>NC_041401.2:130315703-130647370 GCF_900747795.2 Erpetoichthys calabaricus | reverse complement strand
AAGGTTCTCATTTTCATTCTAATTTAAAATAATAATAGATACTCATTTTTTTCTTCTGTTTTAGAAAAACCAATCTATGCCACCTACGTCTTCGTCAAGTCAGCTTCATCCAGCTTCATCACATATAGAAGAAGAGTTCCTCAATCTTTTCTTTTTAATGATTGTTAACACGCATAATCTTTGTAAAATTATTCTGCACATGCATAACCGTTTGACCAATTAGGTTCGCTTCTGTATATATGAAGCTGTTTCATCGATTAGGTTTGCTTTTGTATTTATGTAACTGTTTGACCAATTAGGTTTGCTTATGTATATAGATTAGCTGTTTGTCCGATTAGGTTCGCTTCTGTATATATGAAGCTGTTTATCCGATTAGGTTCGCTTTTTTTATATATGTAACTGTTTGACCGATTAGGTTTACTTTGGTATATATGTAAGTGTTTGACCGATTAGGTTACTTCTGCCCCGGGCAACGCCGGGTATATACAGCTCGTTTCATATAAATATAAATTATTAAACAGTAAAATCTTCTTCTGTAATTTGCTACCGTGGCAATTTGTGTGTCTGTCCAGGATTTTAAATGACCTGTAGCTCGCAAACCGTTGCACCTATACACTTGAAATGTGGTACACATATAGTACGTCACGTCTACTATCCGCTTTATGGGTGATGATTGTTTTAGTCTTTTTATCTTTATTTTATTTTATTGTACAATCAAGTCCTATCTGCGCACAGCAGGGCAGCCGTGGGCGGATGCGTATGGTGTATTCACTTGATGTTATCGTGCATTGCGCTGTCAGTGGTATTTTGATAAAAGAATTTGAACAACATATAAGAAGCGTATAAATTATTAAACAGTAAAACATTAACATTTAAGAAGTAAAGTTACATTAAGTACTACTGCTGTGCCTTCGGGTGTACCTCATTTTTTGTTTGCCCATTACATGCTTAAATGTATACATTTTTTGGTGCACCTACCCGAGAATACGCGACATATAACCGAGCGTGGGAGAAGCATGGATTTTAAACACGCGTTGAGTTGATGTGCTGGTCTCCCTCGTGAAATAACTGGTAATGTTTGACTAAAATCTACAGCGAGTAAAACGACATTAGCTCCTATTTTTTTTTTTTTACGATCTCTGAGATGTTGCTTTTTTCGGTTCAAGGCTTCATAAGCTCTTTTATGTTGTATGGTGTACTTGTCCCAAACCATCATCTTTGAATGTTGCAAGACTTTCGCCTTGTATGTAGATCGGGGTAATTACATTCATTGCATTCCTAGTCTGAATCACAATGTGATTGTATGGGTGGTTACCTGGCACTGTAGGGTTGCCACCCGTCCTTTAAAATACGGAATCGTGCCGCGTTTGAGAATGAAATTGCGCGTCCCGTTTTGAATCAATACTGGACGGGATTTATCCCGTATTTTTTTTATCATTTTTTTTTTAAAGCAGCGTCTCATGCAAATCATCCCACACGCATTTTATGAAGATGCCTCCTTTCCTACTTTTGATTGGGTAATACTTGATGTCATCGTTAGTTTGATTGGTGTTTTTAACTGTCCAGTGAGTAGGGCGTGTCTTTCAACCGTAAGCAGATTTTTTGCACTGGTATCACTGACCTCGACGACGGCGACGTTATACGTCAAAAATAAATTACGATAAATGACGATTTTAGCGATACTTTATTACGACGGCGGCTACATAGACACGATCAAATAAAAACAAAAAAATCAAATAATCATTCTACATTTTCAAAACGTCGAAAAAACGACGGAATGAAAAAAAGGCCCACCCGACGACCCACCCATTCCATTTTTATATATATAGATATATATATATTTTAACTAAATAATCTTTAAATGTTTTTAAAGAAAAAATTTTAAAGTTCTGAGCAAATTCTTTGTAAATTGTTAGCTACATGTGGTGGATGGATGAACAGTTAATTTCTGATTCTCAGAGTCAAGTAATGTACTGGGGATTGGAACTAGAAAGCTAACAAGCCTAGTTAACAGGTTTTAGGGGTGAAGGAGAATCATAGTCAAAAGAATCTCTAATAATCTAAAGCCCCACTAACAAGAACTCTGTCCTAAAAAGTCTAACATGAAGTCAGTTTTCTCTTCCCCGCCTTTCAAATTACCCCAAGGCTAGAATACTGAGGATACCATGTTGATGTCTTAAATAGTCGCTCAATAATATCATGATTTGTACCAGCAACTGTCACATGACGGCAGCCAACTTTTTAATAAATAGTGCCACAAACAGCTAAAGTGATTCAAAATGTCAGTGGAGTGACATCACTAAAATAAAGTGAAAACTTTGTAAGTAAAGCAAAACCAAATTGATCGAAAAATCATATTTTAATTTATTCTTGTTGGTTAATTAACTGTTTGTTGATGTAAAACTGTCTGACCAATCATTATTCTTTGTCTTTAAAAAAATGGCAGAACATACAGTAGCAGTTAACTTAGGTTGCCTACCCCTGTGTTGCTTTTCTGTTCATGAAGACACATGTACTATTTTAAATGGCATCATTGGTGGATGCATGTGACAATTATTTGTTTCTCATTAAAGCATACCTGCGGTAAAGTTTGTAAAATATCATCTAGTCTGTAGTGTCATGAAAGTTTATTATAGTGATTATTTAAAAAAAAAAAAAAAATGAAATCAGTGTAAAAAAATGCTTAAACAGTTTTTGGCATGAGTGTGCTTTTCAGTGAGCAACTACACACACAACAGTAGCAGTAACCGTTGCCAACACCATCTTATTTGTGGCCTAGTGTTAATATGGTGCAAAGTGAGCAAGTGGAGCAGTCGTTCTTTTCAATCCGGAGGATCGAGCCATATGTACTTTTGTGTTTTTTAAAAGTATACCAAACTTCTACTGTACAGGATCACTTCGAAACAAACTACAGAAGGTAGCTATAAACTTTCAGAATATTGTATATCACCAAAAAACATTTACAAAATGGAGTACTTGAAGGAAGTACTAAAAGTATGTGTATTGATTTATGATATAGTAAAAAGCATGTTCTTTCAGAATGAGTTATGGTTTTGACCTTCCTAATCAATAAAGCAAAAACTCTTCATATTTCCTAAAAAAAATAAATATTTAAATGAAGTGACTTTCAGGATTAAACCTTTATTAGTTCTTCAGCTTGAGATTTAGTTTCCTCTGATTATAAAGCTTAATCTGATCATTTTTAACAGAACTTACTTTTGCGATTTAATTTTTTTTCTGGATTGCTGTATTTACTGGTCAAAAAAAGACAAGAACATATAAAAAAGGGATCTTGAAGTTTCATAACTTTCTGACCAAACTACTGTATTTCAGACAAGTGATAGTAATTTACAATTAGTGTGCAGCAATTACTTACTGAACTGGGTAATGTGCAGCAATCATGCACAGCTTTTTGACAAATAGTTGTGATCGAGACACTAATTGATTCATTGTCAGATATTTACTATTTACTATTATGTACTATTATCCAACATCAGTGTAAAGTTTTTAATAAAAAGAAATCATTTGACTTTGCCTTATATTATCTTTGGCACCATTACGTAATGAGTAGATTAAAGCCACTCACAAACCTGAATTCAAAGCATTAGGCTAGTGGTTTTACTCAGTTTTCTAGTCCACTAGTTGCCAGAATTTTTCCTTGTTAAGAAGGATGGCTTATTTTGATGTTGTAGCGATTACCTGGAGTTTAAAAAAAAAAAAAAAAAAAAAAATGCTAAAAACAATTTGCTGTTTTTGTCTCCATTTAGACCAAAATAGATTTAAACAGTTTTAGAGCAAGAGAAAGATGAGTGAAAAACTACCATTAACACCATCTCAGGACATTATTAATATCTGAAAATGTGGCCTTATTAGGGCATGTCCAGTATTTTATACTTTTTGTGAATGAGTAATTCTGTGTTTTTTTGTTTTTTGGTACTGATTTCTGGCTTGAGATTGCAAACCTCTGCCATTGTGTTCACTATCAGTAAATGTTTATTTATAAACATACTTGCGGTCACAGGAATAATGTCTGTTCGAGTAGTTTAATCACTTCCATGGTCAGGGTAGTGACTTTTGTTGAAATGCCAGTCTGGGTCATCCTCTAATGAATCCTGGTTTCAATGCATTCCTAGGCATTCGGTTACCTTAGGAGGGCAATATTCTTCGTCCCGTATTATGAAAAACTTTTTTTTGCTTTGGAGGATTTTTTTTTTTAACTTCTCCTTGGCCTCCCACCAACTCATTATAACACTCTATCAATATTTAACTAGCCTGGCATATCTCTAGCATTTCCCCTGGGTCCTCTTATTTGTAGTTCTTCTTCAGTGTCCAGTTGGTAGACCTTCCAGGGCACCCAGTGCACATACACAATATCTATAATCCATGGCAGAAAGTTTCACCAATTGAATATGTAGTAAAAGGTCCTGTGGTGTTATGCTGTCTAGAGCTGTTTATGGGTTCATCAGGGATACAACTGTACAAAATCTTGCTGAAAAAACATTTCAACAGATAAAATAGTAGAGGTGATTATAACGTATGCAAGATAAAGTAAATTAATCCTACCACTTACCTATTCAGTCAGTCGTTAGTAACAAAGTGTTTCTGATCACAAATAAAAATATTTGTTATACTGTAGTCTGTTTTATCAGCACTCTAGCTGTTCCTCTTGTCTTCTCTTGTTTGTCTGTTCCTTATATATCCATGATTATATCTATCCATTGTAATATACACTACTTGAAAAAAATTAAGGGATCACTTAAATCACACACAGGATCTCAAACCCCTGACAATGTCTGGGAATACTCCTGATGAGATGGCAGATGGTGTCCCGGGGGATCTCCTCCCAGACGTAACTCCATGGCATCAGTGGTCTCCTGGACAGTCTGGCGCTACTTTGTGGCATTGGATACACAGATACATTGTAACGGCCGACCCCTTACCCAGCCGGCAGCTACACCTCCAAGACCTGTGGCCTGGATAATTTACTGAGGTTAAATCTAACTATCGAGCCGTACCTCTAACAAATTAAACTTTTCCCCGACAATCGACGGTGTAAATATAAGCATACAAAAGCAGGTATGTAAAAATTAAACTGATTAAATGTATTAAATGAAACAACAAGACAAAATGCAAAAATAGAAAGATAAACATATATAAATAAAAATATCCCTCCACCACATCAACAACGAGACACCACTATATATAAATACAACAAAACCCTCCCTTGCCCCTGTAACATATAACAAACAACACGAATAACAAAAAATGAGTGATATATGGAATGATCGTGAACTTGAGTCCGGTTATAAAAACTGTCCTGAATACGGATGTCTGAACTAGAGATAAATGCGTTGTTTGATTTTCCCGGCAATTGGAGCAACCTCACCGTGATTCCTCGGTGTATGGTGGATGACGAATCGACCCCGGGGTCTCAGCAGATGAAGGATGGAAGACAGTCCGGCAAAATGAAAAACAAACTGGTACAAAGGCGCGATGTGAAAAACAGCAAGTAAGTTGATACGTGGTTGAAAACAAGTGGTCTCCTTTCTCCTCTCCTCTCTCCTCTCTGATTACTTAAATAGTCCTGTGACGGCTGTAATTGATTAATAATGAACAGGTGTTTTCCAGGTTAGAGGCTGTGGTCGTCTTCCATCATCCATTTACTGATACACACACATAAACAGCAAATGGGACAATGGAAACGCGACGCACTCAGTACTGACATTTGACAACACTAACTATGTAGCCCCGCTACAACATAATGTCCCAGAGGTTCTCAAGTGGATTCAGGTCTGGGCAACGCGCAGGCCTGTTGGTGGCATCAATACCTTAGTCAACCAGGAACTGCATACACACTCTTGACCACATGAGGCCAGGTATTGTCCTGCACTAGAGTAAGGTCCGATAGTGTCTCCTGTACCTTAAAGCAGTCAGGGTACCATTGCCTAGCACTTAGAGGCTTTTATGACCCTCCAAGGATATGCTTTCCCAGACCATCACTGATCCACTGCAAAACCGGTCATGCTGGATGATGCTGCAGGTTACATGACTTTTAACATAGGATATCCAGACTCTCTCACATCTGTCACATTTGCTCTGTGTGAAGCTGATCTCATTTGTGAAGAGAATGGGGCACCAATGATGGAGCTGCCAATTGTGGTATTCTCTGGTGAATGCCGTTCGAGCTACATGGTGATGAACTGTGAGCACTAGCCCCACTAGAGGGTGTTAGGCCCTTATGGAGCCTGTTTTTGATAGTTTGGTCAGAAACCTGCACACCAGTATCCAGCTGGATGTTATGTAGGGCTATGGCAGTGCTCCTCGCACAAAGGAGCAGATACTGGTCCTGCTGCTGGGTTGATGCCCTTCAATGGTCCTGTCCAGCTCTCCTTGTTTAGTTGTCAGTCTCCTGGTATCTCCTCCATGTTCTTGAGACTGTGCTAGGAGACGCAGCAAACCTTCTTGTGATGGCATGTATGGATGTGCCATCCTGGAGGAGCTGGACTATCTTTGCTACTTGAATCGGCTGCAGGTACTGCCTCATGCCACCAGTACTGACAAGGACAATAGCAAAACTAGAGAAGAATTGGTCAGGAAGGATAAGGAGAGGGCATTTGTCTGTGGCCACAACCTGCAAAACCATTCCCTTTTTTAGGGGTTGTCTTGCTGTTCCCTCTCCAGTGCACCTGTTGTTATGCTCATTTGCACCAAAGCAGGTGAAGTTGATTCACATTCATTTTTGCTTCCTAACTGGACAGAAAGATATCCCTGAAACTTAATTGGCTTAGTATTAAACTGTGATAATCAAGTGTTCCCTTAAATATTTTTGAATAGTGAATTTTGACAGATATCAGTATCAAGTATTTTTTACCAAATTTATAACAGCTATACGCACTGACTTCAATATATATTTTTTTTATCTTATAATATTTAACTTTATATAATTCAAACATGTAAAACAGGTTAACTAACCTTGAAATTTTTGACTTATGGGACCATTTATTTTTGTTTTACTCTTAATATATTAAGCAGCAAAAATTTAATTGGCTTGATTTATTTTCATGTTCATTTTCTCAGTAGCATTTTCTAGTAATTATGGATTGCTTTATATTCAATTTCTGGTTTTATTCTGACTTTTCAATCTCCATAGTTAACCATAACAGTAGTTAACAGCTTGGACATTATCCCAAAATCTTTCATCATTCTGAATGTGGTTGAAGGAAGACTAGATGGAACAGGCAAGAACAAACAGAGAAATAGTGTGCACTGAAGTCAATAATTTGAAAACCACATAACTGTTGCCTTAGTATACATTTCAGTTTTTAAGTTTTATTGCAATTGTTTTTAAATAAACCAAAAGTTCTCCTTTGTTTTAGGTGAAAATTATATTTTCTAAAAGGTTCCAACTTTACCCAGAAATTCTTCCACTTCTCCGGCTAGCCTTTTGAAAGAATGTAGCTTACTCTAGATAATTCAGGTAAGGGGCTGTACCCACTTAAATTGACATTTTTTTTCACTTTGTATATACACCTTCTCTTTTGCACATTGCATTGGTGAACTTTTCATGGGGGAGAGAGAGTAAGAGCCAGTAAGTAGTACGTAATATAAGTTTGCTCTTCCTCTCCTTAACATGCAGCTCAACGTTCTTGTCAGATCTCCTCCAATATAAAACTATTTGCTAATTCAGTATTGTGTTACTTTGAGTCACCAGATTGAAGTTTGAAGCTCTGAAGAGCTTTAATTTTAATCCTCATACACTGCTGTTGGGGGGGCTTATTTTGTTTTGGATGTGCTCTGTCTCTAGGTATGTCAGAGGATTGGGACTTTGAAGTGTGATCCAGCCTCATGTGGGAAGGTGGACTGGGGGGAGAGAGAGAGAGAGAGAGCAAGCCATCTCTAATCTATCCTTTTAAATCCTCATACAGTAGAACCTCTGGTCATGAACGTTTCCGAACACGTAGAAATCGGGTTACGATCAAATAGTTTGCCAAAATATTGCATTTGTTCACGACCACACACTTTGGTGGTGAACAAAAACACCGGCGGCCAGTTTCCCTACGCGCGTTCGTATGTGCCAATGATTTCTTACAATGTTAGTTTTCTCTGTTGTTCAAGGTTTTCTCAGTGTTGTTCAATATTTTTACATTTAGTTTACTATTACACTGTGCCCTCTATGGTATAATTAACTATTTTTGTGCTTAAAAAAATATATATTTACATACAGTTTGTATGGTCTGGAACGGATTAATTGTATTTACATACAGTCTTATGGGGAAATTACGTTCGGGTCATGACCAAATCGGGTTGCATCCAGAGTTTTGGAACGAATTACGGTCGTGACCAGAGGTACCACTGTAAGTGCCTATGTAACAATAGGCTTCATGGCAATAACTCCTAGGAAAACTGGAAATTTAAGGTCAAAGCTGTCTTATTTTCAGTTAAGACTTCAAAATGACAAAAGTTCAGAAGCAATATCTCCCATGACTGAACAGTTAACTTTGTGAGCTGGAATGTTAAATGTCTGAATCACAAATTAAAGAGAAAGTATTCTCTCACCTAACAGGTCTAAACTCTCAAATAGTATTTTTAAAGGAGACCCACTTATTAAGCAAGGATCAGTTACGGCTGCACAGATATGCCATTCCAGCTATACAAAGAAAACTAGAGGTGTGGAAATTCTTATACATAGAACAATCTCATTTGTAGTATCTGATCCTGAAGGGAGATGTGATTGTCATGGGTAATTTAACTATAAAAGTAAAGTCCAAAATGTATTTGCATCCATTCCCAATGTGAATACTCATAAAATTATAATGGATGGGGACTTGAATTGTGTTTTAAATCCAGACCTAGATAGTTATCTTTGCCCCTGTGGCCGGAGACCTAACACTGCAAAGACAAATACACCATTTGTAACTGATCACAACTTATCAGACCCCTGGAGATTTCTAAATCCAAACGCAAGAGGATATTCCTTCTACTCACCAGTGCATCACTGCTACTCAAGAATTGATTACTTCTTTATAGATAACTTCTTGCCTATGATTAAGTCTTGTAAGTATGACACTGTTATCTCTGACCATGTCCCTTTGATCATGGAGCTAAAATCAATATGCCCTACATACTCAAATCGCACCTGGTGTCTTAACCTACTTTATTAGCAGACGAGAACTGTACAGATTTTATATCCAAGCAAATCTGTTTTTTTTTTTTTTTTTTTTTGACAAGTACATCCCCTGAAGGCTTTTTAAGAGGACAGATTTTCTCTTCTTTCCTACAGAAGTAAATTGGAAACCAAGAAGGTATACGACCTAATCAGTGAAATTACTAGAATAAATCAAGAACATTCCAGTTGTCCAAATGAGGCACTTCATAGGAAACGACGGGCTTTGCATTCAGAACTCAATTTCTTCAACTAAAGAAACAAACATTTTTAAATCCAGACATCATTACTATGAACATGGAGAAAAAGCTAATATCTTGGCTCAACAAATCCTCAACCAGGAAGTTCACAATGCAATGCCAGCAATCACCAACACAGAATGAGACAAAATCATTGACCATAAAAATATAATGCACACATTTAGAGACTACTACAAGTCCTTATATTCTACTGAATTTACAGAAGACAACACAATATAATGCATTTACAGATACAGTGATCCCTCGCTATATCGCGCTTCTCCTTTCGCGGCTTCACTCTATCGCGGATTTTATATGTAAGCATATTTAAATATATATCGCGGATTTTTCGCTGCTTCGCGGGTTTCTGCGGACAATGGGTCTTTTAATTTCTGGTACATGCTTCCTCAGTTGGTTTGCCCAGTTGATTTCATACAAGGGACGCTATTGGCAGATGGCTGAGAAGCTACCCAGCTTACTTTTCTCTTTCTTTTGCGCAGACTTTCTCTGATCCTGACGTAGGGGGATTGAGCAGGGGGGCTGTTCGCACACCTAGACGATACGGACGCTCGTCTAAATATGCTGAAAGATTATCTTCACGTTGCTATCTTTTGTGCAGCTGCTTCCTGAAACGACATGCTGCACGGAGCTTCGCATACTTAAAAGCTTGAAGGGCACGTATTGATTTTTGATTGAAAAACAAACTCTGTCTCACTTTGTCTGCTCCTGATGGAGGGGGTGTGAGCTGCCGCCTTCAACAGCTTTGTGCCGCGGTGCTTCACATACTTAAAAGAAAAACAGCCCTATTGATCTGTTTGCTTTTCTCTCTATCTCTGTGACAGTCACTGCTCCTGACAAGCACTCCTTTGAAGAGGAAGATATGTTTGCATTCTTTTAATTGTGAGACGGAACTGTCATCTCTGTCTTGTCATGGAGCACAGTTTAAACTTTTGAAAAAGAGACAAATGTTTGTTTGCAGTGTTTGAATAAAGTTCATGTCTCTCTACAACCTCCTGTGTTTCTGCGCAAATCTGTGACCCAAGCATGACAATATAAAAATAACCATATAAACATATGGTTTCTACTTCGCGGATTTTCTTATTTCGTGGGTGGCTCTGGAACGCAACCCCCGCGATGGAGGAGGGATTACTGTATCTGACATGTCGCATCGTTGTCGTTGTGTCAGATTTCCATGCTTGGGCATGTTTAGCGATCACACTGTTCCTGAATGCTACCGAAACGTGCTCGGGCCCACCTCTTCCAGGAAACTCTGCAGACTAATTGTGACTTCACACTTAAGGAAGATAAGTAAATAAATCAAGGAAAATAACATTTAATCTGACTTTAATATACAAAGTACAGTGACGGCAAAAGTGTGACAGCAGCTTCCACCGGCAGCTGTAGACTATTAGTACGCGAGCGACTCTCCACACTAGTGTTTAGATCTAGACGGTATATGTACCCAAAAAAGATGTCTGACTGAATTCTCGTACCATTGCTCACGTACTGAAGTGTCAGCTAACACTTTTCGTGGCATTACACATGTAATTTGTGAGCATGCCCTTGTCTATCAAACACAGGAAGCTCTGTAGTCTAATTGTAACTTTACGCTGTAGGAAGATAAGTAAATAAATCAAGGTAAATAACATTCGATCTGGATTTTTATTTAAGTAACATATAAATGTTTTTATATAAAGACCATCATAAAACATAATCGCAAACTGGGTGTTGCACAATATCTTGGCGAGCTCTGTAAGCTGTGCTTTTTCTTTGAAGGAGAGGTGTCTGGCAGACTGACTGGCAGGATAATGCCGGACCTCTTGTTGCATCCAGACAGTGCCATCTTTTGACTTTACGCCTGGTGCAGCTGCGTTCTTATACGTGAGTAGATGTTTCTTGCAGTGAGGTGTTCTGTTTTCTTTCTCCGATGTAGAAGACCATCGGAGTTCACCTGTGTTATAGCACATATTTATTTGAAAACTAACAGTGCCAGATTGGGGTGAATGTGACTGAGAGAATTAAACTGATTAAAAAAAAAAAAAGAAACGCTAACTTTTACAAGTACCATACATTTACACCAGCTGTTACAGACTCAGATGAAATGTATATTTTTATTGTGTAATAGTAACAATAAGAGCATGCTCACTACTCAGAACGTTTATTTTGTGACGCGGCAAGGCTTCGATCCTGCAACCTCTTGATTATGAGTCAGTAGTTCATACCGCTGTACTACCAAAGCAGTCATAACACAAAGTACACCAACACTATTTCTTTTTCTTCAGTTATAGTCTTGAATAAAAGCACGCTTGTTTTGTTATATTGCACCTTTTGTGAAAGTGCTTATTTGGTATTTGGACTTCAGTCTTCACACATTATGCACCTTAATGTCAAAATTTTTTTTGTTAGTACTAAAACGTGAAAAACGTTTGTGTTTTAGGTATGTGTTCAACATTTCTGTCATGCTACACTTACATAGATCTTTGTAGACACGGAACACACATGAAATGCATGTGTTCCAAATAACGATACATTATTTACACTATACAGCTCCTGTTAGCTCACTCCCAGATAAAGAAGGCTTGAGCTGGGAGAGCTTTTTGCCATTTCTGCTGCTGTGGAAGGATGGGATAGTAGGCTGTTTGCGTTTATTGACACATTTACTAAACGAAAGTCGCTGACAGAGAGGTGCGAACGGATTTAAGGTGGGCCAGGTTTACGAGTTTTTTTCGTAGGTTTTGGTAATTCTAGTGTTAAACTCCTCTACCTCCTCCAAGGCCATAACTCACCTCCTACTCAGAAAGGACAGTCTTCTTTTCCCCAGTGGCGACAATGGTCTCAGATTTGGATGTGCTGATCCTCATCCCTGTGGCATCACACTTGGTCACATACTGTCCCAAGTGTGCTGAAGTTCACTGCCCAATGAAGTCAACAGGACTACATCATCTGCAAAAAGCTGTGACACAATTCTAAGACCATCAAACTATACAGTCCACATCCCATGTACACCTTGATATCCTGTCTATGAAAACCACAAAAAAAATAGGAAAAAAAGCACATCCCTGGTGGAGTCCCACACCCACTGGGGGCAATGCTGATATTTTTCCAAGTATGTGGACACCGCTGTCATTGTGATTATACAGAGACAGAATGTCTCTTTTTATGCCCCCTGAACCCCATACTCTCCCAGCACACTCCACAGAATCCCTTGGTCATATGACTTCAAGTACAAAAATCACATGTAGGTTGATTGAGCCCCCTCCAGTATTCTCATAAGGGTAAAAAGCTGGTCCACTATTCCACTGCCAGGACGGAATCCGCATTGGTCCTAATGGGTAAGAGGTTCCACAAGAGGATGAAGTCTTTTTTTTTCCAGTCGAGTGGCATAAGCTATTCCAGGAGGAGTGTGATTCCCTGATAGTTGAAGCACACCCTCTGGTCCCTTTTTTTAAAGAGGAGCATGGTTCCCATTGACCACACAACATTGATAATGCATGTTAGCCATGACAGCCCAACGATGTCCAGAATCTTCAGCATTTTTGGGTAGATCTCATGCACCCCTGTGGCCTTGCCACCTCAGTGACCTCTTTCAGGGAAATGGGCTTTGATTTCCCCATCAGTTTCTGATGGACATTAAAAATGGAGGTTCCTACAAAAAAAGGCATGTTCATTGTCTTCAAATTGTTTCTTCCTCTGTCAGACTACATCCTTAGTCCAGGGGCCTCATGTATAAACATAGCGTACGCACAAAAATATTGCATACTCTAGTTTACTTGCAAACTTTGAGATGTGTATAAACTAAACTTGGCGTAAAGCCACTCACATTTTCACGGCAGCCCCCTACCTCGCGTATGCACGTTTCGGCCCAGTTTTGTTAACTGGCGGCACCAAGTGTCAAAGCAGTTCTACTGTTTGTGTCATTTACCTTTCTTTTTCATATTCGCATCAGTGACATGGGATTTATCAAATACACCAAAATTAATTGTATATTGTTTACAAATTTAATTCACTTGATCATAATCATTCTGTAACAATATAATGGTTCATGGAATGGCCAAACTATTTCAACTACCATTGCTGCTTTAGTGTTGTTAGAAGACATCACAAATGCAAAAATTAGTGTATTTACAGATGATGATGATGACTGGCTTTTAAGTCAATTTTGATTTCTAAGAGCTATCCTCTTAGAGCTGTGTGCTGAACTGGCGCCAGCTTTAAAAGAGGCAGACTTGGAGGAACTGTGCTTTTACCTCCTCCTTTGCATATTCTGTCCACTCTCTGGGTTTTTAACCACAAGAGAGTTATAACGTGAACTTGCTGTCCTATCTGACATTTCAAACGTCACTGAGTCACTCCATGCCATTTATATAGGATGGTGTTATCCGCTTGTCATCCAGATATATGATTTCATTACAATATGGTGAACTCTGAAACATGACCGTGCAATTCCACGGCGTGATGTGAGTCCCTGTCTTGCACCCCAAAACACGGGCTGTGTCTCAGTACTTTAGTAAAACCAACTTTGTTCCATTTGAAACAGGAACAGCATGGTTATTTATTGTAACGGGATCTACCACTCTCCTATATACAGACACAGCAATAAGGCAGGGTCGTAGTCATGTTAGTGGCCAAGTAATATTGTTCCCTGCATTTACAATATTCCTTGCATCACCCATCGACGGCAGGTGCTCAGCGCGACCGCAATCTTTTCAGGTTTGTTTTCGCTGTGACCTGCTTCAGCACTGGGAGCCCGCAGGTGCCCCAGCAACTGATAAGCTGTTTTCCATAGACGCAGCAATCGCACTTTGGGACACTCCTCAGTGTGTCATCCTGTTGGGGGCAGCCCCAAAAGAGTTTAGAAACCTTACAGCAGCAACGTCCAAGTTTTCCAAATGTAATCGAACAGTCAGCTGAACGCAAATTGCTATTGCAATGGTGCTGGGCAAGTTACATCAGCCAGGGATGAATCACCAAAAGAATGAGCTGGCATTACATCATGTACTGTATAGCTGGAGAACCTATAAAAACGGCAGCTCCATACAATTGCAGGTGCTTTTTCCAACTAGTGCAGCAAAAGGCAAGCAGTCCTTTTAAAGACAGCAAGTAACCTCAAAGTAAAGAGCAAACTATCGATTTGTTGTGGAGCTTGGTGCCAGCATTACACTATGAAGGCACCTTCAGAGAATGCGTCTGTTTATGTAAATAAAATGCATTTCCACTCTGTGTTGCTCTGTAGTGCACAGAAAGTGTGTTGCAGCGTGCAAGCCTGTACCTGAAGAGATGTGCTATGATGAACCTGACCCACAAAATGATCAGCCAAGTCAGACAGCGTTACAACTTTTGTTTGAATGCAATTCAGCAGAATGTAAAACCAGGTAATCAGATGCAGCATTTATTTTTTAACCAGTTCATTTAATTTGTGGTCAATATCACATAGGACAGCCCTTGTATTCCTTAGTTCATTGCCCAAATTTCTTAACAGCATCCACTATTTCACAGTCAGTCAGTACATAGCCAGACGGGCTCCCAGTGGTTTCCGAGGCATAGGTGTGTGTGCTACCAGTGCCCGAAGACTAGCTTGGCACAGCAGCACCATCACCACTTGACTGTCCTTTTCATGTTGACTGTGATATCTAAGCACGTGTTTTTCGGGCACTGTGTGTCTTTCTGAACTTGAACTTTAAATTGTCTCCGCCATGCTTTTTTTGGTGATACCACTGTGTATGTCACCAAATGTATGTTTTTCCTTGCCTCCACTTCGCATTCGCTGAAAAAATTTTTTTTCACGTGCCTTTTCCATTGTTTTTTTTAACCAAACACTGAATGGAAGATGATATTTATATAGAATTACATATTAAAATATACAACATTCTGTGAGGAGTTTGGGGGAGGCTGCCTATGCCTTAAATTTTACGTTCGTTGGGATTTGTAAAGGGGAAGTACTTGGAATTTGCCTTACACAAAGATTTATACATCTGGATTTTTTTGTGTGTACGCACATCTCCACTGTTGTCCGTACACTATGTTTTAGTGTGAATTCTAAGCATGCCATTATATATGAGGCCCCTGTTCAGCACTTTTACACCCTTGCAGAGAACAATCTAAGTGATGCCCTACTTTCTCATTCTGAGTCGCTTGATGGTTTGCCAGAACCTCTTTGAACATGATCAAAAGTTTCTTTCCATGGTGTCTCTTAACTTCTCCCACACCTGAGATTTTACTTCCCTGACTGCCAAGGCCACAGTCCTTTTGGCCTGTCGGTACCCCTTTGCTGCTTCTGAAGTTTCCCATGCTAATCATACAAAGAAGGCCTTGTTCTTCAGCCCGTTGGCATTCCTCGCCTACAGTGTCTACCATTTGGCAGTCTAAGAAGGTCTGTTACTTCAAGCTGCCACTTGGTGCATCAACAGATATGGCAGTCAGAGTCCTCCCCTCTGCGACCTTCAGCTGTACATACGGCCAACCTCAAACGTGGCATCAATCAGGAAGGAGCAGTATAAGAAGCCCACTCCCACCTGACACCTTTTCACCCTGGGCAACTCTAGTTTAAAAAAGAGTCCAGACTCTTTTAAGAGGTTTGGTTCTAGAGCCACGCAAGTGCGTTGACTTGGATTCAACTATTTGTAGTTGCTAGTGCTCCACCTCACCCGCTATATTTGGCTCATTCCACATCCCAGGAGTTAGTATCTGGGTTACACTCTGCCAAGACCTCCACCCAGGTGACATTATACCTGGACCCACTTCCCCCAGCAGATGATGAACCCACAAGAGGGCAGTTGCACGTTGTAATTTCCTTTGTTGTCCCCAACTGGGCCCTGTGGCAGGCCCGTTTGCCAGGCACTTGTCTACGGGCACTTTTTCAAGGCCTGGCTCCAGGTGGATTCCTTAATAACCCCATACCCGACAGAGTAGTCTTTTTAAATTTGTGCATCTGCACCATTAGGGACATTTGAATTTCTCCTTATCTGACCTCTCACCTGGGACCAGTTAACCTTGGAAGGCCCTACCAGGAGCTTCTGCTCCAGACAGCATAGCTCACCGGGTCATAGGGGCACATAAATGTCTCCACCACAATAAGGTTGTGATTCCTGGAGAGGACATTGTGTTTTAGTGTTAATATTAACTCAGCAGTGGAAAGATATTGTTTTAGACAGAGTTTCCAATGTTTGGAAACCTCCTCATTCCTTCCTTTAAAAATTAAATTCAGGAATAGGCTGTAGTTGGAAGCAGAACTGTACTTAAAGTTGTCAAAACTGGAACCCAACATCGACAATAATTACACAATAAAACAAAGATCTACAGCCTACACAATAAAACAAAGATCTACAGCCTTCACAATTGACTGAGTTATTTTCCTCTTTTTGGTCTGAAGCCATATGCAACTTGTATTTTTTCCTTTTTTTAAATCTGGATTCATATAATGTTTATAAATTAAATGTTATGAGCTGTTTAGAAAAGACACATTTTTATCCATTGCCTATTTTCAGGGGCTCAAAAGTATTTGGACAACTTAACATGATCATAAATGGTCATTTTTTAAAATTCGGTTGAAAAATTCTTTACAGTCAATGCCAGCCTGAAGTCTGGAACCCATGGCCATCTTCAAATGCTGGGTTTCCACCATAGTGATACTTTGCCAGGCCTTTAGTTTCAGCTCTCTTCAGTTGCTACTTGTTTATTGGACGTTTCTCGGTCAGTTTTGTCTTCAGCAAGTGAAATGTGTGTCCAATTGGGGTGAGGTCACTTGATTGATTGATTGAAGAATATTCCACTTCTTTGCCGTGAATAGTACTTGCTTTGTCACAGTATGTTTTGACTTATTGTTCATCTGTACTGTGAACCATCATCCTATTAGGTTTACAGCATTTGGCTGAATCTGATCAGACAGTATAGCAGTGTACATTTCAGAAATCATTTTGCTGCTTCTGCCAGCAGTTATATCATTAATAAACACTAGTGACTGACTTCCATTCACCACCATGTGATATTCATTGGATCATGAGCTGTTTCTTCTCCAATCTATTCTCTTTCAAACTTTCTGGTACATATTCATCTTAGTTTCCTTTGTCCAAAGAAAATTGTTCCAGGAATGGACATGCTTTTAAAAAATATTTTCTGGCAATGTCTAATCTGTCCTTCCTATGCTTGAGGCTTACCAATGGTTTGTACCTTGTGGTAAACCCTCTGTCTTTACTTTCATGAGGCCTTCTCTTCATTGTTAGACTTTGGCTGAGATAGGTCTCTCGGAGAGTGGTCTTGGTTTGATTAAATGTTTTCCAGACCTTCTGGTGTTTGAGTTCACCATTGTGTTATTTTTAGAAATGTACCAATTGATTGATTTGACAACTCTTTGTGTTGCTGCCATCTTTCTAACAGGTCTGTTTTGTTTTATCAGCCTAATGATGGACTGTTTTTACTTCCATAGACAACTCTTTGGACCTTGTATTGAGAGTTCACAGTGATAGCTTCCAAATCAAAGTCCACACTTGCAATCAATTCCAGACCTTTTACTTGCTTAATAGTTAAGAAAATGAGTAAACTACTCCCACCTGGCTATGGAACAGCTTGTCAGTCAAATTTCCAAATACAGTGGAACCTCGGGTCACGACCGTAATTCGTTCCAAAACTCTGGTTGCAACCCGATTTGGTCGTGACCCGAAGTAATTTCTCCCATAGGATTGTATGTACAGTAAATACAATTAATCTGTTCCAGACCGTACGAACTGTATGTAAATATATATTTTTTTAAAGATTTTTAAGAACAAAAATAGTTAATTATACCATAGAATGCACAGTGTAATAGTAAACTAAATGTAATAACATTGAATAACACTGAGAAAACTAACATTGCAGGAGTTCACGCTATACCCTTACAAACCACTCGCTGTAAACACTTTTTTTAATGAATTTTAAGCACAGGGAAAAAACGATCATTTGAAAAATCCTTAATTTATACAAAAACTAACCATAAACAACCAAGAAAACTAACCTTGCATGAGTCATTCTGGCATGAAGGAAGTGAGGAGGAACTGGGTGGAGAGGAGATTACAGTTTTGAGGTAAAGTCTGTGATGATGTGGGTTTGCTGCATGCTCCCATCTTGCTTCCGGCAGCCCTTAAACCCGTCACTGTTGGTAATGTTACCGATGAGCACGACAGTGAGGCATTACAATGAAGCAAGGGGATGGTGCAAAAAGTGCCAAGTGCTTTTATTAAAATCAACAAAACAACAATCAAAAACAAAGTCCAAAGTAAATAAAGTGCAGTGCTTTCAGAATCCTTCAATAAATTAATAATCCCATAAAAACAGAATAGAAGTGGAGGTTAAAATCTAATAGAAAAAAGTCATCATTAAATACAACAAGGTAAAAACAATGCTAGAAGCAGTCTCATTAAAAACAAGCCCAGTGCATTCTTTAACTGTTGACCCCCGCTGCCTTACGCGGCCGGCCGTCCTTCTTCTGGGTTACTCCAGCTCTTTGATCGCTCAGCTGGAGTGATCGCTTCGTTCTGCCCCACCGAGTGTTGGCCAAACACCCCTGCTTGGGCTTACTGTCCAGCTGCCTGCCTGTGAGCACGCGCTCACTCGCTCGCTCGCACTGGTTCTTTCCACACTGCTTCCTGCTTACTTCCTCACTCCGCAACCTCCGTCTTTCTTTTCATTTTCCTCCCTTTAGCCGCCTTGTGCTTCTATTTATGAAGAGGATATGGCAGCTGTAGCATGGCGATTATTTATTTAAAACTGGCCTCTTGACGTGAGCTGTGGACCCACTATACCACAAAGTCCCTCTGCACGATGTATGTCCGACCGAGAACAATGTACATGGTATTCCAGATCTAATTATGCACATCCAGATCGTCTGGATGACTTTGATTTACGCGGGGACGATTCCAGTTCGGCGCGAAGACGATTCTTCGTGTCATCAGTTCGCACACTTCTCGGTGGTCTGGGATTTTTCGGGTGATTTTCTATGTAATAAACGTAATAAGTTATAGCGTAATGAAAATTGCATAATTAGATCTGGACCATCCTATACTGTACAGGGAGAGACTGAACACGTGTGTAAATCACTGGCGCATACGAACCGGAAGGGAAACTGGCTTGTTTGTCACCCGAGTGTGTGGTCGTGAACAGATGCAAAAGTTTGGCAAATTTTTTGGTCGTAACCCGATTTGTACGTGTTCAGAGACGTTCGTGACCTGAGGTTCCACTGTACTTTTGAGCCACTAGAAATGGGGGTACTGTGCAGAAAAATGTCTATCATTCCTAAAAGGCTCATAAGATAATTTTGGTAAACACCTTAATTAAAGCTGAAATTCTACAGTTCAGTCACAAAATGATTGCTTTATATTTTAAATCCATTGTAGGGACATACACAGCCAAATGTATGAAGACTGTGTCACTGTCAAAATACTTATGGACCTAACTGTAAAACCATGCTTCTCTTCTTACATTAAAAAGAAAACAACATTGGGAAAGCATTTGAAATACAAAAGAAACTATAAGGTGTATTCAATTACACCAAAAAACTATTGGTAATCACTTATTAAAATCAACAAATGTAAGATTAGTGTGTAGTGCAAAATGGGCATTGTCCATTCTGCTAGAATTTGTGGCATGCTAGGCCTGTTAAGAAAGCAGCTTTAACAGGGATGCAGGCATTTAGCTGCACAAAACATTAGAACAATCTAGACAAGAACAGGCCATTAAACACAACAAACGTTGCCATTCCTATCCACATAATTAGTGACTTTCAAAAATACACTTGATATTTTAGAATAAAGTCCTACTGTCTACCACACTACTTGGTAACTTATTCCATGTCATGCTCTGTGTAAAGAAAAGCTTAATGTCTGTATGAAATTTACCCTTAGGTTTCCAACTGTATCCCTGTGTTCTTTTTGAACATATTTTAAAATAAGTCTTGATCCACTGTATTAATTCCCTTCATAATTTTAAACACTTCAATCATATCTCCTCTTAAGGTTCTTTTGCTTTCCCACCACTTGTATTCCTTTCCTACTGGCTGACTAAATTCCAGCTTGTACCAGGATCTGCCTGGACTACATCTGACTTCACCTGCAGACCATTTGAGCCAGAAAGCATGAATGGACCAAAGCAATGCCAAAGACCTATGATTGAAGGGATGACATATAAGATAGCCAGAAGACACAGATTTTATAACTGGAAGTGACTTTAATCCAGTCAGGAGGTTCAAACTTTCTTTAAAAGCACATGCACCCTAACTCTTAAATTAAGTGAGAAGAAGAAAAACAAAATTAAGTGGTACTCTCCAAAATAAAAACCTCTGAATCCTCATCTTAGAGCCTAAAAGCAATGAGCCGCTCTTACGTGGAGAGTCTAAGCCAGTGAATACTTACGTTTGTGAACCTGAAGCTGAGACCCAGTCTGACAAGCCAAAGCTATCTGAGCCTCAGAAGCCATTACTTCATGAGGAGAACTTCAGCATCTAAACTCTTGGGGCAGAGTGAGTAATGCTTTTTTCCCCTATGAAATGGCAAAAGACAGAAAAAGGTAAGCAGAGGTAGCAGTAGCACAGCTCTGACAAGGATATGCAAAAAGAGAGTGTGCATACCAGCACATGAAGAATCCCCTACTTGAACTTGGAGCAGCAGTAAAGCAACATATCCACACATCATCGGACATCATCCATAATGACTTGATATCGTAAAACTCCTATTTGTGCCAAGAAAAGTACACCCATAAATGCACAGCCTGTATTTGTGTCTAGTCTTTGTGTCAATTCTTATGTCAATATAAATTAATATATATGCAGTTATCACATTTCTTTACTCCTTATGTTTGTCAATACATTGTATTAATTGGTTTCTTAAAATGAGTATGCCTTAGTTATCTTGAGTTACATAAGTCAAAAGGAGACCTTCCACTTACAACAGTGAAAGGTAAGGTAGGAGAAATATCGAATTATTGTATTAGTCCCACGTTATTATGGCATCCTACTGGTTTGCTGTCTTATTGGTAAGGGATTGGAGCTAAGAAATACCACTTATAGTTGTAGCTAGTAACAGATCAAATGTTAATAATTTGAGACTGAAAGAAAATGGTGGCGCTTCAAAATATTTGAGTTCCTGAAGTTGGTATGCCAAGCAAAAAGTTTGTAAACCTCTGGCCTGGACGTATCACATAGTTGTCTGTGGCCTGCTGTAGTTTAGTATTTGCTTTAACAGGTCTTTATGAGCATTATACAAAATAATGCAGTGAGACTACTGTGGGCAGTAACCAGTTTTGTATTAGTGGAATCCCTGACCAGATGGAAAAATATTTTAGGGGACTTTCACTTGATCTAAGCTATTCGAATAACAATGGCTGATAGACACAAAGGTTATGATGGTAGCTTTTGATTCAGTCCTTTCCACGATGGTTCAAAGAACAAAATTTTTGTAGACTTGGCATGTGCAAATTTAAATATCACAGTTATACATAGTCCTTGACTTGTCACTTAAGACCTAAACAGAAGTGATGCTGTTGTTAGAGTTTAACATTGGACTGCAAAATCTGCAGCAGAGTACAATCCAGGAATGGACCTTGTGTCCATGAATGAAACAAACTGACTGCAATCCTTTAAAAATAGATACAGGGCTGAGAGACCTCATTCAGAAAGGATTGACAAGCCTTGCACTTTACCATCAGATGGAGCAATTGTGTCACTTATCAAGAATTTATATGAAAGGCACAAGTCTTTGCAATCTGAGCAGCTAAGACATTGCAGAGCAGTGCCATTCACAGAGACTACTCTTAAACAATTGACATTTGGCTATTTATTGCAATTAAAAATTGACATCTCTAAAACCATAAATACTGTAAATTGAAAATGTTGATGCAGAGATTAAATTTTCTAGATTGGAAAGCTGGAATCAGTACAGTGTGAATGATTATTTGTCATCAGTAAATTTTGTTATTATTGACCTGCAAAGCACTTGTGGTATTAACATTTGCATGCAGGAATTTACGTTGTAAACATTCCTTAATGGCTACAATACAGTAAGGCTGCATGCAAAGTAATTATAACATTTGTGTACAAGAATTAATGTGTTTAGCATTTTTTCAAGGCTACAATACACTAAGGTGTTAGATTAGCAAACAACTTTTTGAGAAACTTAATTTTTAAAATATATGCAACTAGCATAGCCTATAGATTAACAAAGATTCAATCTTATTTTTTTATTCTGTTAATACATATAGTGAATGAATTATACATTTTGTGTTAAAAATTCTAAATTAAATTTTATAGGAGTTTACAGGAAAGGTGGATGCATGTGTACAGTATGAGAGTCTAGAAGCAGTGAACCTAATCTTTCTCAAAGTTTCACAGTACATTGAGCACAAATGTAAAAAAACCTATGCTCTTGTGATATATCTATTTTAACATATCTGTCAAATGCATAGATACTTCTTGATTAAAATGAACCATTAATTTTTTTTTTTTTATCTAGACTTTATATGTTATATGTTTATGTTTTAATCAGAGTTATAGAGTTATAGATGTGAGTGTGAAAATGTGGAAGTGATTAAAGTAGGATTCGTTTTATTTTTTTTTTATTTTATTTTATTTTATTATTATTTATTTTTTTATTTTTATTTTACTATACCTTAAAGTAGACTGTTTAACTTCATACCCTTGGTTTATTGCTTGTTCTACTATTTATATAATTACCATTATACTATTACAGTAGGAATTACCAGGTTTATCCTAGACTAGTTTTTAAAATCATTCCCAGGGTTGTTTTTTTTTTTTAAATCTTAATATCTTAACTTAAAAGCGCTGAAGATTATTTCAAGCTTAAATATTGTTAATGAGAACATTTTCGGCAGATAGTATTAAGAATTTAACTGCAAAAGATATCTCTGTTTTAATTCTGTAACGCCGCTGCAGGGTAGGGTTTGTTTTGTTTTGGACGTGCTCTGTCTCTTCGTATGTCAGAGGACTGGAACATCGCGAAGTGGGATCTAGCCTCATGTGGGGAGGCAAAATGGGGGGGTGGGGGGATAAAGGGGGGAGAGAAGGAGAGCAGGTTATATCTAATCTATTCTTGTAATCCTTATAATTATAAATATCAATGCAACAATAGGCTAAAATGCAACAACTCATGGGGAATCTTGAAACTAAGATTAAAACTGCCATATTACCAATTAAAACTGTAAATGACATTAAAAACTCAGAATCAATGTCTCCATGATGGGACAGTTAACTTTGTGAGCTGGAATGTTAAAGGCCTGAATCACGAATTAAAGAGAAAGAAAGTATGCTCTCACCTAACAGGCTTAAACGCTAAAATAGTATTTTTACAGGAGACCCACTTACTAACCAAGGATCAGTTCAGATTACAAAAAGACTGGACTGGCCAAATGTTCCATTCTAGCTTTATAAAGAAAACTAGAGGGGTGGGAATTCTCATACATAGAACAGTTCCATTTGTAGCATCAGAGGTAGTGTCGGACCCTGAAGGGAGATATGTGATGGTCATGGGCAACTTATATAACAGTAAAATGATTTTGATAAATGTTTATGCACCCAATGTTGATGATAAGGAATTCATGCAAAATCTATTTGCATCCATTCCCAATGTGAACACTCATAAAATTATAATGGCTGGGGACTTTAATTGTGTTTTAAATCCACTCTTAGATAGGACTCCTGTGACAGGGGGGACGACATCTAATACTGCAAAGATAATTACACAGTTTTTAAATGATCACAACTTATCAGACCCCTGGAGGTTTCTTAACCCAAACTCAAGAACATATTCGTTCTACTCACCAGTGCATTATAGCTACTCAAGAATTGATTATTTTTTTATAGATAATAATTTCCTGCCTACAATTAAATCATGCAAATATGACACAATTGTTATCTCTGACCATGCCCCTCTAGTCTTGGAGCTAAAATCATTAAGCCCCTCAAACTCACCTCGCAGATGGCGTCTTAACCCTCTTTTATTGGCAGACGAGAACTGCACAGAATTTATATCCAAACAAATCAGCTTCTTCCTAGAGACAAACACGTCCACAGAGGTTTCTGCAGGAACACTCTGGGAAACTCTAAAGGCCTTCTTAAGAGGCCAGATTATCATATCTTTCCCATAGAAATAAATTAGAAACCAAGAAAGTGTCAGAGCTAAGAAATGAAATTACTAGAATAGATGAAGAACAAGCCAGGCGTCCAAGTGAAGCTCTTCACAGGAAAAGGCAGGCCCTGCATACAGAACTTAACATCTTAACAACTAAAGAAACTGAACAACTTATTTATAAGTCTAGACAGCATTACTATGAACACGGAGAAAAAGCTAATAAGCTTTTAGCTCAACAAATTCATAAACAAGAAGTTCACAATGCAATACCAGTAATCACCAACAAGAATGGAGAAGAAATCATCGACCATAATAAAATAATGCACACATTTAGAGATTACTATAAGTCTTTATATTCCACTGAGCCCAAAGAAGGCAACACGCAATCTAATGCATTTCTGGATAATTCACAAATACCACAAATAGATGCTTTAAGTGCTGAGGAACTGGATAAACCTCTAACGCTAACAGAATTACTAGACGCTATAAAGTCACTACAAAGCGGGAAATCATCAGGCCCTGATGGTTACCCCGTAGAGTTTTATAAGAAATTCTCCACTCAGCTAGCTCCACTCTTATTGGTAACATTTACAGAAGCTAAAGACCACCAAATACTACCTCAAACATTTCGACAAGCATTAATCACCGTCTTTCCTAAACAAAATAAGGACTTGTTACAATGTGCATCATATAGACCAATTTCACTCCTGAATAATGATGTTAAGATACTCTCAAAAATCCTAGCTAGAAGGATGGAGAAAGTGCTGCCCTCGGTAATATCACAAGATCAAACTGGATTTATTAAAGGCCGACATCTATCTTCAAATCTCCGACGCTTGTTTAATGTTATATATTCACCAGCAAAATCAAACACCCCAGAGATATTACTATCATTAGACGCAGAAAAGGCATTTGACATGATCGAATGGAATTACCTTTTCACTGCATTGGAGAAATTTGGGTTTGGCCCAAATATTTGTGCTTGGATCAAACTACTGTATACCAGTCCAGAAGCTTCAGTTTGTATTAATAACATTTGCTCAGACTACTTTAAACTAGAATGTGGTACCAGACAAGGATGTCCCTTTTCGCCACTGTTGTTTGCAATCGCTATTGAACCACTGGCGGTTCACTGCTGAAATTCTTATCAGATAAAGGGGATTGTCAGAGAAGGACTGGAACAGAAAATTTCTCTATATGCAGATGATATGGTCTTATATATATCGGACCCAGAAAACACTGTCCCTGCTGTTTTAACAGCACTAACAGAATTTCAAAAGATATCTGGTCTTAGAATTAATCTGAATAAAAGTATACTCTTTCCATTGAACTCACAAGCATATAATATTAAATTAGACACCCTACCTTTTACCATAGCAGATCAGTTTAAATACCTAGGGGTAAATATCACAAGTAAACATAAAGCTCTTTATCAACAAAATTTTGGCGTCTGTATGGAAAAAATTAAGCAAGACTTGCATAGATGGTCAACCCTTCATCTCACTCTAGCCGGAAGAATTAACATTGTTAAGATGAATATCCTTCCTAAACTTCTCTTTTTATTTCAAAACATTTCAATATATATCAATAAATCGTTTTTTAAACAGTTAGATTCAATAATAACCTCATTCATTTGGAACTCAAAACACCCACGTATCTGAAGAGCGACCCTACAAAGACCTCAGGCAGAAGGTGGCATGGCTTTACCTAATTTTCAGTTTTATTACTGGGCAGCAAACATACTAGCCATAAAAACCTGGACACAAATAAATGAACATACACAGGCTTGGTCTGCAATAGAAGTAAAACCTGTAGTACTTCTTTATATTCCCTGCTCTGCTCTCCAATAAATGAAAGTTATCGCAAATATACTAATAACCCAATTGTGCTTTACTCACTCAGAATATGGAACCAAATTAGGAAGCATTTTAAGATGGAAAATCTTTTATCAGTGGCACCTCTGCAAGAGAACCACCTCTTTCAACCTTCGCAAGTATATCCAGTTTTTAATACCTGGAAAAGTTTTGGGATTAAAATGCTCAGAGATCTTTATATAGACAACATATTTACATCTTTTGAACAATTACGTTCAAAATTTAACCTCCCAGCTACACATTTCTTTTACTATCTTCAAATTAGAAATTTTGTTAAACAGAAATTGCCCGATTTCCCCCACCTTGCACCCTCCACAATGCTGGAAAAAATACTGCTCAATTCCGAGGAAACAAACACTATTTCCGCAATATATAAAATCTTATTAGAGTCTCTACCTTTCAAAGATCCAAGAGGACATTGGGAAGAAGATCTCTTAATCAATATATCAGAAAAGGAGTGGAAGGTAGCAAAGCAGAGAATTCACTTGAGTTCTATATGCGCAAAGCATAGAATTATTCAACTAAAAATTATATATCGAGCTCATCTGTCTCGCTTAAAACTGTCCAAAATGTTTCCAGGCCAGGATCCAACCTGCGAGCGCTGCAACCAAGCTCCTGCCTCACTGGGTCACATGTTCTGGGCCTGCACCAAACTAACATCATTTTGGACAAAAATTTTTAAGTGCCTCTCAGACAGCCTTGGGGTCACAATCCCTCCTAACCCACTAACAGCTGTGTTTGGTGTCCTTCCAGATGGACTGGAATTGGAGAAGGACAAGCAAACGGTGATTGCATTCACTACACTCTTGGCACACAGACTTATTTTGTTAAATTGGAAGAATCCTAATTCTCCTCTTATAAGTCAGTGGGAAACCAATGTTTTATATTATTTGAAATTGGAAAAAATCAAATTTTCAGTTAGAGGATCTGTACAAAATCTTTTCAAAACATGGCAGGATTTAATCAATATTATTTTAGAATAAGAGAAATAACTATTATTGCATTTAACTCCCTTCTCCATCTCTTATTTATATAGATATTTACTTCTCCCCTTCTTTTGTCTAATGTTGCCTTATTAAAAAGCTTAAAGAAATTTTCCTTTAGCTAAGCTCTCCTTCTCAGGGGTGGGGTTTGATTTGTTTGTATGGAATGATTACAATGAAAATTAATAAAATAAAAATATTAAAAAAAAAAAAAAAATGAACCATTAATTCAGTTGGCATTTTTGCTAAATTTTGTTTTAGTTCATTAAGAAAGGCAGTATTTTACATTCCTCAATTTAAAGGACAATTTATAACATACCTTCCAGTTTAATAAAAATAGAAAGTACTTTATTTTAACTTTTTTTTTAACTTTAGAAATTACAAAAAGTTTAAATACAAAAATCAAAAGAATACAATTATACATTTTCCATTAATGTTACTATGTCAGCAGCGTGATGTTTTTTGTGCTCTCCCTGTTTGTGTATTTTCCCAATAATGTTCTATTATTCAGTAAGACTTAAATGAGCATTGTTGACATCCCCATATGGTATGAGCAAATTCTGAAAGTGAAATGGTTTAGACATTTTTCATATGAACAAAACGACTGAATAAGGCATGTAGTAGCTATTTCAGGGCATGTCCCTCAAATATTAAATTGGGCTATGAACCAGAAATGGATGTCTAACATTTATCTTTATGTGGACAGTAATTCATAAATGTTGTCTTTTTTTTTTTTTGGTTGGCTTGCTCCTTCTTTTTAGCGTTTTAGTGCTATGTCTGTAAATTTTTTGTGACAAAGAGATCCTTAATTCTTGAGGGTAAATTCACTGACTTTGTCTGTCAGTCTCTCTCTTTTTCTCTCTCTGTTTTGAATGTAGCTGTGTTTCTGTATTGCAATACAAATAAGTTATTTAAATAGAAATATTAATATGTTCTATATTTTATTATTAATGAAAGGATATTACACAAACCTGAATAGTTTGACATTAATATGAGTAATAGCTGTAATATTATCAGTAAAAATAAAATCTTATTCTATGTTTTAAAGAATGGCTCTTTATTGCTCAGAGACACAAGAGCAAACAGGTTTTTAGTCTACATGTGATTTTAATATGTTATTGACTACAGCTATCAACTTTCATATGTTTCATCTCTCCTTCTAGAATTCATACTACAGTTACTGCAGTAACAGAATATGGAGTCTTGCTCAGCAGGGCTACAAGTTTATCAACTACTGACTTCTGGTTCATAAGTGTAGTCACGGAACTGTTCCGCTGAGCAGCTGAAGGCATATGGTAAGTAGGAATATATAGATATTGTGTAGTGAGGCTTCAGTCAAGAATAATTAGGATGCTGTAATTCAAGTAAAGGACAAACAGCCCAAAAGCTGCTTTCCAATTTTGGCCTTTAAATACCAGTTAGGGGTGAATTATACCAGGAGCAACCAGAGGACAGTTTAATTTCTTGGGTGTGTAGCTGTAGAAGGTGGTAAGACATCTGCACCAAACACCATAACAACCGTGAATGAGTTGGGATGACAGGTGGGTGAAATGCATCCTGTTGCTTCCTTGTGAAATGTTAGCAATGGCTAGGCTGGAAGATGTATTAATTAAATTATATATTTTTGATGTTTCAGTCTCTTTTGATACTTTTTATTTTTTTTCTGGTTAATTTAGTTTGCACCATTATGAAATCCACATTGAATCAAAGTACAGGTAAACAACAATTCCAACATATCATAGTGATCTGAAAATGGGTCAGTTGGATATTCATAAACCCCAGTGTACACCAAAGTAAGGAGAACATTTCAAACTTAAGACAATCAGTAATTAAATACAATATGAATACTATCAGCAACGACTCTAGCAAGAATATGCTGTGATTAATGAATCCAATATCCTCTCCACAATTTAATGTTCAAATTTAATGTTTTCTGTAATCTGTAGGTATCTTAGATAAAATGTTGCTACTATTTATGCATTTATTGTGAAAATAAGGATCAGATTGAGTCACCTCTAGGTTTCCAACCCCAGTTTTTTTATGAACCTACATTTGTGTTACTCTTTTCAGAATTATTTCATTTCTCTTAAGGTAAATCCATTCGTTTAATATATTTTCAGGATCCAATCATGCCATCCCATGAGCCAGCAGTAGATGACAAGATTGATGATCCTGATCGTACATCAGATGAAGTGGATGGAAGTAGGTTTTATTCCTGTTTTATTTTAGTTTATCATAAAATTGTAATAGGCAGCTGAGAAACCCACTATATCAATGACTTGTTTACTTAATAAGGTGTTTACTAGTAATTTTGGATAAAGAAAAAGTTGTTAATTGAGACAATATTCTAATTATAGTTTTCCGTATTTTCAGTTTTTCATTGTTTACTGTACAAATGATTTCCAGCCACCTAGTTACTGGAAAAATCCATCTGCTGACAAATTGTAAAGTTGGGAACACCAGCTATTTCAGTCATTAAACTCTTGTCACATATGTGGTCATTTTAAAACATAATTAACCTTGTATATATTAATTGTTGAAAGCCATTATATTTTTGCATTTATCTGGGTTTTATATTGTACTTCTTACTTTGTTTTATGAATCAATGGTTATATATAGACTTAATATATTTATCTTTCCTGATCATGGTTTTACGTTTAGATTGTAAAGCAAACAATAGACATATAGAAAGTTAGACCATCCAATCTAAAAAAAAAAAAAAAAAAAAATTATCCCAAGATTCTGAAATGATGTGGTGTTATTTCTTTTTTTTTTTTTAAGTACTTTTGTCTTCTTCTTTGCACAAGAGGATATACAACAACAGCTAAAGCATGTTAAGATTTTCTCAGCTGTGTCAAAATTGTAACAGATTATCCTAAGGTGGCATTCTCAACAAGAACCCACAGCTGAGTCCAATACCAGTGGGGATGCCATTTTAGCATCTTTCCTTGCAGACATGAAAGCATGCTGTAGTTGTACAGATGCTATATGACTAAACTTCCAGGAAAGCTGGGAGCAGCTTCATATACTTAATGAAATCCAAAAGGAAGAAAAGAAAATTAATTAAGAATTCAACTTGTTACAGGCTTCAGTCAGTGTTCATGGTAATTGGGTCAAGGCTCTGGTAATCCAGGTTTCTGCACTAACCCCTTTTATATTAACTGATTACAGAACAGAAATAGAAGTAAAAATGTCTGTTCAATTTGACTACAACCATTGAATTTTTCAAAGTTTTGGCCTATTATATTCTTTTAAACTTAATTCTAATGATTGAATGCCACCACTGCCTTAGGCTTAGCTAAAATGGAAGATTCTTAAGTACATGGAGTGGCAGACAGTATTACAGGAATTGTGGAAGTAACCTAATTATTCTTTTGAAGGGCAAAGTACATTTTGTCAATCAAGGAAACTTATGTGGTTGGCCTTCCAATCCAACCCTCTCTCTCTCTCTCTCTCTCTCTCTCTCTTCCAATTCTGAGGTTAACATTAGAATCCCTGAAACCTACGACAAAATTCGTAATGCCATGCCACCTTAAATTCATTTGCACTTCTTCATCAGTATCATGTTTTACAAATGTCAATATAACCACTCACCAAACCCCCCCAACCTCCCATAGACATGGAACACGCATGAAATGTATGTATTCCAAATAACGATGTATTATTTACCCTATATAATTCAAGGCACCTCACACCCAGATAAACATACTTGAGCTGGGATGAACTTCAGCTGCATCTGGTGTGGTGGAGGGGAGGGGGATAGCAGGCTTCTTGTTGCTTGTGCTGAGTGACACATTTGCAATACAAAAGCACTGATGAAGAGGTACAAAGGAATTTAAGTTTGCCCGGCATTCTGACTTTTCGTAGGCTTCTGGAATTCTAGTGTTAAGCAATGAAAAATGTTTTGTCCTTGTAAGGTTGAAAGACCCATCTATATTAAGCAATAGGTATGAGTCTTTGCAAGTATAGGCATTAACACTTTTGTAGTACACATTCTGTAAGTTCCATTGTTTTTCTTGATAAGAATGATTGACAATGTCCATAGTAATACATAAAGCTATGTAATCCTTTCAATCAGCATGATATTATATGCAAACACTTGGTTGGCCAAATGAGTTTTTCTGAGGTTTTGTTTAATGAATGGAGCATTTTCCCGATGCCAGTCTCATTCTGTGTTAGGTGGGTCCTCCCCATGTCCTCCAGGGAGGTGGTAAACCTTTTATAGCTGCAACCAGGTCTTTCTGAGACCACTGATGTCCACCAGTATGTAAGGCTACTACTTCCTCTTATCATGGATCTGTCCTCTCCTATTGAAGAGGTTGTGCTATCATTGAGGTTTACTGAATATTGAGTGCATGATTGTGTTCACCAAAGTCTTTACTGCTGTCCCATATCACATATGAAGGTGGAGTCTCTTTCTTAATTGTTCCAATGTTAAAGGCTATATTTCCATTTAGGGCAAAAAGTACCATCTATCTATGTGAAGCTGTGTTGGTTATTTTTTGTGTGGGTCTGGTATTCTCCCACTCACTCCATATCCTAACTATTACCTGGCTATTTTTCTTCTGGTGGCACAGTGGAATGGAATTCTTTTGACAGGGTGGAATCATACATGTGTCCCAGATGTCCACAACAGCATGAAGCAGATGGCACAATCCCCAATTAAGATGGAGATGGAGGTAGCAAAACATTAGCAATAGTCACAGATTGGTTGGGTCTGGCACTTCCACCCAAAAGAACAGTATAAATGGGTGTTGATGAATAAACTCTGTTTTTTTGTCTTGGTAGAGTTTCTAAGGTATTCTTGGTCCCTCTTATGCTGCTCTTTGTTATGTGGACCTTAATAGAATGCCACTGTTCTCCACTTTGCTTCCCGCATCACACAACTTGATTCCAATCTCCAGATATTGGTATTTGCTAATCTTCTCAACTTTTTTTGTTAGAAGATAAGCATCTTTTTGGGATAGCAATATCAATGACAAGACAGTCTTTCTGTTGTGGAGCACTTTAGTTGGTAAGATGGCTGACATTTCTTAGTTGGTGTTGATAGCCATGTCCCACGTGATGGTTTGTGACACCTTGTGCTCATACCAGAGATCGGGTACTTTATGGCCAAGTTTCCTGCACATCGACCAGTGCAGATAGCTAGCCACTTTATGCCTGTGCAGGTGTATCTGGTAGATGGCAACACTGAGAAGCCAGCCACCATGTGACTTGTGTACTCACCAAATGCATGGCACATTCTGCACTTACTGTACTATCAACATTCATTTTAAAGATGGCATTTTTTTTTGGAGTCAGGTATTGAGAGCCTGATCTTGTGCTGTGCATATTTGACTCTCTCTCTCTCTCCTTTGAGTTCCAAGCTTTGAGGCCATTCACAAGATGCTTCTTTATCTCTATGCAGATCTTCCAAGTAGCTTAAAGAATTGACTATGCAGTGCCTTCTCTTTTAGTCTTGCTTCCTTGTGATATGCATGCTCATTTAGGTGAGCCTTAAAGGGCACATTCGTAGACTCTTGCAACAGGAATTGTTTTCGGACCTCTGCTGTAATCATGGACGGTGAGTACTTGGCTTTCCTGGCTTCATAGCTATGCATCATTGGTGTGAGCCTGTGTTTTCCCAACTGGATGTAGTCATTGAGCCACATAATGGCAGAGTTGAAGGCAGACTCCAGTTCTGAGAGTCTGAATCCATGGTCTTTCCACTGGATATACATCGTATGAGTGTAAGCCTTTGGATGGTTGATCCCATGCAAGGGAAGAAGCTTTCTCATTTATACATCAGCACTGGGATTGATAGGCTGTTTATAGTCATCTTGCTACAGGAGTTGAACTCTGATTTTAGAATTGGGCAAACTCTACTTATATACTCCTTTATTATAGTAATGAAGCACCTTGTTAATGCCTAGGTGCTTATATAGCTTGTCCTAGTCGTGGTCCTTTATGACTGTTGTAGGACAAAGTGGGCATTGCTCATTTTCCTAGGCTTTCATAGCACACCAGGCCTGTTAAGAAAGGAACTTTACCAGGGATACAGGCATCCAGCTTTGCCTTCCCCCACTTCCATTCTAAACTAAGTGACTGAACCCCAGCTTGTACCAGGATCTGCCTGAACTTCATCTGATAACAAAAGGTGTAAATCAAAGCTGCATTGACATCTCTCCAAAGGCCTCTCTGCAGACCTCTTGAGCCAGTAGATGTGAAATGGACTTCAGTAATGTGAAAAACCTATATTTCGGGGTATTGCCAACTAAGATGGACAGAAGAACTCGCCTATTAGAAAATGCTGATTTCATAACTGGAAGCGACTTTAATCCAATCAGAGTAAGGTTCAACCTTTCCTTAATACTCTCTGCACCATCCAAAAGAAGTGTTCCAGGTTATTTGGTGGACACTTGCTTACCTGGGGATTCTCTCAGGGCACCCTCCCCGTGTGCAAAATGACCTTATGAAACCTAATAAGTTATGAACCATCCTTTCCATCTTTGTGAACCTGAAGCTGAGACCCAGTCTATCGAGCCAAGGCTGTGTGCCAATCATTTGACAAGGCTGAAAAGCCATTACTTCAAGACGGGAACGTCGGCATCTAAACTCTTGGGCCAGAATGAGTAATGTCTTGGCAAATGCTTCAGAGCCTTTCCTGCAAGGACCTTGAGACTCCAAATAGTTTCATCCCAAGAGCTATAAACGTACTCAATCAGTCTATCACATGCTCCCAGTAAAACTCTTTGTACTTAAAATTGCCTAGCATTAAATTTGCACTACACCTGTAATATTGTACAACCTGAGGCGCTTTAAGCATCATTTGCACTATCTGCACTATATATACATGTATATCTATAATAATAAAAGGCAAAGCCCTCACTGACTGACTGACTCACTCACTGACTGACTGACTGACTGACTCATCACTAATTCTCCAACTTCCCGTGTAGGTGGAAGGCTGAAATTTGGCAGGCTCATTCCTTACAGCTTACTTACAAAAGTTAGGCAGTTTTCATTTCAAAATTATACGCGTAATGGTCATAACTGGAACCTCTTTTTTGTCCATATACTGTAATGGTAGGCAGCAAGATGGCCGTAGGAGACTGAGTTGCGTGTCGCGTCATCACGCCTCCCACGTAATCACATGAACTGACTGTGAACTCAGTACGTAGAAAAGAAGGAGGAGCCCCAAAGAGCGCAGAAGAAAACATTCATTACACAATTGACAAGGCAGCGAAACAATAAGAAGCGAGTGAGTGACGCATACAAGCATCTTCATAAGACACGAGGTATAAAAAAGCACGGTGTAAACCGTAAGTCTAAATTAACTTTATAGAAACGCTCCCGCTGCCGTTTGCAATACCATATTCGCGAGATACAAGTTTAATGAGAAGACACGAGGTATAAAAAAGCACGGTGTAAACCGTAACCTTAACTTTATACAAACGCTCCCGCTGCCGTTTGCAATGCCATATTCGCGAGATACAAGTTTAATGAGAAGACACGAGGTATAAACGACAGTTTGCATCACTTTGTAACGGAGTTAAAATTGCTGTAGCGAGAAACTTTTAACTGCCGGGTCTTAGCTAACATTAAATAAACCCGTGGACATCGCAACATCACACAAGAGAGTGGCTCACGTGAAGTGACTGAACGCAGCAGGAGTGATCACTTGCATTAATCAAACCTGTTCAAAAAACACATTACACAATTGATAAGGTAGGAAAAGAATATGAAACAAGGCACGGTATAAACCGTAACTTTAACTTTATAGAAACGCTGCCGTTTGCAATACCATATTCGCCCCTGCGAAGCGCGGTGATTTTGCTATATATATTAAACTATTTAAACCATTGTATGATCTGCTTCTCGCAACTGAAAGAGGGCACCGTGGCAGAAGTTAGCCGACTTGCTCACCAACCACAACTGTTACCTGGAAGGTAACCACCCATACAATCAGATTGTGAATCAGACTACGAATGCCTGCAATGTAATTACCCCGATCTACATGCTGTCAAATGAACGAACCTCACGCCGTGGCACAACATTAGGGGCTTCGCCTCTACGTCCGAGGATCGATTCCCGTAAGGGAGTGCAGTGACTGTGTACTCCTGATGAGCCCACAATTACGGCGAAACACGTGTCGCATACTATGCATCTTCAAAGCACGGTGTAAACAGTAAGTTTAAATTGAGTTTATAGAAACGCTCTCGCTGCCGTTTGCAATACCATATTAGATGACTTTGTAACAGAGTTGAAATTGCTGGAGCGATAAATTTTTTAACTGCCGGGTCATGTCGCGTGTTCTTGGGTAGGTACACCAAAAAATTTATACATTTATGCATGTAATGGGCAAACAAAAAATGTACTATACCCGAAAGCACTACAGTAGTACTCAATGTATCTTTACTTCTTAAATGTTAATGTTTTACTGTTTAATAATTTATACGATTCTTATATGTTATTCAGATTCTTTTATCAAAATACCAGTAACAGCGCACTCCACGATAACGTGCAGCGAATACACTTGACATGACCATTCATAGTATTTATCCTCTTTCTCTGTACGTTTACCATTCGTTTGCTCAGAGGTTGATGCGCTTGCTGCTTAATGAGCAGCTCTTGACCCTAGCGTCCCGCTGCTTCTCTTCTTTCGTCGGCATCTTTTCCCGTTAAAACTGATTTCTTTTAAAACTTAGTATGTTTTCTTTAATTTTTCAGTTAAGCTGGCACTTAAGTCTTCAATCTGCCTCAAGAATGATTAGCGAAGGTGGTAGACAATGAAAACGTCAGCCGTACGCATCCGCCACGCACGCACTGGTGCGCGCAGCTGTGAGTTGATTCTACAATAAAATAAAATAAAGATAAAAAGAGTAATAACTTGCACCACCGCTATTCAATTACACTTGCCTAACGCCTCTCCTAAGGGGAAATACTGTGGGATCTGGACATCCGTCAAAGCAGCAATCACAAGCCCGATTACAAAGCGGGAAGCTGTGATTTGTCGTCTCCCTCCCATGTAACAATCACAGCCCGTGTTGCAACGCACTATGTATGTATATGTATATATGTGTATGTGTCTGTATATGTATGTGTGTATATATATATATATATATATATATATATATATATATATATATATATATATATATATATATATATATATATATATATATATATATGTGTGTGTTCATATGTGTGGGAAAGCGAATAGTAGACGTGACGTAGTATCTGTGTACCAAATTTCAAGTCAATAGGTGAAACGGTTTGCGAGCTACAGCTGATTTAAAATCCTGGACAGACAAACGAATAGCCACGGTAGTGTTTTATAGAAGAACATTTTAATGTTTAATAATTTATATTTATATGCAATGTGCTTCTTATATATTACTTCATATTCTCAAATGATAATGATGTTAATGTTGTTTATATTGATTTCTATGTTATTGTAAGTGCTCTTTATTTGTGGAAAAATAAATTTGGCAATTAAACTTATTTTATACATACATTTTATTTTTTTCTCTTGCACTCAGTGAGCGAATCCACTGGGTAATCAGCTATATATATATATATATATATATATATATATATATATATACAGTAATCCCTCCTCCATCGCGGGGGTTGCGTTCCAGAGCCACCCGCGAAATAGGAAAATCCGCGAAGTAGAAACCATATGTTTATATGGTTATTTTTAGAATGTCATGCTTGGGTCACAGATTTGCGCAGAAACACAGGAGGTTGTAGAGAGACAGGAACGTTATTCAAACACTGCAAACAAACATTTGTCTCTTTTTCAAAAGTTTAAACTGTGCTCCATGACAAGACAGAGATGACAGTTCTGTCTCACAATTAAAAGAATGCAAACATATCTTCCTTTTCAAAGGAGTGCAAAGCAAGCAGTCAAAAAAAAAATCAATACGGCTTTTTGGCTTTTAAGTATGCGAAGCACCGCCGGTACAAAGCTGTTGAAGGCGGCGGCTCACACCCCCTCTGTCAGGAGCAGGAAGACAGAGATAGAGAGAGATAGCGAGAGACAGATAAAAAAAATCAATACGTGCCCTTTGAGCTTTTAAGTATGCGAAGCTCCGTGCAGCATGTCCTTCAGGAAACAGCTGCACACAGCCCCCCTGCTCACACCCCCCTACGTCAGCGCGAGAGAGAGAGAGAGAGAGAAAGTAAGCTGGATAGCTTCTCAGCCATCTGCCAATAGCGTCCCTTGTATGAAATCAACTGGGCAAACCAACTGAGGAAGCATGTACCAGAAATTAAAAGACCCATTGTCCGCAGAAACCCGCGAAGCAGCGAAAAATCCGCGATATATATTTAAATATGCTTACATATAAAATCCGCGATGGAGTGAAGCCGCGAAAGGCGAAGCGCGATATAGCGAGGGATCACTGTATATATATATATATATATATATATATATATATATATATATATATATATGTATGTGTATATATATATGTGTGTATATATATATATATATATATATATATATATATATATATATATATATATATATACATACATAGATATATGTGTATGTATGTAGATATACAAATATGTATATATATGTATATATGTTTATATATATGTAGATATACAAATATGTATATATATGTATATATGTGTATATATATATGTAGATATACAAATATGTATATGTATATATATGTATATGTGTCTGCATGTGTGTGTGTATATATATATATATATATATATATATATATATATATATATATATATATATATATATATATATATATGTATGTGTATATATATGTTGATATATGTATATATATGTGGATGTGTATATGTATATATTTATGTATATACAGTATGTTTATGTATATATATGTTTACATAACCTCTTTAACACACTACTTCTCCGCTGCGAAGCGCGGGTATTTTGCTAGTTTTACTTATAATTTCATATTGTATATTTTTTATTTGTTATTGAGGAGTTGCATATTTAATCTCGTCCTGCGGTGGGTTGGCACCCTGCCCGGGATTGGTTCCTGCCTTGTGCCCTGTGTTGGCTGGGATTGGCTCCAGCAGACCCCCGTGACCCTGTGTTTGGATTCAGCGGGTTGGGAAATGGTTGGATGGATATTGAATCTCATTGTACCATACGATGACAATAAACCAATTTAATTCAATGGAAGATGGCACGCATTTACAAATTATTATGAATGGCTTCCAAGTCTATTCAGATTTCCAAGAGCCTATCCTCTTAGAGCTATGTGCTGTTAGAATGCTAGGATGTATATTTGATATTTTCATGACAAAATGCATTAAAGTATGTATATTGTATTTTGCAAATTGTTCACATTTAAATAATGTATACAGTAGACCTCCGCGAAGCTGCGGTACAGAGTTCGCGGCCTCAGTCATTCGTGAATTTTTCCTTGGAACTTATCTAATTGTTTGCGGAAACCGCAAATATCCTCCGCAATTTTTATGGCTTTGTTCGTGCCAATACTTTACTGTAGAGAGAACAAGAAGCAACTGTAGAGGAAAACGTGGCTTGGGATGGTGAAAGTAGCCAATAGAATTTGAAACTCAAACTCCCAGCAGTCCTTGCAGTGGCTCTGATTGGTCTTCTGCTGAGGGTGCTGGAGCTGTTGAGGTCAAAGGATGTCCATGTGGCTTTTAAAAAGGGGGCTGGTGACCAAAAGCAAACAAAAAAAAAAAAGTTTTTGTAATCTGTGCTTCAAGTTCCTTCTGTCTGCCTTCTGTTGGGTTACCTGTATTAATTCGTTTTGTCCTGGATCGTTTCGTTGTTGGCGTCTGGATTGTCTGCCGTCTGCCTGTGTACATGAGGACTGCATGTGGATTCATGGCCATCCTGCAAAGAAAGGAGCACTCCTGAACCTGTCCACCCATCTTCACCATTTCAGGAACTAGTGGTAGGACTATCTTTACATTCCCATTTCATTTCATTACATTTCATTCGTTGCCGTTTTTCAAGAGCGTTTTTCATGATTTACTGCATGGGTGTCGAACTCCAGGCCTGGAGGGCCGCAGTGGCTGCAGGTTTTCATTCTAACCCTTTTCCTAATCAGTGACCAGTTTTCACTGCTAATTAACTCTTTTTTCCTTCATTTGAATAGCCCTGTTTTTAAGGATTCAGTCCTTTCAATTGATTCTTTTCTTCATTAAATGGCAGCCAAACAGAAATGAGATGTGAAACGAGCCAACAGATGACCAGCTAAACTGGGGTTTCAAACTCCAACCAATTTCACTCCAACCAGTTTCTTAATGAGAAGCCAATTCTTGCTGTTAATTAAACCCATTACTTAATTCCACGGCTTGCTGCTTCTCTCATTCTGCAACAGCAGACATTAATCAAACTGTTGATTTTCCATTTCTGATTAATGACCTGAGAGATCAACCTTACCGAGACCCTCACCTTTCTTTATGTTCAGATAATGTGGTTAGCTGGTCATCTGTTTGCTCGTTTTGTGTCTCATTATTGTTTGGCTGCTAATTAAGGAAATAGAAAGAATTAAGGGGTCTGAGTCAAGTTAATTAAAACTAAAGCAAAAGAAGTTAATTAACAGCAAAAACAGGTCACTAATAAAGAAGGTGGTTAGAATGAAAACCTTCAGCCATTGCGGCCCTCCAGGACCAGAGTTCGACACCCCTGATTTGCTGTGTGTGTTTTGTTTGTGCTTTGTTGTATTTAATGTGTAATCGCTGTAAGGGGAACAAGGGTGGTAGCGTTGTTTTCATTCATTTCATTTGTTTTCATTACATTCTTTATTCGCTGTTTGATTACCAGTTTGCTTGTTTTTGTCTCTGTGAGTGCGTGCGGGTTGGTCCAAGGCTAGGTGCGTCCTTGGAATCTCCACCATAAAAATAAATAAAATAAATCAATCACCATCTTCTCGATGGTGTGAATCTTAGCGTCACCGGACCGCTACAGCGTTTTTCATTTCTCCTTGCTGCTGATTGACTGTGATGCATCTCCAGCTGAGTGTTCTTGTGTTTTCCGTTTTGTTCCTCTTAGCCCTTTAAACCGCCACAACCGGCTATAGTAGTTTCCCAGGGCCATTTGTGAGCACACAGGAGCTGATCAGTCAGTACCGTATATTCGTTGAGCAGCCATCTCATGACCACTGCCAGCCCCTGCAAGCACTGCAGCCTCACTGTCCCTGGGATTGAGCCTCTGCACTAGACTAGCCTGCAAGCATCAGCGTTTACCTCTGTGTGCTTGCGTGCAGCCAGTTCAAGTGCAGTTGGCTCAGTGATTTACTGAATTTCATCCATGGCGTCAGTTGCACCTTGTACATATTGTTCCAGTAGTTTTTTAAATTGTTTTTACAGTTTACTGGCAGTGTGTAAAATGATCAGTGTTGCAGTAATTGTGATGCTCTTGCATGAAAAAAATGTGTACCATTAAAATTTCACTTTTTCTTTTTGAGTTGTGATGTTTACTTAAAAAGTGCAGCAAAAAAGTATTTGGCGTCCAGGGATGCATTAACCCCCAAGTATGTGTCAGTTTAAAGGTTAAAGCTCCAAGATGCCATCGAAACACCCTGCACCTTCTAAGGCTTCTGGCAATGAAAACACACTTGCATGAATTAAAGTACATATAGCGGTAACGTTGGTATTTTACATTCTAGCACTGCGAGAGACATAGCAGTACAGTATACAGGTTTACCTTTACATTCTTTTTTTTAGGCAATGTATTAAGCTGAGTTTGAAATTAAAGTGTTTTGGGGGCATATTTATGGTTTAAACTATAAAAATAGGCATTTTTTTAACCACATCCAAAATTTGCGGTTTTTCACAATTCACGGGTGCTCTAGGAACGTAACCCCCGCTAATTTTGGGGGTGTACTGTACTGTTAATTTAACGTCTGGGGCATGGTGGCACAGTGGTCGTGATGAGCTGGTGTCCCGTCCAGGGATTGTTCCTGACTGGCGTGACCTTGGATGGATGGAATAATTAAACAGAAGATTTTTCAATGTTCCTTAAAAGCTTTGAAAAACTGGCGTTCTAAGCTTGCAGCAGTTTTTCAATTATTACAGATGCTTATTGTGCGGTGATTGGTTATGTAGAGAAAGAAAACAGAAGGACATAAGTTGGAGGTTGGTAAATTTGACAGACCTAGTACTGCCTTAACAAATTATTCCATCCCAGTAGGCATCTTGTGGGAGGCAGGAACAATCCCTGGACGGTGCGCCAGCTCATCGCTACCGCAGCGCCACCATGCTCCCACATGTTTAATACATGCTTTAATGCATTTCATCATAAAAATTATATCAAGTATACATCTTATTATTTTCAAATGTTCAGAGAGCTATAATAATATGAATGTAATGTATTCTGTGTGGCGATCACTGCCTGTGCGCTCCTGTTGGCATAAGAGAGCCCATTTTAGGAGCACGTAGCAATTTTAATCACTGCATAGACCTTTTTTTTTTTCTTTTCATTGACCCTATTTTTTTCCCCTTCTGTGACCCTAAAACTTCCATATGACATGCTGACACCTGCCCTTTCATGTTGACTATGATATCTGACCACTTCTTTTTTGAAATTCTTTGTGTGCTTCTACCATTGACGTTTAACAAAACACTGAGTGGAAGGGGCTATTTACATTGATTTGCATATTTGTTTTTGTCCATATGCCTTGTTTTAGTGTGAATTCTATGCACAGCATTGTATAGGAGGCCCTTGGTGTCATTCTGGCCCTTGTGCCAGAATAAAGCAGAACACGAAAGCAGAACACGAAATACCAGTAAACAGCCATATTGGTCTAATCTGTCTGCGTCCAGTTTTCTATGTCAATATATATGTATGCATTTATCGTACTTCTATAATTCTTGTTTATCAATAAATTGCATGATTCTGCTTCGTAAGATGAGTATGCTTCAGTTACCTTGATATAAATCTAAAGGACGGAGATCTGCCACCTACATCAGAGAAAGGCAAGGTAAATAAAGTAGGAGCCTTGCTGAATTATTTGATTAATTACCAGAAATGCTGAAGACAAAAATGATAATTAACCAAGTTAAAATTTCTTCTTTAAAACCTACATTATTATGGTGTCCTCTTGGGTGGGAGTTTTTTTTATTATTAATCAATCAAAATCCTATACTATGTTTTCATCCAGCTGGATGTTTTCTGTTTTGACAAGCTTATCTGCTTTGAATATCTCAACAGCACATTTGGCTTGTTTAAATTCCATCCAGATGTTATCTCTAACCTTTACTATCGGAGGTCTTTTCCTTTCTTACGAAACAGCTTGCAGTCATCTTTATGCAATTGGTGGCTGATACATTTTGTTGTTCTTGGGTACAAACCCAATCTTTCCTTTCAGCATGTTGATCAATGGCACAAGAGCTAAACAAAAGAGAAAGGGATGGCAATTTTCTTCATTGTAATATATCCTACAGTGTAGATGAGATGTATCACTGTTTGATAGTCTCTAATGCATGCTTTCACAAACTTCTTAAGATCTGGACATAAATGGTATATGTCCATGACTTTGAGGATCCAGGTATGGAAGACATTATCACACACCTTTTTGTAGCCAAGCCACGCCTTACTCATGTTTCTCTTTTGCTCCTTTGCTTCTGCCACTGCCACAACCACCTTGTTTGAGTTGCTGGTCTTTGTATCCTGTAGATGCTCCTCTGCATCCTTTTTGCTCTTGATGGAGAAGCTTGTAAATTAGCAAATAATCATATATACTGTTGCTGATAGCTGCAGTTAGTGCCTTGTATTTGGTTGGGAGGCATGTGATTAGATGGTGGTTCTTGGTGTCCTTAATGTTCTTGCCTTTAGAAAGAAGGAAAGCGACTCACATTTGTAAGCCACCGGGGGATACTATGAGGATCTCTGAGGTTTGAGTGCACTGGTAAATTGTGCACATAGTATAGTCAGTTGCTTAATGAAGACATTTTGGAGCTTGACTAAATCCGTTGATTTAGAACATTAGAACACTCTAGACAAGAACAGGCCTTTCAGCCTAACAAAGCTTGCCAGTCCTATCCACTTATTTCTTCCAAATAAACATCAAGTCAAGTTTTGAAAATCCCTAACATCTTACTATCTATCACACTACTTGGTAGCTTATTCCAAGTGTCTATCGTTCTTTGTGTAAATAAAAACTTCCTAATGTTTGTGCAAAATTTACCCTTAACAAGTTTCCAACTGTGTCCCATGTTCTTGATGAACTCATTTTAAAATAACAGTCTCAATCCACTGTACTGACTCCCTTCATAATTTTAAACACTTCAATCATGTCACCTCTTAATCTTCTTATGCTTAAACTGTATAGGCTCAGCTCTTTAAATCTTTCCTCATAATTCAACCCCTGTAGCCCTGGAATCAGCCTAGTCGCACTTCTCTGGACCTTTTCTAGCACTGCTATGTCCTTTTTGTAGCCTGGAGACCAAAACTGCACACAGTACTCAAGATGAGGCCTCACCAGTGCATTATAAAGGTTGAGCACAACCTCCTTGGACTTGTATTCCACACATCATGTTATATAACCTAACATTCTGTTAGCCTTCTTAATGGCTTCTGAACACTGTCGGGAAGTCGATAGCTTGGAGTCCACTATGACTCCTAAATCCTTCTCATTAGGTGTACTCTCTATTTTTCAACCGCCCATTGTGTATTCAAACCTAATATTTTTACATTTACTGACATTAAATCTCATCTGCCACAAATCTGCCCAAGCCTGTATGCTATCCAGGTCCTTCTGTAATGATATCACGGATTCCAAATTATCTGCTAATCCACCTATCTTGGTATCATCTGCAAACTTAACCAGCTTGTTTCTTATAATCCTATCTAAATCATTTATATATAATAAAAATAGCAGTGGCCCTAGCACTGACCCCTGTGGAACACCACTCTTAACATAGGCCAGTTCTAATGAGGTTCCTCGCACCATCACCCTCTGCTTCCTGTGTCTGAGCCAGTTCTGCACCCATCTAAAAACATCACCCTGAACTCCCACTTCTTTTAATTTGATGCCCAACCTCTCATGTGGCACCTTATGAAATGCTTTCTGAAAGTCAAGATGAATAATATCATATGCTCCACTTTGATCATATCCTTTTGTTGCCTCCTCATAGAATTCCAGCATGTTAGTAAAACACGACCTCCCTCTTCTGAACCCATGCTGACTGTTCAGAATAACTCCTGTCCTTGCCAGGTGCTGCTCAATCTTATCCTTAATAATTCCTTCCTTTAATTTTCCTGTGATGCATGTTAAGCTTACTGGCCTATAGTTGCTTGGATCTGCCCTGTCACCCTTTTTGTATAATGGGATGATATTTGCCACTTTCCAGTCCTTCGGAATCTCTCCAGTGCGCAATGACTTCCAAAAAATGTGTCAAGGGTTTATATATGTACTCACTAGCCTCCTTAAGAACTCAAGGATAAATATTATCTGGTTCTGGTGATTTGTTTAATTTCAGTTTATTTAATCTGAGCAGTACTTCTCCCTCTATAATTTCCAAATCTCTCAGTACCTCCTTAGTAGTTGCGTTTACCTCTGGGAGGTTATCCACTTGCTCACTTGTGACCACCTCAGAAAAATGTAAATTTAGGGCATCCGCTATTTCATTGTCTGTATCTTTTAATTCTCCTTTACTATTTCTGATGCATTTCACCTCCTCCTTGACTATTCTTTTACTACTAAAATACTGAAAGAATCTCTTAGGGTCTTCTTTTGCCTTATCTGCTATATTCCTCTCCAACTGTCTTTTAACCTCTCTGATATCCTTAATGGTTGCCCTCATGTTCTCATACGCTCTACGATTCACTTTGCAGTCATTAGTCTTATATGCCTTATAAAGCAGTTTTTTCCTTTGCAACTTCTTTTTAAAATTTTTATTAATCCACCGTGGAGTTTTTTTAATTCTCTATTAATTCCAAATTTAGGTATGTATCTGTTCTGCATTACACGTAAAACATTTTTAAACCTGTTCTACTGCTCCTCGACTGTCTCCACACTTAAAAGCTTATCCCAGTGTATCCTATTTAGACTTTGTCGCATCTGGTCAAAATTAGCCCTACCAAAGTTCAACTTAACAATTTTAGTCATTGCATCTGCACTTACAAAATACTGAGAATTGTATTACATTATGGTCACTAGACCCTAGTGGTTCAATCACCTCTACATCCTCAATTCTATTTGATTATTACAAAATACTAAATCCAGACAGGCTTCACCCCGTGTTGGTGCTTTAACATGCTGTGTTAAAAAACAGTCACCGATTACTTCTAAAAACTCCTGCTCTTGTCCATCTGCAAGGTTATCCCAGTTGATATTTGGATAAGTAAGTCACCCATGACGATAATATCTCCCTGTAAACTTGTTTTTTGATATTACTGAAAATATTTGTGTTGAAATTACTGTCTGAATTGGGTGGTCTATAACACACTCCTAAAATAAGACCGCTTTCCTTAATATTTTCCAGGCGAAGCCACATGTCCTCACTAAGATGGGGCTCATCATCCAATTGAAGAGGACTTGCATTTAAATTCTGTTTGGCATAAACACCAAACCCACCTCCTTTTATGTTCTGTCTATCCTTCATAAAAAATGTTTATCCCTCTGTTACACTCATCCCCATCTTTGTTATTTAGCCAGGTTTCCGTTATTGCTATAATATCATAATTATGCTCTGCTACATACAACTCTAACTCACTTACCTTATTTTTGATACTTCTAGCATTAAGGCAAGCTATTTTTAATGTGTCACTCCTTTTACATTTAAATGTTTGCTTAGAATTTACATTACTATGCATTTTTACTTCTATACCATTGTTTGTTCCTCCATGTATAGAACTAAACCTGGCCTGTCCTAAACTCCCTGCCCCTCCATTCCCTAGTTTAATCAGTCCTCGACTAGCCTACACATACGCCTTCCCAATACATTGGTAACCCGTCACAGTGGAACAAGTCCCATCTGTTCCAAAAGGAGTCCCAATGCCCCATAAACCTATACCTTTCTACCCTGCACCAAGATTTGAGCCATGCATTAAGCCTTCTAATCTCCTCAATCTTACCTGGACTGGCGCGTGGCACAGGCAGAACTTCTGAGAAGACTACCTTGTCAGTTCTGCTCCTCAGCTTGGCACCTAACTCATTGAATTTGGATAGCAGAACTGAAAGACTACCCTTATGTATGTCATTTGTTCCAACATGGACAGTGACAACTGGATGCACCCTTCCAGGGAGGTCTCCCACCTGTGCTCCCAGAAGGCAACACACTGTGTGAGACTCTCTCTCTGGAGCACACCTGTGCTTCAACCTCCAACTATTACTACCTCTCTCTTTTTGGGAACTGGTTTTGAGGTGGCCAGTTGGGGTTCCTCATCCCTGCCTACCACCTCAGAATTATCAGAAACACTGTCCAGCTCCGCAAGGACATGATAACGGTTTGACACTTCTAATTCTGGGGTTGATGCCCCGGGACAGTGTGCACCCTTTACCTTACGCCTTGTGACTGTGACCCACCTATTTCTACCTGTCTGGTCTGGAATCTCCTCCTGCGCCACCTTGGGGGTGCACACTATCTCTCTAAAGGACACATTGGCCAAGTCAGCCAATTCTCTATTACAATGCAGGTCAGCCAACTCCTCCTCCAGTTCAGTGACCCTGAGCTCAAGGTGCTGGATCAGCTGGCATCTCTTGCAGATGTAGCCCTCATAGACAACTGCCTCTTCCAAACCATCATCTAAAAAGACCAACATCCAACAGGACTTGCATTGCACTGGCCTCATTATTAAAATTCGATGTGGGATTAGAATTTTTTTTTTTTTCTTAAAATTAAATAATTTAACTTAAATGGTAACACTAAGATCTGCTATGGCTATTTTACACCTTTTCCCCTTAAGCTCCTGTACTGTTCTCCCTCTCAGCTGCCTGCTATTTGTCTTTCTATGAGGTTAACTTTACTTTTCTCTGACTCTTCTCCTAACTTTGCATTCCTATTACTTATAAGCTCCTTACTCGCACTGTTTGTATTCCCCCATATTAATGAACCCTTAAGCTGTCTCCCGCTTAACTGTTCTACCTCTGGACCGCTAAGGACTCTTCAATCTAAAATAAACAAATAAATAAAATTTTACTACTTTATCTGCTCCTACAGCCCTGATTTCAGTTACTGCTGCTTTCTACCCTGCCTCCTCATACTAATTCAAATACAGATAACAAGAACAAGTACAAGTAACTTTTCCAAGCGCACCTCCAAACACCCAGCTACTTTTGCTCTTGTGTTGGCAAAAAAAGCAAAAAAAAAAAAAAACACCTAAAGGCAAAAAAGCTTTAAAAAATCCCACATGGTTCCTTAGCGGCAACCAAAACCCAAGTTTTTAAGAGCAAAGTGTATTTGTTTATTTAAACCTCACACCACAGAACAGACCAAAAACAATAGCCTCTAGCATTTACAAAGCACACGCCTGCACCTGCAAAAATGTCTAGCTCTATGTGCTGTTGCTAACCTGAGCTATCTATTCAACTGAAAAGTCAGCTTAGTTCATTGTTGATAGATATCAACAAGTTGTCTTTTTCTACTTGAATCCAAAAAAAAACTTCTGATTTTGACAAGATAAGTGAGCACTGTAACACTGAGGCATTATATAGGCATAGTTTCTTTGTAACTTTCTCTTTGATGTCTTGTATAGCACTTTGAGCTACACTGTTTATGAAAATGTGCTTTATAAATGTTGTTGTAGCTATGAAGGGGCCCTGGCAGTGTTTCTTGACGCACTTTTGTTGAATAATTTGTTATAATATATGTTAGAAAAAGTGAAGTTTCTGCAAAGGTTGGGATGGGGGAAGTGTTGATGAAGCATATTTATTCTGAACACTTGTCAGAATTAATTTATGATGGACAGAATATAGAATGTGTAGTTAAGGCAGATTAACCTGGGATTGTAATGCATCTTGTTTAGCTCCATAAGAGGATAGAGTAACAGTATTAGGAGTACAGGTTCAAATTCTAAAATGGCCATAAACAGTAGTAAGGAATGGAATATGGAAAAAAAAAAACCTGCATGTCTTTCACTGCTTTGGGAGCAGCAGGGAAATCCCAGAAAGCTTAGCAGCTGTAGACATTTAAAGGGGTATTTATTTAATTCTCTTAGAACCTTCTGCTGTGCTCAGATAGAGTGGGAATGACAGTGTGAGGAAAATGAGAGGCAAGAAAGGAAGGGAAAAGAGAAAGGGCATTTCCTTCCATTATTCTCCACTGCACCACAATCTCCAGGTAATTCTGAGGTCTGTCCAGTATTTAAAGAACATGCTAGATATTTCACCACTGTTAGGAAGGGTAACCAGTGCGGCATTGAAATTTGATTTAGGAAAAAGAAATCAGATAGAAGGCATAGAAGCTGGTAAGTTTGAATGGCAATTGTTGAATGGAGGGCATGAATTGGTTAATGGAGTGAAGAAAGTGTGAAATTAAAATGAGAAACAGTGGAAATTAAAGGAATTCAAGTGCTTGTATGTGAAAGGTCTGAAAATGCTAGTGCAAGAATGACTGAGTTGGAAAGAGTGCACCAGTTTAGGAGTTGGTTTGAATGAAACAGGACAAGCAAAAGAACAAAGGATGGGGGATGGTTTAGCAGAAAGGTTTACAAGCTCAGGCATCAAGTCGGGAATGCACAGGGGTGTGAGCGTCCTAACCGCTCTGCTAGGCCCAGCAGTAATTAAAAAGCACTCACACATATGTTCAGTAATTTGAAACCTGACTGACCGTTTCTTTAAAAAGACAGCCTATGAAACTCCATGCAATAAAATGGAGAAAAGTGAGCTGGTTGTGAGTAATGAACAAAGGTCCGTTTTAGGAGAAATGCTGGATTTGGCACATGGATTTTTTAGAGGTTTTAGCCCACATTTTCAGGTAGCAGTTACCACACAATAAAAAAGGACACACAGGCATTAACAAACAATGGAAGGATAGTGCAGGAAGACAGAAAGGGGAAAATAGTTATTTCTGTTTCCATTTTCTGATCTTTTGCAATAATGTTCTATTTTAATTTTTTTACAGACTTTAGGTTGGTATAGGTGTAGCGGGGCAACATAGTAATAGTGTTTTCAATGTTTGTACTGAGTGCGTTTTGTTTCCATCGTCCCATTTGCTGTTTATAATGTGTACGTCAGTGAATGTCGTCCCCGTAAATACAGGGGGGACGGATGATGGAGAAAGACCGCAGCCCCAAGATGGAAAGCACCTGTTTACAATCAATCAATTGCATCCGGCTCATTACTATACAAACAATCAGGAGGACACAGACCAGGAGGAAAGAGAAAGATGGAGATTACAGTTCACTACAACAAACCACCATCACCTGCTATTTTTCCACATTGCGCTTTGGTATCCAGTTTGTTTTTCATTCCACTGGACTTACTTGAATTCAATCATCACCAGAGACCCCAGGGTTGGACTACATTATCCACCACACGCCGAGGATTCAAAGTGAGGTTGTTCCATTTTTTCCGGGAAATTGAAACACATCACTTATCTGTTGACCAGTCATCCATATTCAGGACAGCTGTATACTCGGACTCAAGTTCACTATCATTGGCATTTTTCGTATTCATTCATTGTTATTTGTGTTTTGTGTTTGTTATATGTTACTGGGACAAGGGAGGGTTTGTTATTGTATATTTGGTGTTGTCACATTGTTGCTTTGGTGGAGGAATTTTACATATCCATATATACAGTATATACTTATTTTCTATGTCTGAAATTTGCATTTTTTGTTATTATTTCATTTAATATATTTATCCACCTATTTTTACATATCTGCTTTTGTGTGCTTATGTTTAAACCATCGATTGAGGGGAAAATATTATTTGTTAGAGGTACGGCTTGGTATTTACAGATTAGCCTCAGTAAAATATCCAGGCCACAGGTCTTGGAAGTGTAGCTGCCGGCTGGGTAAAGGGTTGGCCGTTACATAGGTAATAAATAGTGAAGGCAATTGGCAGAGTAAAATCAATGCAGGAGACTGGGTAACCACTATCACATTGGAGTGGAGTGGCACTAGTGGCCAAGCTGTTCCAATGAATGCCCGAAAGCAACATCTGAGTGTTGGCACCAGGCAGGCAACCAAGATGATGGGATGGACAGAAACTGCTTTGTCACCATTTTGCAGACCCTGCCCACACAGCAGAATGAAGAAAAAATGAAAAGACCAGAGACCTGAAGAACTGAACAGGCAGCAAGAAAAGACACTTACTGCGGTTTAAGTGAGTAACAAGTCCACAAGCCATGTAATTGCGCTAGTCACAATAGGTATAGTGTTTTTTTTTTTTTTTTGTTCATTAATTCAGCAAATTTATATTCCAAGAGCTGGAAACCGAGCAAACCAGCTAGGACTGCCAAAAATAAGGACATTAATTTTGGGCTTATAAAGTGTAGATTCTGGGTATTAATTAAGTGGGATAATTAATATAATTAATACTATTATAAAAGAAAAGGTATACTGAGCAAATTGGTGAGATTTTTCAAAAGACCAGGTGCAGTTGGTACAGTTTCAAGTCATATGGGCTCCGATGTTTAGATATAGTCTAATTGGGAAAGAATGGAAGCCCTGCTTCAGTTGTCAGCTGTAGTACAGGCACAGGATCAGTGGGCCAATTCTGAATGGAGGTGTTTAGCACAGCGAGTATGCGTATGGTGAGCAAACAACTCTAGGGGTAGCCTACAGGGGGAATGATGATTGTTGCATAGCTATGATGTCTCATGGTGGTGATGCCAGCCTATACTGGTAAAGGCTAATGACAGTGAGGACTTAACTAGAGACATTTTAAGTAACTAACAAGTCTGTGTGCTGCCTGGATCTACACATCAGCATTTATCAGGTTGTATGGTTGCCAATATTCAAATGTACTTTGTATATTTATGAATATTATCAATAATAAATTATTTAAAGTGTAACTTAACTCATGCTTCTTTTACTCCTAATTGCCTGAGGTTATAAATGTAAAAGGGAAGGTGGGAAGAAGTTATATACTACAGTACCTTATAGACAGTGATAAGTCTTTGAGATTTGAGGTATTCTGACGAAGGCTACACATTAATAATATAAAAGGGGAAAGTACAGTATTATATTACTCTACCAAGACAAACCATAGTGTCAAGACTGGGGTGGGGCTGTCAAAAGCCTGTTAAAGCTCATTACAGCACTCCTTGTGTTCCTTGTGTGATTTTGTGCTATACAAAAGTAAATTGAATGTTTTGGATGTGTACCAAATAAACGTAATTCTGGACCAAAATCTTTGAAAGCCTATCATACAGCCTTGGTGCTACAATCACTCCTAATCCATTAAAACAGTGTTTCCCAACCTCGGTCCTGGGGGCACACTGTGGCTGCAGATTTTTGTTCCACCCAGATTCTTAATCAGTGACAACACCTGATAACACTGATCTCATTTAATTAGCTGGTATTTTTCTTTTAAGCACAGCAGCATGATTTTTATATTTATAAGACATTTAGAAATATTTCTGATTTTGATATAGATTTAAATGCTTAACTCTCGTTTGTTGTTTCATTATATTTTCCCTATTTCTGTGCAGTTTTTCCCCTTTATTGAATCTTACTAGCAAAATACCCGCGCTTCGCAGCGGAGAAGTAGTGTGTTAAAGAGGTTATGAAAAAGTAAAGGAAACATTTTAAAAATAAGGTAACATGATTGTCAATGTAATTGTGTTATCATTGTTATGAGTGTTGCTGTCATATATATATATATATATATATATATATATATAGCAAAATACCTGCGCTTCGCAGCGGAGAAGTAGTGTGTTAAAGAGGTTATGAAAAAAAAAAAAGGAAACATTTTAAAAATAACGTAACATGATTGTCAATGTAATTGTGTTGTCATTGTTATGAGTGTTGCTGTCTTTTATATATATATAATATACACACATCCACAAAAACATATATATACATATACAAATTTACATATCTACATATATATATATATAGACATACATATATACATACATACATTCACACATATATATATATATATATATATATATATATATATATATATATATATACTGTATATAAACATATGTACTTATTGGCTCCTGTATTTAGGATATAGCAGGTTGGATAATGGACGGATGGACATCTATGCATAGCCGTATTTGCCCGTTTTCGTTTTTTTTTTGTTCAGTAATATTTCAGTAAACCCGGAGCTTGTCAGTTCAAATCCTGGTACTGACACCGCTGTGTGACCCTGAGGAAGTCGCTTCACCTGCGTGTGCTGCAAAAAACAAAAGTAATGTAACAAATTGTACCTCAGATGTTGTAAGTTGGTGGAATAAAGGCATAAGTAAAATAGATAAATATGTATTATACACATAGGAACTATTCATTTATTTTCAGTTAAGTCATCTGCAGCAAACTTTTATAAATGAGGGTTTCTGATTTTTAGATAGTGCAAACTGTTTGTTCTTCATTGACGTTTTCTGTTGGAGAGCTTTTTTCAGTTCATTGAAAATGAAAGCAGCAGCTGCCAAAATATGTAGCTTTCTTATTAATTTTTCAACATTGTGTAAAATAAATGTATAAAGTAAAATAAAAGGTTTAAATACTGGTTATCCTTTTACACTAAAATATTACTAAAGAGATACAAAAAAAGTAAAATGGATATGTTCTTTTTCTTTAAGGAGATTAAATATTACTGAAGAAAGAAAAAAAAAAATTAAACAGCCAAATGGGGCTATGCATACGAACTTAAAAGGTTTAAATAAAACAGAAATATATATTTTATTTTTACTTGCTTAACTTGTGGAGGGTGTATCCTGTAGCAAAGCCCTAACTTTTTTTGTGAAAGCCCGTTTCAGTAAATAAGTGTTAAAAACAGGTGTAAAGATATTGACAATAAGCTACGCAAACCCAGGAAGACATGGAATCGTTTAAATCAAGTATCATTACATCTTCCTTTCTTAAAGAGAAGTAAGGCAGTACTTATAAGCTTACATATTTATATATAGACATACATATATATATACATATATATCTGAAGCCGTGCAGGCACACTCTTGAGAATGCAACGTATAGTTGTACAGAAGAAAAGCAATCTTGCCTCAAATGAATGGCAACCTTTTGTAGGTCTATGAACTTAATTTAAACTTTAGGTTTACACGGTGCTTTCTTTCCGAAGTACCTGCACTCATGAATATGTCTGTATGTGTCAGTCGGTCAAATCCACGCGCTTCGCACCGGCGAAGTCACTAATTCTCGAACTTCCCGTGTAGGTGGAAGGCTGAAATTTGGCAGGCTCATTCCTTACAGCTTACTTACAAAAGTTAGGCAGGTTTCATTTCGAAATTCTACGCATAATGGTCATAACTGGAACATATTTTTTGTCCATATACTCTAATGGAGGAGGCGGAGTCACGTATCGCGTCATCACGCCTCCTACGTAATCACGTGAACTAAAAACAAGGAAGAGATTTACAGCACGAGTCAAACGCGGGAACGAAGGTAAATGAAGAACGTGATTTACCTTTGTTCCCGCGTTTGATAAAAGGCGAGCTTTTAAGCCTGAGAAATCACCCCGTAAATGCACACGTTTAATTGCACGTGTTAATATGTATGCTTACACAGTATTAAAAGACACTCAAAAATTAACGTCATTTACCATCAGCCACGGTGCCTTCAGTTGTGAGAAGCAGATCATAGAATGATTGAAAATAGTTTTGCATTTACCTTTTTAGTAAAAGGCGAACTTTTAAGCCTGAGAAATCACCCCGTAAATGCACACGTTTAATTGCACATGTGTTAATATGTATGGTTACACAGTATTAAAAGACAGTGAAGAACGTGATTTACCTTTGTTCCCGCGTTTGATAAAAGGCGAGCTTTTAAGCCTGAGAAATCACCCCGTAAATGCACACGTTAAATTGCACGTGTTAATATGTATGCTTACACAGTATTAAAAGACACTCAAAAATTAACGTCATTTACCATCAGCCACGGTGCCTTCAGTTGTGAGAAGCAGATCATAGAATGATTGAAAATAGTTTTGCATTTACCTTTTTAGTAAAAGGCGAGCTTTTAAGCCTGAGAAATCACCCCGTAAATGCACACGTTTAATTGCACATGTGTTAATATGTATGCTTACACAGTATTAAAAGACAGTCAAAAATTAACGTCATTTACCTTTGTTCCCGCGTTTGACTCGTGCTGTAAATCTCTTCCTTGTTTTTAGTTCACGTGATTACGTAGGAGGCGTGATGACGCGATACGTGACTCCGCCTCCTCCTTTAGAGTATATGGACAAAAAATATGTTCCAGTTATGACCATTACGCATAGAATTTTGAAATGAAACCTGCCTAACTTTTGTAAGTAAGCTGTAAGGAATGAGCCTGCCAAATTTCAGCCTTCCACCTACACGGGAAGTTCGAGAATTAGTGATGAGTCAGTCAGTCAGTCAGTCAGTCAGTGAGTCAGTGAGGGCTTTGCCTTTTATTAACATGTATAGATATATATATATATGTATATGTGTATGTGTATATATATATATATGTGTGTATATGTTCATTGCATTCGTAGACTGAGTCTCAGTGACCTGAATTGTGTGGGTGGCCCTCACCGACACATATTACAAGGTGCAGAGGAATGGTAGCTACCAGAATTTGGAAGGTCTAACATACAACCACATAGATATAACTCTTGGTATTTCATGCAAGATCATGCCAAACCTGCAAGCCACGTAAGCTGCAAATAACAGATCACTTCTCAGTCATTCCCAGTCGAAGCACATGTAGAAGGAATTGAGAACAATCCAGCAAATACATTATAATCAAGAAGGTAGAACATCCCCAGGTCTCACATTTCCACAGTACCAAAAAAGAAAAAAAAATCTGGCATCAGGCAGTCTCATCCAGTGAACCACAGAAACATTCAGTTGTCCCTGAGACTGTGAATCCATTCAAAGCTGTGTCCATAAAAATTGACACCAATCAATACAATTTGAGGTCAATTGCATCCATGAATTATAAATTCAATAAAGGAAGTGCAAAAAGTGCAAAGTTAATGTGAATGTTAACAAAGTGGTGTTAACAGGGAGGAGTGGCAGCAACATGTGCACACCAGTGTCCCCTGACCTTTATACTGAGCATGAGTGATTATGTCTTGGTAATGCAAATAAGATTCTGCTTGTAACTTGCTCAATCTTTAATGTAACTTCTGCCTTAACCATACCCTCTATTTATGGTTACTTTTCAGTTACTATTATAAATATATTGTATCTGTATTTGGTTAATCATTAAGTAACAAAGTGTCATTAGACCAAAAAAAAAAATTTTTTTCTCCCCTCTCCTCAGGAGACTGTTCAATAGCACATCCTAGTTTTGTTGCATCTGGACTGTACAATCGTTGAATCTTTCAGTTTTACTACACCGCTGCTGGGGGGTTGTTTTGGACATGCCCCGTCTCTTAGCATATAACAGGACCGGAACTCAGTGAAGTATGATCTAGCCTCACTTGGGGAGGCAAAATGACAGTTTGGGCGTGAGAATTAGAGCAAGTTGCTTCTTATTTGACCTTTCTACCCCCACAACTGTAAGTGCCAACATAATGATAAGCTTCTTAGCTATAATACCGCGCATATATTATGAAGTCAAGGTTAAAGCTAATTTATGAAACACACTGTTTTTACTTAAGATTATAAAATGTCCTTAATGTGTGTCTGACCAAGCAATGAAGTTTGTGAGATGGAATGTGAAATGTCTCAATCACAATCTAAAGAGAAAAAAGTATTCTCCTACCTAACTGGACTAAACTAAACGGTAGTTTTACAAGACACTTGCTTAACAAGTACAGACCAGTTTAATTTGCAAAGAGACTGGATTGACCAAATTTTTCACTATACAAAAAAAAACCCCAAAAAAACTGAAGGTATGGAAATCTTAATACATTAAACAGTCATTTGTTGTATTAGATGCATCTGATACTGAAGGGTATGATGTCATGGGGATGGATAATTTATTCAGATCTAAAGTAATTTTGATAAATATTTATGCACCCAATATGGATGATAGAAATTTTATCCAAAACATATTTGCATCCATTCCCAATATGAGCACTCAAAATTATAATGGTGGAGAATTTAATTGTGTTTTAAATCCAGACCTGTATAGATTATCAACTGCAGTAGTGATAACCTCTACTACCGCAAAGACAATTTGTAATGGATCATAACTTATCAGGCCAATGGAGATTTTTTTTTTATTCAAATTCAAGAGAATATTCCTTATTTTCACATTATAGTTACTCAGGAACTGATTATATCTTTAGCAATAATCATTTATTGCTCACTGTCAAATCTTGTAAGTATAACACTATTATCTCTGATCATGCTCCTCTGATCTTGATCGTTTAGTAGCTGGTGTCTTAACCCAGTATCGTTAGCAGATGTGAACTTATAGAATTTACATCCAAACCAACTAGATTTACTAAAGACAGACACTTGGTTTCTTATATTTGATGTTTGTTTAATGTAATATACTCACCCATAAAATCTAATACACCAGAGATTTTATCTTTGGATGCAGAAAAAGCCTTTGACAAAGTCGAGTAGGACTACTTGTTCACCACATTGCACAAATTTGGGTTTATCTCAAATATATGTGCATGGATATAATAACCTAATACCCAGTCCACAAGCCTCTGTCAGTATTAACATCATCTCAAACTACTTCAAAGAATGTGGTATTTGACAAGGGTGTTCTCTATCACCATTGCTTTTTTGCAACCACCATTGAACCATTAGCCATTTACTTTTGAAAAGCAATGAAGATAAAGGTGATTATCAGAGAAGGACTTCAACAGATAATATCACTATATGCAGATGACATGGTACTGTATATAACAGACCCACAAACATCTTTACCAGTAGTCCTTAATACTCTAGCAGAATTTCAAGGTATCTGGACTCAAAATCAATTTCAATAAAGATACTTTTTCCAGAGAACTCTCTAGTGCACAATATTAGATTGAGCATCTATTTGTTCATTTTATCAGAACAGTTTAAATATCTATATTGTGATGTTTACCCCTAAAGATCTTTTTCAACAAAATTTTGCTTTCAACATGGAAAAAAATACAAGATGTGAACAGGTGGACTCTTCACATTAGCTGAAAGAATTAATACTGTCAAGATGAACATCTTTCCCAAGCTTCTTTTTCTATTTCAGAGCATCCTTATATACATTAACAAATCATTCCTTAAGAACTATAACAAATATACAAACTATATAAAGACCTGGAAATTGAAGAATATTCAAAAGCCTGGTCTGCAACAGAAATAAAATCTTACTGTACTTCTTTATATGCCCTGCTTTGTGTCCCAGTAAATACTAATTATCATCAATAAACCACTAATCCAGTTGTTCATCAGTCACTCGGAATATGGAACCAATGCAGAGAAGCATTTCATTTGTTGCGCCATCACACAATCACCTTATTTAGCCATCTCAAACTTCACAGTATTTAATCTTTGGAAACCGTCCGGGATTAAAACACTTAGAGAACAGTATATAGATGATTTTGCATCTTGTAAACAATTATGCTTCAAATTTAACCTCTCAGCAACATTTATTCACTACTTTCAAAGCAGAAATTTTGCTGAAAGAAACCTACTCAATTTTCCACACCTTCCACCCATTTCAATACCAGAAGAAATACTGATCAGTCTTGAAGACTTGTATAGCAGCTCAACAATATATAAAAACATCTTGAAGTCTCTTCCTTTCAAAGATCCTCAGGTTCTGTGGGAAAAGAATCTTTCAGTAACTCAGAAAAGTGGTGGAAGTCAGCTATGCATAGAATAGACTCCAGATCTATATTTGCAATGCATTCAACAGTTCAACTTAAAATCTTTCACTGATCACATTTAAACTGGTTCAAAATGTATCCAGGCCACCAGAGGAAAAGAAGATCAGTGTCTTCGTCTGGAACTTTCACTTGATAGAAAGATCCCAATATTTGATGGCGATCCTTTGAAATATGTAGATTTTATTGGAGCATTTGACCGAGCTATCAATGAGGTGATAGAGAATCGCGAGGTAAATTGGACTTCTTGGCACAGTTTACTAAAGGTTCACCTCACGAGCAAAATTCCAACCTGCTAGCATTGGAGTCTAGCTCCAGCCTCACTGAACTATACATTCTGGAAGTACACCAAATTAACAACATTTTGGACAAAAATCTTTGAATGCTTCGCTGACAAGCCTGGATGTGTCAGTCACTCCTAACCTGTATTTGGTGTACTCCAAGAGGGGCTTAAAGTGGTGAAGGACAAATTGATTGTAATTGCCTTTACTAACCTTCTAGCATGTAGACAAATTTTGCTTCACTGGAAAAATCCTAACCCACCTTTTATAAGTCATTGGGTAACTGATGTTGTATACTATTTGAATTTGGAAAAAATCAAATTCTCAATTATATCCATCCATCCATCCATTTTCCAACCCGCTGAATCCGAACACAGGGTCACGGGGGTCTGCTGGAGCCAATCCCAGCCAACGCAGGGCACAAGGCAGGAATCAATCCTGGGCAGGGTGCCAACCCACCGCAGATTCTCAATTATAGGATCTGTTTAATACATTTTAATATATGGCAGGATTTAATTAATTACATGTAAGAATAAGCATTTATATTCAGATAGGGCATTTCCATGCTGTTGACTATCCACATTCTCTCACTGGTGGGGGTTGAATTCTGTTTTGTTAGGGTTTTGTCTCTTTATATTCCTGCTTTCATTTTTTTTACTTTCTATTCTTTTCAACTTTATTTCTAGTTTCACTATGAAATAATTCAAGTTTGACTTGACTGTATGCAATACATACATACTGTATATGCTGGGGTGGGCAAAAGTAGGTTTACTTTTGTGATTTATATTTAAGGTAATTTGAGCACTTATGAGATTGTGCCTAAGTGCACTGTGCCAATATAACATTCTTATTAGTTAATAAAAGCTATTGCGTTGTTAATGCTGTGGTAATAATCATCTGCATGTCTTTTTCCATACAAAGAACTGCAAACCTACTTTTGCCCACCCTTATATATATATATATATATATATATATATATATATATATATATACTAGCAAAATACCCACGCTTCGCAGCGGAGAAGTAGTGTGTTAAAGAGGTTATGTAAACATATATATACATAAACATATATACTTATATACATATCTACATATACACATATCTACATATATACATATATATATATATATATATATATATATATATATATATATATATATATATATATACATATAGACATCCACATATACATACGTATATACACATATACACATCCACATAAACATATATATACATATACAAATTTACATATCTACATATATATATATATATATATATATATATATATATATATATAGACATACATATATACATACATACATTCACATATATATATATATATATATATATATATATATATATATACATATACATATATATATATACATATATATATATACATATATATATATATATATATAAATGTATACTGTATATATACATATCTACTTAGTGGCTCCTGTATTTAGGATATAGCAGGTTGGATAATGGACGGATGGACATTTGTATGCATAGCCCCATTTGCCCGTTTTCGTTTTTTTCTTTCTTCAGTAATATTTCAGCAAACCCGGAGCTTGTCAGTTCAAATCCTGGTACTGTCACCACTGTGTGACCCTGAGGAAGTCACTTCACCTGCATGTTGTGCAAAAAACAAAAGTAATATAACAAATTGTACCTCAGATGTTGTAAGTTGGTGGAATAAAGGCATAAGTAAAATAGATAAATATGTATTATACACATAGGAACTATTCATTTATTTTCAGTTAAGTCATCTGCAGCAAACTTTTATAAATGAGGGTTTCTGATTTTTAGATAGTGCAAACTGTTTCTTCTTTATTGACGTTTTCTCTTGGAGAGCTTTTTTCATTTCATTGAAAATGAAAGCAGCAGCTGCCAAAATATGTAGCTTTTTTATTAATTTTTCAACATTGTGTAAAATAAATGTATAAAGTAACATAAAAAGTTTAAATACTGGTTATTCTTTTACACTAAAATATTACTACAGAGATAGAAAAAAAGTAAAATGGATATGTTCTTTTTCTTTAAGGAGATTAAATATTACTGAAGAAAGAAAAAAAAAAATTAAACAGCCAAATGGGGCTATGCATACGAACTTAAAAGGTTTAAATAAAACAGAAATATATATTTTATTTTTAGTTGCTTAACTTGTGGAGGGTGTATCCTGTAGCAAAGCCCTAACTTTTTTCGTGAAAGCACGTTTCAGTCAATAAGTCTTAAAAAAACGTGTAAAGATATTGAGAATAAGCTAAGTCATCTGCAGCAAAGTTTTATAAATGAGGGTTTCTCCTTTTTAGACAATAAGCTACGCAAACCCAGGAAGACATGGAATCGTTTAAATCAAGTATGATTACATCTTCCTTTCTTAAAGAGAAGTAAGGCAGTACTTATAAGCTTACATATTTATATATAGACATACATATATATATATATCTATATCCGAAGCCGTGCAAGCACACTCTTTTGAGAATGCAACGTATAGTTGTACAGAAGAAAAGCAATCTTGCCTCAAATGAATGGCAACCTTTTGTAGGTCTATGAAGTTAATTTAAACTTTAGGTTTACGCGGTGCTTTCTTTCCGAAGTACCTGCACTCATGAATTTGTCTGTATGTGTCAGTCGGTCAAATCCACGCGCTTCGCACCGGCGAAGTACCGCTTTTAAATTTTTATTAAGAAGAAAATAAAACGTTTTTAAATTGAGGGAAAATATACTAATAACAGTTTGTTAAGGATCAGTTTTTTTGTGAAGCTGCCTTTACTCGAGTGATCACTTCGAGCTGACTTGGTGGCCAAGTGTAAGCGTTACCTGGAAGTAAGCACCCATACAATCAGATTGTGAATCAGACTACGAATGCCGTGAATGTAATTACACACTCACTGCACTTGCTTACGGTAATCGAACCTCAGACGTCAGCGCTAGAGGGGCTTAGCAGCGGTGAAGTATTGTTTTTAAATTTTAATTAAGAACAAAAGAAAACCTCAGAGGTTCGATTCCCAAAAGGGAGTGAAGTGAGTGTCCGGCTACCTACCAGGTAAAGCTTATGGTCGGACAGCAAGTGACGTAACATCAGCCACGGTGCCTTCAGTTGTGAGAAGCAGATCATAGAATGATTGAAAATAGTTTTGCATTTACCTTTTTAGTAAAAGGCGAGCTTTTAAGCCTGAGAAATCACCCCGTAAATGCACACGTTTAATTGCACATGTGTTAATATGTATGGTTACACAGTATTAAAAGACAGTGAAGAACGTGATTTACCTTTGTTCCCGCGTTTGATAAAAGGCGAGCTTTTAAGCCTGAGAAATCACCCCGTAAATGCACACGTTTAATTGCACGTGTTAATATGTATGCTTACACAGTATTAAAAGACACTCAAAAATTAACGTCATTTACCATCAGCCACGGTGCCTTCAGTTGTGAGAAGCAGATCATAGAATGATTGAAAATAGTTTTGCATTTACCTTTTTAGTAAAAGGCAAGCTTTTAAGCCTGAGAAATCACCCCGTAAATGCACACGTTTATTTGCACATGTGTTAATATGTATGGTTACACAGTATTAAAAGACAGTGAACAACGTCAGTTACCTTTGTTCCCGCGTTTGATAAAAGGCGAGCTTTTAAGCCTGAGAAATCACCCCGTAAATGCACACGTTTAATTGCACATGTGTTAATATGTATGCTTACACAGTATTAAAAGACAGTCAAAAATTAACGTCATTTACCTTCGTTCCCGCGTTTGACTCGTGCTGTAAATCTCTTCCTTGTTTTTAGGTCACGTGATTACGTAGGAGGCGTGATGACGCGATACGTGACTCCGCCTCCTCCATTACAGTATATGGACAAAAAAATATGTTCCAGTTATGACCATTACGCGTAGAATTTCGAAATGAAACCTGCCTAACTTTTGTAAGTAAGCTGTAAGGAATGAGCCTGCCAAATTTCAGCCTTCCACCTACACGGGAAGTTGGAGAATTAGTGATGAGTGAGTCAGTCAGTGAGTGAGTGAGTGAGTGAGTCAGTCAGTCAGTGAGGGCTTTGCCTTTTATTATTATAGATATATATAATGTAATTTGATACTATCCGCATGTATGGTGTTTGCGTCAATACCTCAACTCAATACAAGTTAAAAGCATGAGTAATGATGGCTGGGTATTAACAACGGTCATTGTTTAAATTTTAGCCAATCTCAGATCTAAAATGAGTGACGATCGCAACGCAACAACAACAGCAGCGGCCGCGGAAAGGATGCGTAGGAAACAAAGTCACATGACTGACGAGGAACGTAGACTTGCTAATGTGACCAGACGTACACAACTTGCACAACAAACGGAACAGCAGCGTGCGGCTGCAAATGCTACTAGCGCTGAAAGAAATCGTGCAAATCTGACACAAAGGACAGATGAAGAACGTGCGCTACAGAATGCTACTAACGCTGAAAGAAATCGTGCTAGTCGTGCACAAGCGACTGAAGAAGCTTGAGCAGCCGCAAATGCAGCACGGGTTGAAAGACATCGAGCAGCCCGTGCCTTGTGGTGTGAAAATGCTCACCGGCACAGCATTACCATGTGCAATTACAAAGATATCATTGAGGACAAAGTTCCAGAGCACTACTCTGGCACATTTGACAACCTGTGCAAACATTGCAACTAATTCAACTTCACCTGTGAGAACAAGCAAGGTGGAGAATACAATTGCTGCCATAAAGGTCGAGTTCGAATTAACCCTTACAGATACCCTGACAGCTTTAAGAACCTGCTGACATATTTAGACCCAAACTCCAAACACTTCTTGGAAAATATAAGCAAGTACAACAGTGCATTAGCCTGTGCATCCATGGGCGCACAAATATCCCCATTTGCGCACTAATGCTTAGACTTACCAGAATCAAAGGGAAGCACACAGCTATGAAAGCTATATATTGGCTTTGATTCTTGTAAGTCTAAGCATTATCCTCCGATGAAGGCCCCTGGTAGGGGCTGAAAGCTCAGGAATAAAAACTACTTCATGATACGTGACTCACTTTCTCCCTTTGTGGATCTCCAGCTGCAAATATATAAATATGCTATATAAACAATGTATATTAGTGATCATGATAAAATACATTTCACAATGTTAAGGCAGAACCTATGTGCAAAATCTGAAACTGTTAACTTTACAAAGGTACATTTTGATCAGATGTGACAAAGGCTGAAAAAAAATTAACTGGGGTGCTGATGTCATCCTTGCTAACGAATGAGAGGCAACTGAGAGTTTTGTGTTCTGAGTTGTGAGAGTTAATTAAAAAATGCATTTTGCTCTCATAAAGTTTGTGTTTTGGTTGCTGTTAAGGACTCGTGACTTAATTTTTACAGCCCCCTAAGAAGAGTTTTTTGGGCACACACAGGAGCAAAAGCAGCTGAGTGTTTGGAGGGGCATTTGGAAAACTTAATTGTTACTTGTACTTGTTGTTTTCCTTCAAACTAGTGTTGGGGAGGCAGGACAGTAAGCAGCAGTAGCTGATACCAGCATCTTTGAAAGTAAATAAATGGCGTTGTAGCAATGAATAGTTGTAAGTAACAGAAACAATTTTTCCTCAGTAGGGAAAAAAAGGCAGCAGCTGAGTTCAAAGCAGTATAGAGAAGGGGTCTGAGATATGCTGGCAGGCGACTAGGGTTAAGGTGCTGATCAGGCACAAGTGGCTGTAGGAGCAGACAAGACATTAAGAATTAACTAACGGCGGATATTCAGTAAGCAGGTTTTTGTTTTAGTAAGAAATAAAAATTGTGTAAAGAAAAAAATGAGGAAGCAGCAAAAGGATTTGATCAAAGTAGAGCATATGACATTATTTATCGTGACTTTCAGGAAGCATTTTAAAAGGTTCCCCATGAGAGATTGGGTATCAAACTAAAAGAACTGGACGTTTAGGGTGGTGATTGCAAAATTAGCTCAGACACAGGAAGCAGAAGGTGATTGTAAGAGGAACCTGAATTGTCTGATAAGAGTGATGTCCCTCAGAGGTCAGCGCTACAGTATATATAAAATTTGTGATTGTTTTCGTATAGGAATATAAGTAACAAGTTAGTTAAGGTTAAAGATGAGACCAAGCTAGGTGGATTTGCTGATAATCTAGCATCTGTTGAATCATTACAGAGGGACTTGGACAGTATACAGGCTTGGGCAGATTTGTGGCAGATGAAATTTTATGTAATTAAATGTACAGTATTACATGTAGGGAGTAAAAATGTTAGGTTTGTATCAAGGTTATTATAGTTAATGGAAACTAAAATAAAAACTGAAACTATTATTAAAAAATCATTTTCATAAACTGAAATAAAATAACAATCAAAATGAAAAACTAAAACTAAACAAAACTCTTAATGTAGCTGGAAAGACTAACTGAAATAAAATAATTTACTATATATATTTTTAGTTTTAGTTTTTGAATGAATATCTTTGCCCATTAGTCTTTAACCCTTGTAACTTTTAACTCTAAAACAGAAGGTAATCCACCACGAGCCACCAGCATATATTCATCCAGTGAATGGCAGCTGGTGATGGATGGTGGCTGTTCACACAGCATTTGCGGTGATAGAGCGAGCTGAATACAGGCATGTAAAGCGTGTGAAATAGAAAGTGATTTATGTGCCGCCTTTATTGCTTTTCTTGTATATCAACATGTAATTCAAACACCTGAAGTCAGAATGTGCCAGTCAACATAACCTTTACTGTATGGGCAGAAAAATCATGAGAGAGTGACATTTCAGTTTATTTCTCAGGTGTCTGCATCTTGTTGACAATAATTCACTTGCCTCTTTGCACAGATGAAATCTTTTTTGAAAACTGCACTGATCAAGAGACTGACTAGGTCAACATACCAGATGAGCATATTGTTGCTGACCAATCATTTTTGCTTTAAAAAAGGTTGTTTAACAGTGAAGCGATACAAGCCTTGTAAAATTCCTGAGTTGGTAATGTTTCTACTGAACTACAGATAGGTAGGTGAAGAGAGTCTGCCAACTGGTGAAAAACTAAACATACTAATGTGTTTATGTATTTTTTCTATATAATTTAGTTTCTTTTTTTAGTTTATATTAACATCTCAAAATACCTGATATTGTGAAAATAATCCAGTAGCAGAATTGTTTTAAAGTGTTTGTCCCCTTTTTCAATTTTTCTCGCTCTTTCTCTCTCTCAAAATAGATACTTGAAATATAGTATTCTTTTTGTTGTTAACATTAGCCATATCATACATATTGCATACCAGGGATTTTTCCTGCCTTTCATCCAAATCTGCTGGGGTAGGCTCCAGGTTTCCTTTGATCCTGCTCTGGATCAGTGTCGTTTCCATGGCGGCGATGGCTCCGGGCATCCATATCTGGGGAGGCATCCAATCCAAAGAGTTTTGCTCTCTAGGAGAGCCCTGTTTTGAAAATAATTTTAATTTAATATGAAGAAATTTAAATTATTATACCTCATTCTCAGTGAAGCATTACGACTTCTAAGTGCTAGAAGTGCTTGCACTGAGCCTGACCAGGCCCGCACAGTGAAAAGAGGCCTTCCCTTGAAAACCTTGTGAAAACTATTTTTATTTCACATGGGACAGAAAATTGAACCCACGAGTCAAATGACCTTGAAAAGGGCTTCAGCACGAGAGAGATGCTTCATTTCCTCCCCTTCTCTCGGTCCCATATGCACAGTGAACGTGTTAAGGGTCATTTTTTCAACCTTGGTGCAGTGAAGTGTTTTTCTGAGATTGAGTTTACCTCACTTATTTAATCTCTCGTGTTCTTTTTCTAGTTAGTCCAGTAAGGTAAGTCAGAGAAATATGTAGTTTGTTTAGCCAGAGTAAATCTGAGTTTTGTGATAATTCTTGCATGTACAGGAGTTTAGTCAGGGTTCTTGACCTTTCAGATCTTCCAAGTCACAAGAGCATCTGACCAACCTGGCTTTAATCACCATTGAAAAGAATTCCTCACAGATCATGTAATAAATGAAGTAGCACAATTGTTTTTGGAGAGGAGATCTAATTTGGGGAAGCAAACTTAAATGAATATTTAATTTGAATAAAGTGTTTATTTCTTATTTAATATGTCTTTCATTATCATATTCATATGCCTTCTTTACCATTCACTTTGACAGCACCTCACCTTAGGGGGCATACAATCAAGGAGTTTGCCCCAGGCATCTTCTAGCCTCTGCACGCCACTGCTCTGGATAAACAGGTTTAGATAATGTATATATTGTTCCTAATTTCAGATGGTGTCTGTCATCTTGTGCTTGTCTGCACTCCTATTACCTACTCTTGATGTGCTCATTATGGGTTTACTGTTCTTATGTGTGGACTATTTGAGTCTCACTGCCCCTAAAATTCACAATACATGCTTGTTTTCCTTTGTTTCCCTCAACACGGCTAGGTGGGGTTTGCACACTGATTCAAGCCTAAGAGCCCTGTTCTTTCCAAGCTCCCGTGATTTTCTTGATCACACCTGTCAGGAAACAGTAGAGTCTATTTTCTGATTTTTGATCTTTTACAATACAATACAATTTATTTTTGTATAGTCCAAAATCACACAAGAAGTGCCACAATGGGCTTTAACAGGCCCTGCCTCTTGACAGCCCCCCAGCCTTGACTCTCTAAGAAGACAAGGAAAAACTCCCAAAAAATCCCTTGTAGAGAAAAAAATGGAAGAAACCTTGGGTAAGGCAGTTCAAAAAGAGACCCCTTTCCAGGTAGGTTGGGCATGCAGTGGGTGTCAAAAAGAAGGGGGTCAATACAATGCAATATACAGAACAGAACGAATCCTCAATACAGTATAAAAATAAAAATTTTACAAGTATGGAGCAGAATTTAACAGTAGATGATATCACATAATATGATTTGGATTTGTTTAGAGTCCTGGAGACCTCAGCCATCAAGCTGCCTCCCCCATATGGCCATTCCACACCTGAACAGTGCTGGGCCAGCCAATCCGATGAAAGGATGCTTCTACCCCACGATTCTTGCGATCCTCCATCAGGGATGACTTTACCTTAGGCAGGCAAAACAACTTGGCAGGTGGGCCATTGGCACCAAGTGCCACATTTGAGTACTGAGAAGAGAAACAGAATAGGTGAGGGTTAGTAACAAATTATAAATATTATATTACTTATATTTTAGTGCTAATGACTAACAACAGAGATGCAGTTTGTACAATTAATCAGCAGCTCTAGTCAGGATATGCTAAACTGAAGTAATGAGTCTTCAGCCGGGATTTAAAAGCTGAGACTGAAGTGGCATCTCTTATAGTAGCAGGCAGACCATTCCACAGTTTAGGGGCCCTGTAACTAAAAGCTTGACCTCCCACTATTATTTTATTAATTCTTGGAATCATAAGCAGACCGGCATCTTGAGATCTTAATGTGCACTCTGGTTTGTAAGTCATTATAAGTTCAGACAAGTAAGCCAGACCTTGGCCATTTAATGCTTTATATGTTAAAAGGAGGATTTTGAAATCTGCCCTAAGCTTAACCAGGAGACAGTGTAAGGATTTAAGAACTGGAGTTATGTGTTTGTATTTTCTTGTTCTTGTAATAATCTTGCAGCAGCAATTTTGGATTAACTGGAAGCTGTATAAAGCACAATTTGAATATCCAGTGAACACCGCATTGAAGTAGTCAATCCTACTAGAATTAGAATAGTGCCTCAATTTCCCAACATTTTTAAGATGCAAGAAACAATGATATGGAAAACTTGATAATGTGAGCTTTAAATGACATGCTAGAGTCAAAGATAACTCCAAGATTGTGAGCTGATTCAGTAAACTTAATGGTGATTTCAACCGAGTTAAATGATGATAAAATATTGTTGTGATCAGCGTCATTCCCTCCAACAATTAGCATCTATGTTTTATCAGTATTTAAAGATAGGTAGTTCTCATCCATCCACTCCTTTAATTCACTAACACAACTAATTAAAGACAACATTGGAGAAACTTTGTTTAATCTAAATGAAAGGTATAACTGTGTGTCATTTGCATTTGAGTGAAAATTAACATTGTTTCCTAATGATAGGTCTCAGTGGAAGCCCTGCGGGACACCATATTTCAGTTCTGTTTATAATCTTTTCAGGCATGCAGGTGACAAAATTCTGTCTATAAATTGTATGTGCCATGACACAGAATCAGAGATCAATATGGCTGGTAGAAAATGACAAAGCCCAGTATGGGAGATTTTTTTAATACAGTATCGAAGGCATTCATTATAAGTGCATTGTCTTGGAGCAGAATATGTTGTGTGCTGCAGACATTTAGAGTAAAAAAACCTCAAATCTTAAAATTCACCTAAATTTAATTACAAATTGGCCCATTCTGGGCAATATAAGAAAAAGATGAAAAGTGTCAACAGTCAGTACACATTTGTTAGGCACAAATTATATAGAAAATATTTTTAAAATTATAAAATTGCATAAAATTGTTCATATTCAGTATCTGGTTTTGATTATGCTTGTTTTTATCAGACAAAAACAAAACCAGATAGTAAACCATGTAGTGCTGTAAGCTTCCACTAACATTAAACTCGTATCCAAATACTGTACATTAAGTGTACAGTTCTGTCTGATTGTGACACTAAATTAATCTCCATAGTAGCTCCATGCCAAAATTACTAAACCTGAAACTAATAGATATGAAAATAAAATAGAAATGTCTTTGTGAAATAAAAACTAAATTAAACTATAAATGCAGAATGAAGGAAAACTAAAACTAAACTGAATTTCCAAGTAAGGTCAGAAAAAATATACACATAAAAACTAATATAAAAAGGCAAAACTATAATAACCTTGGTTTGAATACACAGTGTGACGTCTGAAAATCGAAAGTACACCTCATGAGGAGGATTTAGGAGTCATAGTGGAATCAACATTATCAACCTCCAAACTGTGTTCAGAAGCCATTAACAGAATGTATGCTTATGTGAACATGGTGGATGTGGCCATTCCTCCGAAACCCCCTCTTAAACAGCCATACAATGGGAAACAAACACCATTTTTTATCTCCTCTTTGCGGATCAGCTGCTAGCCTGCTGCCGTGCCGCATTTGTTTTGAACATTTAAAAGACTACACTCCTGCTGTCCTAGTGTCTCTCTTCCCCCAGACATCCTCTGCTTTATTCTTTATTATGCTGTATTCGAATAAAGTTTCTGTTTCTTGAAAACCCTGAATGAACCTGTGCAACTTTGTGACCCAAGCGTGACAAAGCATGATGTGTAGAACACAAATCCGAAGGTTATGCTCAAGCATTATAATATGCTGGTGAGGCCTCATCTGGACTACTGTGTACAATTTTGTTCTCCATGTTACAAAAAGGACATGGCAGCCCAAGAAAAATACCAGAAAATGATGACTAGGCTCATTCCAGGTAAAGATTAAAAGAGCAGAGCCTTTTCAGTTTAAGCAAAAGAAGATTTAAGAATCAACATGTTTGAAGTGTTTAAAATTATGAAGGGAATTAGTTTATCAAGAACATGGGGAGATAGTGGGAAACTTAAGGGTAAGTTTTGCTCAAACATTAGAAAGTTTTAACACAGAGGCATAGACACATGGAATAAGCTGTCAAACAATGGGGTAAACAGTGGGACTTCATGGACTTTCAAAACTAGGCTTGATATTATTTTTAAAGAATTAAGTGAATAGGAACAGTAAGCTTTGTTGAGCTGTATGGCCTGTACACATCTAATGTTATAATGTTCTAAAAACAATGAAAATGTAAAATTAAACCTTTAATGTCTTACAAAATTGCACCAGTCCTGCCTAGAAAGGTTGAATGTTATGCCAGAAACTCTGTAAGCTTGCTTAAAAAAAAAAAAGAAAAAAAAAGTGTTAAACTTCCATCTCATACTGCAGGAGACTAGGAAGAGTATGCACAGGTGTAATAAAGAAAGGATCTTTTCAGACAGGGTAAAAAAAAAAAGGATAATACACTAATAATTGGAGAGAACATATACAATAAGAATACAGCAGAATGACAAGATGTCTCTGGCCAATGGGTGAAACAGCATGAAAGAATCCAATGAAAGAATCCAATCTATGATTGGTTACCAATTAAGATAAAGGAGCGGAAGTGTGGATGAAGATGTATCGAAGACCAGGATCATCATAGCATTAATGTCTGTGCTAAGCATAAGTTTACAATTGGAATTTTTAAGTAGAGAATTAAAGTTATGAAGAATGGACTATGGCCATATTAAAAAAATAACAATAATTTACCACCATCAATCTAAGATTATATTACTGTTTTTTTTTTTTGTTTGTTTGTTTTTTAATATATATCTGAGCCCTAGAAACCCTCAACGTTCACAAGTGAGCCTTTGCAAAAAAAAAAAAAAAAAGTTTGGACACTCCTGGAATCAGAGAGCTAGTGCATATACATTCAAAAGAATGAAAGTATGAGGGAGAAGAGGAAAACTAAAAGATAAAGTTTAAGAGAGTTGGAGACCAAAGACAGTCCCATAGTATATGGTGCCTAGGATGTGAATATAGGAAAGATTGCATAACTAGCTGGGACTAAGTTTCTTTAAAAAAAAAATGTCTCTTCAGAGTCTTTCTGTGGGGAATTTGTGCCCGTTCATTCAGTAGAGCATCTATATGGCCAGGTACATGATGTTGGATGAGAAGGCCTGGCTCACAAGCTCCGTTTGATGGGGTTGAGGTCAGGGCTCTGTGTGGGCCAGTCAACTCACCCAAACTCAGTCTTTATTGACCTTGCTTTGTGCACTGGGGTACGGTCATGCAGGAGTAGCAAAGTGCCTTCCCTAAACTGTTTCCCAAAGTTTGAAGCATAGTATTGTCCAAAATTTCTTTTTCTTGCTGAAGCATTAAGATTGCCCTTCACTGTGGAAGTAAGGGGCTTTGCCCAAACCCTGAAAAACAGCCCCACACCATTATCCTTCATCCACCAAACTTCACAGTTAACACAATGCAATCAAGCAGGTGATAGTCTCCAGGCACCCGCCAAATCCATGCTTGCCAGTCTGACTACCGGAAAGAGAAGTGTGATCTGTCACTCCATAGAACACATTTCCACTGCTCCACAGTCCAGTGGTAGTGTGCTTCACACCACTTCATCCGGCGCTTGGCGTGGGATTTGGTAATGTGAGGCTTGCATGCAGCTGCTTGGCCACGAAAAATATTCCATGAAGGTTTTGTGCTTACATTAATGCCATTGGGAATTTGGATCTCTAAAGCTGTAGAATCAGCAGAGTTTTCGTGTCTTTTACTTGCCATGCACCTTAGCAGATGTTGACCCCGCTCTGTGACTTTACGTCGTCTTCCACTTTGTGACAGAGTTGCTGTTATTCCTAAACGCTTCCAATTTCCAACAGTACCACTTACATTTGACTGTGGAATATTCAGCAGAGATGAAATTTCATGACCTGCCTTATTGCAAACATTCAGAACATTTTAAATGTTTGTAAATGGAGTCTGCATGGGAAGGTGCTTGATTTTGTCCATATAGTGTAAGTAGCTGGGAGCAAGTTTCATGAAAAAAACACATACATAGACCAAGATATAGATGTTTCACACATTTAAATTGAATGTGTTGATGCTTAGGATTTTTGGAGATCCATAAGATAATCTTAAAAAAAATTCCAGGACAATGAAGGAGCAGAGAGAATATTAAGAGACCAAATTAAGAAAATAGAGGGGGCACTGTATGAAGCTTTGATAAGAATAGCAAAAATTGTGTAAACTGGTTTCTTCAGGATTAATGAAATGAAACATTTCATACAAAGGGTTGATAAGGGAGAGTGGAAGATATTGGAACAGCCTATGTCTTTAGTTCTTCGCTGAGCTGAAGGTAGAAAATGAAAGAAAATACTGTATAAGGGATACAAAACTTTGAAAGCAATAAATGGAACAAGATGAGCCAGAAGTTGTCATAAAATATTATCTAATGTGCTTATATACATAAGTGCTCAAGGGGGAAAAGATGCACAGCCTCCTCCAATCCTAAAAGACTCATTTTGAAAATTGGGAACCTTTGTGAGCCAAGCTGGCATTCCTTGAGGTTATATTAACTTTAGCTAAAGTCAACATGAGAGAGTAAAAAGAGTGAATAAGAAAATTGAATCAGTAATATAGTAGTGCAACAGTTAAACTCCTTGATCGTCCAAATGTTACAAGTCTTAAAACCCAGTTCTGCCCCATCCACACTCTTAACCACCGAAATATCCTACAGTACCCCAACTGAAACAGATTGCATGTATTTTTCAAAAAAGTTCCAAAGAAAAAATTTGAGAACAAACATAACCCTCCCAGCTCTCTGTTCAATTTTTAATAATAGTCCTAAACAAAACGCTACAAGGAAGTTGATTATTGTGAGCAGGCCAAAAGCTAGGAATAAACAGTGAGAAAAGGACGACTGCATATAGCACCTGCCAGTCCGTTATGACGATCGTTCACTAACCCAATAAGCAGTTAAGAGAACACTTTGCAAAGTTAAACTTCTTTAATAGAGTAGCTGACACAAATTTACATTCAATATTCATCAAGCCATAGAGAAATAACCAAAACTTAAGTCATAAAGCAAAGCCTTTAACCATAAGCACCCCAGTGTATTGGGTGATACATTTCCAACATCGTTTTTCTCGCTCTAATAGTTATATATTGGTTAAAGACCAGAAGATACTTCAATGTACATTGTACCTCACTTTTCTGTGTGTTGCTCGTCCGTTGCTGAAATTACCATGTTAAAATGTACTTCCTCTCGCACATGGCAGCAGTCTGTATCTCATTTCCTTATTCTGGTTATCAAATGACTTGTTTCCAAAGTTTTTAAATAAATCATATTGGTGGCAAGTTTTGCCAATTGATGAACCCATCACATCCTGCCATAGCCAGATCAGAGTGTAGAGCACCACCTTTTTGGAGTTGCAAGCTTTGAGAGCTGCAGACTGTATTCTTTGCTTGCTGATAGTGATATTTTTAACTTCAAAATAACATTACTTACATTTCTACAAAAACGATGGGTGCAAAAAATTTTTTTCAGAACAGAGGCGCAGACAGAGAGGAGGAGAGAGATGATTACTCCATGCCTGCGCTTGACGAGCAGTCCTTTCCTGACCATTTTTATCCGGATTTAGACTATGTGTAAGTCGATTTTTCTTTTATTTTTTTTTTCTCCTCTTCTCCCTCTTTTTACCAACCTACTTACTCACTACATTTTGCTTTTGTACCTGTAATTAATTAAACTTCTTTATTACTAATGAGTGTCAGGGTCTGGCTATTTGGTGCCGTAGTGCTGGTGTGGTGATGCTTTATTTGTAAAATAAGGAGGTGTCAGACTGTTGTCATATTTACATGTATTAGGGGCGGTGGTAGTTATGGTAGAATGCAAAAGAGAGCACTCACCACCTTTTCCAAATTGTTACTTGATTTACAACAGAAGGGATTGTGTTTTTCATTTTTTTACTCAAAATTTATTACATGCATTCTGGATGTGTTATCAGTTTCTCTTATTGTTTAACTTTTTTATTGCCTGCAATTGCTGAAAAGCAAAATGTGTTGAATCAGAATGTAAAGTAATTTGTGATACTGTAAAATGTCATTAAGAACTATCAAGATCTGTTGTTCTTGGGATTCTAAGGGTTAATAAACTACTTAACTAGTTTGAAAGACCAGCACATCAAAACCACTGCACCCAGCCACAGTCTGCACAGCAAAGGTGTTACAGAAAAAGTACCAAAGAAACCAAGAAATGAAAAATGCCAAAATCATCTACTGCCTTTGAAAGTTTAGCTGAGAAATCAGATGTTGAGTGAGCAGATTCAAGGCTTAATTTCTGATTAGGAGAGTAGAGCAGAAAAGGGAAAAGCCTGGCTTCTCAGTTGGTTATTATGATTAGAGTGAAAGCCTTCTTACATTACTCCATTACACCGTGGAATTTACAATGGTAATGATAGGGTTGCGATGAAACCTGGACAGGGTTGATTACAAAACCACACATTTTAAAAATTAAGCCAGTGTTGTCAGCCCATTTTGTGTATATATCATGTGCCTCAATTAAATTGGGGTTAAAGTAAGGGAGTTTCAGAAACCATTGAGGCCACAATCACTGTAAGTGAGGAATAAAATTCAGTTGTTCTTTTCAAGGTCTAGCTTCAAACCCACAAGTTTTGAATTGTCTCTGTGAAACTGTTCCTCTTGATCCACCAACATCACTTTCAGGACCTTGTTTATGGAGCATCTTTATGTCGGAGTAATGGTGAAATATTGTAGTTAGCAGGGCCTTAAAATCTTTATTTTGCCTGTTGTTCTTTAATAGTATGCCATTCAGCTCACAAACCCATAAATTTAGTCTGCAATTAAAGTTTTAGTATCCTCAAGATGCAGGTTTGTCATAGCATCCCAATAAGACTCTCCTGAAAAACAAGTGGTGCAACTTCTTGAGTGAGTTAAACACAGTGGAATGGGATCTCTTGTTCCAGGTATACATTTCTACAAAGGTAGTTTATTGACTCTTTTTAGTAACAAGTTTGGCTTCAGCTGTACAATGCGTGGTGGGGCACAAGAGTGTCTTTGAGTGGTCTGGTTTTGGGTATTAACATTGCCACAAATCAAAGACTTGACATTCATTAACTTAAATGTATAAGGACTTAAATTTCAGCTGGCATTTATGTAGTCTATAGCGGGTCATTCAAAGCATATATTTCACTATAAGTAGCCTTGTAATGTAAAAATATCTGAATGTATTCAAATGGCTGTCATCCATCGATTTTCTAGTCTTGCCAGGTGAAATGATGTTGGTGAGGATAGCATTGGGCACTTAACATGTGGTCTAAATTTAGATCCCAGTACCCCAGTGCTGGAACTTTCTCAGCAGCAGAGGCTTGTCAACAAAGGTTTCACTGTCTAGGTCATTTTTGATTGCTACAGCAAAACTGCACAGGAACTCAAATAATTCAGTATCACGTAGTGTAAGAGGGTTTGCATTATCACCAGAATTTTGTCTGAAAGCCATGAAAACATTTGTGAGACAATCAGATAATTCTTGCACTGTAGATGACAAACTGAGTAAACAAACCTGATAGTAACTGTACTTTGAACTAATTAAGTTTTTTCTTGATATATCAACTGACGAGCCTTGTCCAGAACACCAGAGTAATTCTGTCTTAAATTTTTCAGCACATCAATATACTGTGTAGTAATATGTCCGTTGCACTGTGTAGGTCAACATGTTAAGACTGAAATATGGATTTTCTTCAAAATTCTACAAAGATGTATCTGAAGTCTAACTTTAAATGTAGTTTAAAATGTAATTAAATGATCATGTGTATAATCTGAGTCTGCATAAGTGGTAGGTGGCAATTGCTATATACTGTAAATTTGCCTTTATAGGATGAGACACGTAAAATACCAAACAATAATTTTATAGCAGAACAGCATGCTATTGGTCTCAAAGTGAAACCGAATAAAAATTCAGGCTTCCACGGAGAGTATAACACTTTCATAAGAGCCATAATCGTGGAGGGTTATGCTGTTAAGGTACACAAAGAAAACCTGGCACACAACAACAAGTTGTAGTACATTCTACACAACTGGTGTGTATCATCCCCAAAAAACAAACAAAAAAATGTTTTTTCATTGTACAGCACTTACAAAGGAACCTCTGTTAATGAGCAGTTTCTTAAAAGCCCTGATTTATTGAACATGCTTACTGGAATTCTTATAAGATTTGAAGATGAGCCAGTAACATTAATGACATTAAATCCATACTATATAATGTAAGAGTTCTCTTTTTTTCCCTTTTTTTTCCTGTGGTGGACAGAAGGTAATCTGAGGAAAGACTTTTTTTTGTGTGTGTGCTGTACATCACATAGTTGTGCTTTGGAAAGAACAACTGAAGAAACAACATTTTTTAAGAAGCAGTTAAAGGATGAGGATGAAAAGGTTAATTGTGCATTAGCATGAGAGAGAGAGACAACATGAGGACACAGCCACAAAGCAGTGAAATGGGGTGGAAAGGAGGACATAGGTGTCCTCACATTAGACAGAAAGCAAGCCAGAAGAGTCTATAGAGGTGATGTTTTCTGAACTTGGGTTGCTTCTGCATCTAATATTGAGAATTGCTCCAATATAATTAAACTCAGTCCTCTTCTCAGTTGTTGAAAATATTGAGTGTTCTCAAAGATAATCTTCTTTCTAGTACAGCATACCACATGCTCTTTCAATTTGAGTTTTCCCTGATATGATCTACATGGAGTTTAGAATTTAGTAGGAATTCCAACTTATGCCCATTCTGATATTCAATAGTTCTCAATTTCTGTCACCTGGCTTTTGTATTCAGTCAACTAAATAATTCCAGACAGCTCATGGTCCAATCAGTCGTTCAAAGCAGGATGTTGCATGAATTTCTTTGTCTATCTGGCCACCAACTGTATTCATTGTACTCTTCATAGTGTTAATATTTTGCTCAGAATCTTTTCTTCAATATTTCACTTTTTTCTTTGAATCCCTCATTTTTTTTTTAATGTTTATTATATTAAACCCCAGCCTGTATATCAAATAATACACTTCAGAAGTACTGTATTTTAGACTTGCATGCAATCAGTCTGATAACAAAATGGTGTTGATAGTGAAAGATTGACAGATGACTTGCTGTTATTATGTGAGTCGAATATGAGGAGTATTCATTATAGCTGGGCTAGCAGCTGAGTCGCTCTGTCGAATGTGGAACACTCTGTCCAGGTTTCATCTACCATTGTAGACCCAGGCACATCAGTCTTTTTTGGCAGCCTATGTCAGCTTCCTCCATGTATATATCAACTCATAAGTCATGCATCATTCTTTTTGTCTTCAGCAGATGAGGCTGTATTCTCCCAGGGATAGGAAATGTGATCGTATTCTGCTTTCAATGAGCAGTGCGATTTCCCCCCCCCCCCCCCCCCCCCCCCCCCCCCCAACAACACGAGGCTGGTCAGGAGAAAAGATGTGGTCAGAATGTAGGGGGAAAACAATCTAAAACCAGGCAATTGTTAGCACAAGCAACTAAAACAAAACATTAGGAAAAAAATTAAAGTACAAAAGTTCAAGAACAGTACACAAAAATATTTTTTTTTTAGCACAAAGGCACGTGAAACTTAATCCGTGAACTTGGATAATTAGCTGCTGCATGACCTTTTAACATGGCACAAATTACTTTTTCGGTCATTACCTCTAAGACACCCACCAAATAAAAGGCATCCCTATCGAGTGAAAGACATAATGGCAACACCCATGATAAACAAAATGGTGGAGGATATGACTCAAAATAAAATTACAAAATCTAAACAAGGCAGTTGTTTTGAAATTCGTTTCAAATTAAGAAAAACCTGATTCTTTGACCTCAAAAGCCCAGGAAAAGAATGTCTGATAGACGTTCATCCCAGTAAAGGAGCATACAATTTTTTAAATGATCCCTAAATAACAGGCAGGGATCAATAGGTGAACTGTGGTCTTTAAAGTCTGTTTATATTCATAATCTTGGAAAACTGGGATTTTATGACACTGGTCTTTATACTGTTGCAAAGGTGATGCCAAGCATCACATATTTCCAGTTTATCTCTCACAGTAGTAATTGCAAACAAAAGAATATAAAGTGGTGGTGCCCATTTAAAAAACAAAATGGTGTTTCAGAAATTGAGAGAAATCTAACTGCATTAAAACAAAATTAACCTACTTAAATGAGTTTTTCTCCATAAAACCCTCTAAAATGAATACAAAATGCAATGAAAGGAGTAAAGGCAAACACGGTTAAATTCAAAATAGAACAATGGTTTCAGTGACATTGTATTTTATGCAGTATGAAGCCTTGCCAGGTACATCAAAATAAGTTGAATTATTCCAGAACATCAAAATGAAATGGTGAAACTGGGGGAGATGTTACTTCAATTGTCCTTGTCAGAAATAAAGGCAGGAAGATCAGAAAAGACATCAATGCGGGTTTTTTTTTCTTTGCTGAAATCTGGGTTATAAAATATGAGTTTTGAACCTCCAACACACACATACACACCGTGTAGAGCAATATTAACAAAAGTAAAACTACCAGAAAGCATATTTGTGATCAAAAAGAAAAAAAAAGTGAAACATTTGTCTGATTTAAGAAGGCAAGCTACTGAGAGTTAAATAAATATCTATTTCTCTATCTATATCCATCCATCCTCTTCCGCTTATCCGAGATCGGGTCGCGGGGGCAGCAGCTTGAACAGACATGCCCAGACTTCCATCTCCCTGGCCACTTCTACTAGCTCTTCCGGGGGAATCCCAAGGAGTTCCCAGGCCAGCCAAAAGACATAGTCCCTCCAGCGTGTCCTGGGTCTTCCCTGGGGCCTCCTCCCGGTTAGACATGCCCCGAACACCTCACCAGGGAGGTGTCCAGGAGGCATCCTGATCAGATGCCCGAGCCACCTCATCTGACTCCTCTCGATGTAGATGAGCATTGGCTCTACTCTGAGCTCCTCCCAGATGACCAAGCTTCTCACCCCATCTTTAAGGGAAAGCCCAGACACCCTGCAGAGGAAACTCATTTCAGCCGCTTGTATTCGTGATCTGGTTCTTTTGGTCACTACCCACAGCTCATGACCATAGGTGAGGGAAGGAACATAGATTGACCAGTACATTGAGAGCTGTGCCTTACGGCTCAGCTCCTTTTTTGGCACGACAGACCGATGCAGAGCCCGCATCACTGTGGATGCCGCACCGATCCGCCTGTCGATCTCCTGTTCCATTCTTCATTTCACTCGTGAACAAGACCTCGAGATACTTGAACTCCTCCACTTGGGGTAGGATCTCGCTCCCAACCCTGAGAGGGCACTCCACCCTTTTCTGGCTGAGGACCATGGTCTCGGATTTGGAGGTGCTGATTCCCATCCCAGCCGCTTCACACTTGGCTGCAAACTGATCCAAAGAGAGCTGAAGATCACAGCCTGATGAAGCAAACAGGACAACATCATCTGCAAAAAGCAGTGACCCAATCCTGAGCCCACCAAACCGCACCCCCTCAACGCCCTGACTGTACCTAAAAATTCTGTTCCTCTACTTATAAGGTTAGCCCAGTTAATATTTGGGTAAGTAAAGTCTCTATGATTATAATATGCCCCTCTACACTTTTTAATATTAGTATAAAGAGTAATTTAAAGTAGATACAGTATGTTTACTAACTAGGTAGCAACCGAGCATATACAGTAAATGAAGGCTTAGTTGCTATACAGTAACATATCTAATGTATTAGTAGGCAAATTAAATACATTTTTGGCATGATGAGCCAGTCACAAAATGAGAGTATCCATCCATCCATTATCCAACCCGCTATATCCTAACTACAGGGTCATGGGGGTCTGCTGGAGCCAATCCCAGCCAACACAGGGTGCAAGGCAGGAAACAAACCCTGGGCAGGACGCCAGCCCACCGCAGGGCGCTCACACACACACCCACACACTAGGGACAATTTAGGTTAGTACCTAACCTGCATGTCTTTGGACTGTGGGAGGAAACCGGAGTACCCGGAGGAAACCCACGCAGACACAGGGAGAACATGCAAACTCCACGCAAGGAGGACCCGGGAAGCGAACCCGGGTCTCCTAACTGCGAGGCAGCAGCGCTACCCACTGCGCCACCGTGCTTCAGATTGACAATGCTGTGATCAAAATCGAGACAGATCCCAAGGTCAGTAAAGTAAGCAGAGTATGGTGGACCTCACACAGCTATCAAGGTGGCACTCACAGTGGTATGGAAACAGTTGTTTGTGTTAACATGTGGTGTGCAGTACTCAGTGAGGTATGCTTTTTCATGTCTGGTTGATGTGACCATTAACCGTTCATGTAATTAATTGTGTTTCAGCAAGTTTTTATAATGGGACTTGGTGAAGTAAAATGGTCTTTCCATAAAACTGTGGAATGAATTGAACAGTAGGTGTTCACATCAGTGTTGGCAACAATGGGAGGAGGAGTGTGACCACAGCCAGGGACTGTCCACACGTATGGATTCGCATCAAGGCCAGCTCAGAAGACAAGCTACTGTATAGTAGACCAAAAGACCACAGTGGCACAGATCATGGCTACCATCCCGCCATAAATGCAGTTGGACCATATGCAGTCATATTCTTGGAGCAGGACTTTATAATAAGGTTTATTTTCATAAACACCTTTTGAAAAGGCTTAAACAGTGGCATAAACACAACACCAATTTTGTGTTCTCTTTCTTCTCCATACCTCCCAGGCATTCTTTGCCTGTCCTCCATACCTGACTCAACTGGATGAGGTTGAGCAGCGCCTTTTATCCTGGTTCCAGTACTTCTGGTGCTAGGGAATAGCTCATTGCAAGCATGTCCAAGTCAAATGGAGGCCCCACAAAAGAAGGGTAATTAATCCCAGCAGTATCCCCCTGGCAGGCCCCACGAGGGTTGCATTCTATCGTGTAGAAGGAACCTGTCAGGACTACAGGCTAACACCCCCTGTTCTATATTTAGGGTCAAATATTTGTACTGTGCCCCAGGAGCAATTGCAGATTTAGGGGCTTGCTCAAGGGCCCAGTAGAGCAGCATTCCTTCTGTCACTGCCAGGATTCAAACTGGCAACTTATGAGTTAACAGCCTAGATATAAAGATACACTACCAGAGAGACCCATGCAATGGGTAAGATGAGTAATAAGAATACTGTGATTTATGTAAAATGCTGTACTCAATTCCAAGAAAACAAGATTATTGTTGTTAGTGTCATCATTAACACACAAGACCTCAATTACTTTAACCCACACAGTTACTGTGCTATGCTTTGGTCTAAAACCTGAGTGAAACATATCAAGAATGATGTTTTTATTCAAGCAATCATTTAACTGCTTAAAGGCTACTGTTTCTAGAATTTAATGTAAAAAGGCATGTTAGAAATGGGTCTAAAATTGCCAAAGATGGTAGAGTCAAGATTATGGATTTCACTACCACACTCTTCAAAGATGTTGGAAAAACACTAGTTTCTATTGATCTGTTGACTATATGTATGTCCAGTACACTATCAATGAGCACTTGAGAAACTTCTTTGAAAAAGCCTGTTGGGATTGGGTCCATGTAATCAGAACATAAGTTTAATATGTCAGTGTCCTCTGTACAAATATATTTTATATATTTTTCTTTCTACCCACATGCATAGTTGACACAGCTTTAGCACAGAGGCTCATCAGTTAGAACTGCTAGGTAAAGCATAAGACAAGACAGAAAGACAGCTGGGGAAACGTGCACTATTTTTCGTCTGTCAGAGTCAGCAGAAAATTGTATCCTCTTTGGCTTGTTTGGAATTGTATTATTTACCTAAGTGGTGGCCTACACATGAAGAAAGAGTATAAAACCTTGGAACATTATCCTTCACACCTTTGAAGCCGACAGACGGATGGGAGATAATGTCATCCGATCCGGAAAATCCTTCCAACGCAGTGGCGAAAATGGCAGACTCTACACATTGGGCCCCCACTCCCGAACTTGGTTCTTGCCATTGGCTTCCTTTGTCTGTTATGTAGCGTAAGCCGTCATTAAAGAAAGCCAAGTTATTTCTCTTATGTGATTTCTTACCGCCGTATCACTAAGGGAGGTGTATTGCCTTTTTATATCTATATAAATTTGGGTTATGTAACATGCCGCAATTACAAAAGAACTCATTTCACTAAGGGAGCTAATGCCCTCTGCTGGATACAGTCAAGGACACAGGTGAATAGATTAGCTAAGTAATTATTCTACAAACTTCAGTTAAATCTGTTCTAGTAAAGGAATTCACTATCATTAACACACTGAGATTCAACAGGGTTTACTTTTGAACGATGCATTATTACATCTAAAGTATTTTACCTTTTAAAAATGCATATACCTGACTTTTTTGTCTTCATTTTCATGAGCCATTCCACTGATGGAACTGGGTTTAAAGTACAAGCAATTATTAAAAATAATACTCTTAGGTTTTCTCAGATTATCACTTACACTTTTAGAAAAGGACTGTCTCTCAAATAGGACTGCTCTGTTGTATTTAGTTAAATGAGCTTTTGTCATTTCGTAATGGACTATTTTTAGTTTTCCTCCGTATTTGCTCAGCCTTCTGACAGTCAAGTTTAGATACTCTTTTGTACTTAATGATATCTTAATACTGGAGGGTTTCTTAACAATTTTTTCAGGAGGCTACTAGGATTGCTGCAGCTCACATCTGAGCACAAATAATGCCCACCTTGCTTTGTACATTACTGGCTATGTTAGAATAAAGCATTAAATTCAGACTGACTATTCAGAATATTAGTGTCATAATTTGGAGTCAGAACAATAATGAAAATCGGGGTTTGAGGCCCCATAACGCTTTGCTGGTCAGGCCTTCTATGTCTGCCTGGAAAAGACCTTATCTTAACGGGACTTATCCTAGCTCTACTGTCCTCATCAGGTCTTGTAGGCCATAAAAGGATTTAAGCCTTGAGAAATATACTTAAAATGTTCCAAACATATGTCAAAAGCCTGACAAGAGGAAGATGATGGAAAACCCCTGCTTGAGCAGTTAAAACCTTTTCAGTTAAGATTCTTTTGTTTTTTTCAAAAATGCAAAGAAAAGCTCACAATAGAAGAAAAGAGGCACCAAGGGTTTACCAAAAGGCAATCCAAAGGAAAACGATTCCCAATCCTCAAATCCAGTAACACAATGCAACAGAGCAAAATAAATAAATAAATAAAAAAAATAGAACTTCAAATAAACAGCAGTCACCATAACTCCAACAGATTTTAATGTGCCAAGTCTGAGCTCTACTCTGGAATTGAAGTAAATAGCCTTAGGGAGGGCTCAGACATGGTGATGTCAAGGTGTCCATGCCTCTTGGGGGCTCCACCCGCAAATAACATGGAATTTAAATAACTTTAATGTGACAGTACAGAATTTTAAACATAAAGTAAAAATTAAACACATTACAACTCAAACAACAAATTACATAAATGCATGCAATTCCATAACAATTAGCAAACCAATAATGTATTTTTAACAGCACGCTGCTCTTTTGCTCTAATCAGACATTTCCACCTGAAACAAAATGCAGGGTTGGTCTGATACTGATATTCCTGATGTTCTTTGCATCTGTTTTAAATCATTTTGAAATTACAAGGTCCAGCAGGTGTCCACCCTGTTGGCTGCATGATGTGCTGACATAAGATGAAAAGAATGAAGTAACTTAAACCCTCTTGCTTTGGGGTCACATTGGTTATCTGCTTGGACATTGAAACCAATTACTCTGAGGAACCTATCTTAATTAATTATCATAGAAGTCATTGATAAAAGACCCATTGTATTTTGGTAGATTATAAATTATCAGTATGAAAGAGTGCAGTACTACTTGAACAACTATGGCAAGATACTCAAGATGCAAAAGTACCAAAACTCGTTCTTTTACAGTTTGACTCAAGAAAATACATTGTAAGCCACCTTCTCCCTCTCCTTGATGAACAGAGTAAACAAAATGATCATTTGGAAGGGCTTCTTCAGTTATCTCTGCAGCACCATTGCTACCGAGTTAGAAAGTTTTTGTTTAACACTAATAAGATTATTTACATAAAAAAACTAGTTTTACTAGTTAATGCTTTGATAGTCAGTGCAGCCATGTCCATCTTTCACCCTGAATATGGCTTTACTTAAGTGTTAGGGCAACTTGAGATGGCAATTAAGTTGTTCACATGTATACTGGTTTGTCAGGACTTTTTAGCTAATCTATGATTAATTATTACAGAGTAAATATTGTGCACATATTTTAGTACAAGTTCATGAATAACAGACATAAAGCTAGGTAGTCATGAATGCTTCATTACTTTGGGAATATTTCTGAAAAGAACCTTGGTGCCGATTTTATTCATATGTAAGGCATCGTATCTAAAAAAAAATCATAGTTTTTCCGAAAAAAGAACCCAGTTTTCCAAACCCATGTTTTAGACATCACAAAAGACTCTCATCCAGGTGTTCGGGGCTAGGAGTTCGCTGTAGGATTCATCCTGTGGTCTCTGAATAGGCAACAATCTGAGAATGACAGTTATTTCAGCATGGGTTTATTCCTTCAAGCTTGAACAATTTATGAGAAGTCCATCTTCAGAACTTCTGACTGGTGACATCAAACGTCATTTAGTGCATTTAAATGTTTCAATAACCCAGTTATTCACAGAAACCTGTTTTCTACAAATGTAATGTACACCCTTACTCCAGTTAGAGAAATTGGGTTATTGACCTCTGAGGTACCTGATCAACAGAGGTACATTTCAACATGAGTAATCAAATTATATGGCCATGTAAATGCATCACTGGGTTACTTTTAAGGATTTTGTAGTCTGTGTATATATTTATTTTGCACATGCTTTCCTCAGCCACGGATAGAAGTGTCCACAAAATACATTTCCAAAGGCAAATGCTTCAGCGATCACATTATTCCTTTTCCTAGCTAAAACAATGTTTCAATATTTTAGAGATCATTACATTTACAGTATGTTGATGAGCCGAACATACAGTGCCAAGCTCAGCAACATCATGACTGCCATGCATTCCCAGCACTCTTTTGATGTGTCCTCTGAGCACATCATCAGAATTGCAGTACCAGCAAAAATGTGTGTGCAAGTTTTGGTATGTGATGTCCACATCATTCTTTACTGTCAACATCTCCATAGTGTTGGACATGCCTGTCAGAACAGCTGGCATCAAATTGCCAGCTCTTTGAAAGGGGATGTGGAAACATGCAAGATTAAATGGAAGCAAATTTGAGACAGATACATCGGTGCAAAGCAGAAAATGTCAGAGAAAAGAAGTGGGGGTTCGGCCGTTCCAAGGTACGTAATGCGGTGTGATGACAAGTCTCTTTGCAGCTCCAACATGATCACCGTGTGATCCTCAATGTTTGAGTGGTTCAGTGTGGTCAAGCAATTCATCAGACTTAAATGCTTACATATGAAAATAATTTGTGGAGCTTTTCTTCATCCATTTCTTGCATAGGCAATGCAAGCGTTGCATATTCCCTTCTTTCTGACCTGATACAGTACATTTAAAGGTGTCTCATACCATCTTCTTTGTCGCTGTTGCTGTCTTATTTTGCACCTTTGCATAGCATCAGAATGCAAAGAATTTTTGCCTTCATCTTTCTTCCATCAACTCACAACACAGCAAAACTGGATGTTTTCTCATTTTAATGATATCTCGCACTGCCACCTGGTTGAATCCTCCAGATTTACTTTTTTATGCATACAAGTTTAGCGTGCACAAGCGTACACGTCATGTTAAGTATATCCCAGCCTTAAAATGTTAAAGTGCATCAAGTAGCCTGAATACTTTTTAAAGTAACTAATAACCTAACGCATATCTTATTAAATAAAAATACCTGTATTATTTTTTTTAATTAATATTTTATTTTATTAAAATCAAAAAACATTCCATACATGCAAGTCAAGTTTAACAAAAACTGGTTTGAAACAAATCGACCCCTACCAATGAGAGAGAGAGCTAGGTCAACAGAGTAAAACTTTAATAATAGTAAAAATCTTTAAATAAATAAATAAAAATGGATAAAGAGGGGAGAGAATCTACTTCCTCAATTTAAATGCTTATTTTAAAATGTTATTAATTAGATCCTGCCAAGTTTTGAAAAGTTTTATACAGATCCTCTTAAGTGAGAATTTGATTTTTTTCCAATTTCAAATAATATATAGCATCAGTTACCTACTGACTTAAGAGGTGGGTTAGTATTCTTCCAGTTGAGCAAGATAAGTCTACGTGCCAAATAGTGAAGTAAAGGCAATTACAGTTGGTTTGTCCTTCTCCACTTTAAGCCCATCTGCAAATACTCCAAACACAGCTGTTAGTGGATTAGGAGGGATTGTGACACCAAGGCTGTCTGAAAGGCATTTAAAGATTTTGGTCTAAAATAATGTTAATTTGGTCCATGCCCAAAACATATGGCCCAATGAGGCTGGAACTTGATTGCAACATTTTTCAGGTTGGATCTTGCCCTGGGAACATTTTGGACAATATTAAATGAGACAGATGCACTTGATATATAATTTTAAGTTGAATAATTGTATGCTTTGCACATATGGACCTTGAGTGAATTCTGTGCTTTGCTACCTTCCACTCTTTTTCTGAGATGTTGAGTCCTTTTCCCACTGTACTCTTTTATCTTTGAAAGGAAGGAACTTTAAAATGTTTTTGTGTATTACAGAAATGCAGTCTGAGTTCTCAAGACTGATCAATATTTTGTCTGGCATAGAGGTAGGTGGGAAGTGAGGGAAATTGGGCAGGTTTTGCTTAAGAAAGTTTTTAATTTGAAGGTAGTGAAAGAAATGTGTTGCTAGAAAATTAAATTTGGAGTGTAGTTGTTCATAGGATGCGAAGGCGTTGTCTATGTAGAGATCTTTAAGTGATTTAATCCCAGATGTTTTCCAGACATTAAACTGCGTACGTTTGAGAAGGTGGAAAAAGGTGGTTCTCATGACGAGTTGTCAAAGATAAAAGATTCTGTCTTAAAGTACTTCCACTGGTTCCATATTCTGAGTGAGTGAAGCACAATTGGGTTGTTAGTATATTGGCGATGACTTATACTTATTGGGGTACAAAGCAAGGAATATAAAGAAGTACTGCAGGATTTTATTTCTATTGTGGACCAAGCCCTGTGTCCATCTATTTATTGATGTGCCACAAAATGGGTGATAACGGAACGGACACAGAGAAGTGCAAAACAAGGAGTAGACAGACAATAAGAAGGATAGTGCCTACCATGATATCGAGCTGAGTAAGGGACACTTTCCAGTTGGAAAATAGAGAATGGAACCAGTCCAAAATTGACATAGGTGCAGTAGATGCATTATCAGTAAATTCTTTCTGGAGCAACTTTAGCTTGTTAAGGGCCATAGTAGAGGACAAACTTGTACCGGAGAATTTTGTGTATCCTTAAAAATACCACAAGTGAAAAGGTTATAGTGAAGGGTATAACTAGGAGAGAGGGTTTAGCAATGACACATGCATAACAGGACTCTGTTCTTAATTGTGTAACAGTAAAATCCAACCACTTATTTCACAGATTATCCTCTAGGAAAGAGGGAATAATCACTTGGGAGAGTCCCAACACAGTAAGTCCAAAACATAGTAATAGCTTCATGATTCTGTCCACTTTTTACAGTGAGAGATGTGCATCCAAGAAGGGAGTCCTTCATCCTTAACTGCATGTGAGGTGCTAAGCAACACCTGGAATTGTTCTCTTCACCTGGGCTGGTGTCAGTGCTTTCGTCAAGTATGTCTAATGAGAACCCAAGTCCCAATTGCTATAGAAATGGATGTTTTAGGTAACGAGGTAGTCCTCCATGTTTTCCTCACTTGTCTTACAGAAAGTGTGTGAACACTACGCAGACCTGAAAGAAAAGATGCAAGATCAATATCTACTGCATATAGTGTGACTTTACCTTGTGGAAGGCACATCTGCTTGGGGCGGCCCATGAGGATCTCAAAAGGAGAGAGTCCTAACTGATGATGAGTCCTTCCCCACAAGCCGGCCAGGGCTAAAGGCATTGCATCAGGCCAAGATAGGCCTGTTTGTTCAGATTTTTTTGACAATAGATAGATAGATACAATAAATAATATTAAATTAAAGAATGATAATAATGCAGGTGAAAAACAGACAATAACTATGTATAATGTTAAATGTTAACGTTTACCCCCCCGGGTGGAATTAAAGAGTCGCATAGTTTGGGGGACGAACGATCTCCTCAATCTGTCAGTGGAGCAGGACAGTGACAGCAGTCTGTCGCTGAAGCTACTCTTCTGTCTGGAGATGATACTATTAAGTGGATGCAGTGGATTCTCCATAATTGATAGGAGCCTGCTGAGTGCCCTTCGCTCTGCCACAGATGTTAAACTGTCCAGCTCCATGCCAACAATAGAGCTTGCCTTCCTCACCAGTTTGTCCAGGCGTGAGGCGTCTTTCTTTTTAATGCTGCCTACCCAGCACACCACCGCGTAGAAGAGGATGCTCGCCACAACTGTCTCTCTGCGGATGGTATTTGCAGTAGTGGCGGACATCAATCTGCAGCCACAGAGAAAGTTTTTGTAACAGAGTATTTACAAAATGAGTTCCATTATCAGTTTGCAGTTTCTTAGGCCACGAGTGTCGAACTCCATTCCTGGTGGGCCGCAGTGGCTGCAGGTTTTCATTCTAACCATCTTCGTCATTAGTGACCTGATTTTGCTGCTAATTGCCTTAGTTTTAATTAACTTGACTCGGGCACCTTTGTCTCTTTTTCCTTAATTAGCAGACAAACAATGAGACACAAAACAGCCCGCCATGTGACCAGCTCACCTGTGCCCATCACACAATATCTGAAAATAAAGAAAGGTGATGGTCTCGGTGAAGTCAGTCTGCTCAGGTCACCAAAACATTTTGATGGTGTTCTTAGAAAAAACAGAAAAATCAACAGTTTTGGAAATGTTTGCTGTGGCAGAATGAGAGCAGTAACACGCCATGGAATTAAGTAACGGCATTAATTACCATCAAGAATGTTCAGCTTCTCATTAAAAGAATGGTAGGAGTGAAATTGGGTGGAGTTTGAAATCCCAGTTTAGCTGCTCATCTGTTGGCTTGTTTCATGTCTCATTTCTGTTTGGCTGCCATTTAATGAAGAAAAGAATCAAATCAGGGGACTCAATCCTTAAAAACAAGGCTATTAAAATGAAGGGAAAGGCGTTTATTAGTAGTAAAAACTGGTCACTGATTAGGAAAAGGGTTAGAATGAAAACCTATAGCCACTGCGGTCCATGAGGCCCGGAGTTTGACACCCCTGTCTTAGGCAAACCCCAGTGTGGAATGATTTCTTTAACTAGCGCGTTGGCCACTGACTTGGCATCTGTGTGCCGACATTGGAAGGCTTCTACCCAGCAACATAAAGAAACCCTAACCTAGAAACTGAAGATGTTGACGATTACCACGCAATATTTATACCCATGAGACGGGGTTAGTTCAATAAAATCCATCTGCAGATGTTCAAAGGGCTCTTCTGGCATAGGTGTCACAGCCGGACTTACCTGCAAGCCTTTTCCTACAATAAATCTTTGCTGATCAGTTCTGTAAAAGGTGTGCAACTATGACAAAGTTGGAAAACCCTGTAGCGTGCCAGGATTGTTGCACCTGTGCCATCATTGTGTCTCTGTATGTGTGGTCCCGACCGTGCACAGCCTTTGCAATACCTGGAAAAGATGCTTTTGGGAGAAAAGGATTTTAGATAATGGATGGCTCCAAATTCCTTTCGGGTCTTTTTCTGCACCCTCTTTCAGCCACGTCTTTATCTTCTTTTCCATTGCTACAGTTTGTGGAGATAAAACCGCATCCTCAGGTGACTCGTTCTTCCTTCTGTTGTAGGAATAAAGAGGTTAGTGGTGAGGTAGGATCCCGGGCGACTTTCTTTGCCCACGTGTCTGCTTGCACATTTCCCTTACTTTCTGGATTAGTTTTTCCCTGTGTGAGCTTGACACTTCACTACCGCAACTGCGGCTGGTAGCTGTATGGCATCTAACAGGCATTCAACCAGCACTTGATGCTGAATCGGTTATCCAGTACCAGTTTTATAAACCCATAGTTTCCACAATGAGCCATGGTTGTGGCAGACCCCAAAAGCATATCTAGAATCATTTTAAATAGTCACTTGTTTATCTTTGAACTTCGCTGACAGATTTGTGTGTCTGCTTCCAGCAGCTGCATATCCTGGACGATTGCTTAACTAGTGGATGGGCTTCCATCGTCCAAACTTAAGAAATACCTATCTACAAACATTGTTGCTCCTTCTTCTAGCTGAGTCTCTTTTAAATCATCCCTAGATTTGGTGACTGCTAGTATTTCTTGCTCACAATTATGTGGTTCTCGGTCTATTACCATTGGTAGGAGAATCATAGGGTTCAATGTATTACATCGTTCGAGCATAGCATTAGCAAGGGAAAGCAAAACATTTTGGTAATGAGTTGCCTGCCTGAGCAGCTGTCAAATGAGAAGTTCTTGCCTGTACTAAGATGGAATGTACTGCATGTGGTACCTTAATAGTTCATGGACTCATGAGAACGACATCTGAGCATGCTAATACGGCCTCTATTGTTGCAGCAGCTGCTTTCAAACAGGCCGGGAGTGCAGCAGCTACTGCATCCAGTTTCTTAGACAAAGACCGGTCACATACTGTTCTATCTCCATGTTGTGGAGATAGTACTGCAGTCATATAATCCCCTTTCTCGTCCACGAACAAAATGAAAGGACAAGAGTAGTCTGGAAGTCCCAACGCAGGTGCAGACATCAATATTTGCTTTATACCAGTATGAGCCTTCTTAGCCTGCTCTGTCCATAATATTTTATCAGGCAAGGCCAAATTAGGTGAGGTCGCTAGATCTTGGAGTGGCTGCGCTCTTTCAGCAAAATCTTGAACCCATGGCTGGCAGTATCCCAACATCCCAAGGACAAACGGAACCTGCCGCCTTGTAGTAGGATGAGGTAAATTTTTAATAGTCTTGATCTTATCATTGGACAGTGCACATTCCCCTCCCGGCAAATCATGACCCTGCTATTTCACTTTTCTTTCAAGCAGTTGCAACTTTTTTCTGGACACCTTTTGCTCATTTTTCACCAAGAAGACCAACAAAGCCTTTGTGTCTTCTTCACATTATTCTTCATACAGCACCAGGACACTACCCCCATTTGGCCAATAACCTGCCAAATGTTTTTGCTAATGCTTGTCCATACACACACGGGAGCCTCTCTGAATCCCTGTGATATCACAGTCCTGGTCCTAGCGTTTCCCTTTAAAAGTGAATACAAACCAGAACTGGGATTCATGGTGAACAGGAACCGAAAAGAAAGCATTTGCGAGATCAATAACAGAAAATCACATAGCAATAGACAGGACAGTAGAGGGAATATTGGAAGGACTTTGGACTATAGGAGTCCTAGGGTGTATAGCTATAGTGTATAGTTGAACAAACCGCCACGAGCCATGTGCTTTTCTAACTGGAAGAATAGGAGAGCTCGCAGGAGAGTATTGGATTGGAATAATAGCACCCCGCTTAACTAAGTCAGAATGAACAATGGTAATACTGGCCTCAACTTCAGGCAAAAGAGGATATTGTGCACGATGTGGACAAAAAGATGACTTTGGGAAAATGACCAAGGGTTCAACATGGGCTGTTTGGCCAACATTTTTTCCCTTGTGCCCAGAGAGATGAAGGAACTGAATCTAACTAAGAAATTTGTAGGGAATAGTCTGGGGGTAGGAGTGGGAGAAGAGCAACAAAGAGAGCGTACAGCTGTAAGCGTAACCCTGTTGCAACTTTTGTAACCGTCCTATCTGGGGTGGACCAAATATTAGGTTCCGCATACTCTTCCCTTTCCTGACATGCCAAAACCCGTGGTCCTACATCACACCACTGAAAGAGAGCGGATTTAGCAATGGATACATGTGGGATGGAACTACTTCAGAAGAAAGGCAGTTGTTGTGCTCCAGCCAATTCTGCTGAGATGTAACAGTTTGTTAGGCAAATAGTCTGGTTTTTGATATCGCTGGCTAGAAAGTCCAAGAGCAAGACTTCATCATAATGCAGTCCAAAAAATCGTGCAGTAAAGTGAAAAGATTTTGAAGACTGTAATCCAGGAGGAACTTGGGACAGCAGAGATTCTTGTTTTGAAGAAACATGAACAACCCAGGCAGCATAGGAGGATGTAATGATGGTGGTCAGTGCAAGGGCGGTGTGTTGTTCTAATGTGACCTTTGCTCCCTTTTTCATAATTGAAATGCAAAGGCACAGATGGGCCATCAGGACTTGTCCTAACAAGTTCACTGGGCATAGAGGACTGAGTATGAATCAATGTTTCAACACAACACTTGCAAACATGGTTTGAACGGGAAGCGGTGAAGAGAGAGATCCTGACGAATGTGTTCCCATTCTGACACTGACTCCCCATCTTTCTGATTAGCATGTGTTAATTGGGACCAATCAGTACTCTACTCTTCGTATATTTTGTGTGTATTTGTGCTTGTAACTGAGCCCACTGGATATTGAATTGGCCACTGTCAGCTCCCTGTCAGCCCCCTGTTGTCCCAGAGTCTCATTCCGTTGCCCTCTCACATCATTTCAGCTTGGACCTAGCTTACTTCTAAGGACTCAAGTCCATTCTGCGGCATTTAGCTGTTTCACCTACATCACAAACTTCTGTCGTCCTACTTCTTTTGGGTTCGGTAATTCCTGCACCACCTCTTAGTTATTGCACGTCCCCGTTCCCATGCACCATCAAAGTGGAACTGTATTAATCAGAGTCAAGCCATTGTACATTATATCACGGATTGGACACTTGCATTAATGGTGCTTGAAATTCCGTCCTTTCACGTTCATGTTTGAATTTGGGGATCGGGGCAAAATCGGGGCTTGTGAGGTGTCCCTTTCCCCGGGCTGTGTCTTTGTGCCACAGTACTTGCTTGCACCGATCGTAACTGGGGTCGGTGGTGATCTCTATCCTCTCCCTCTTCTTCATCCCTCTCTGGCTGAAACTCTGTCATAGAAATCATTTTATTTATATTGTTTTCATTTACTCGTTCCTTCTTTTGGCCGAACTTTTGGGATGGTTCTTGCATTACCAAGAACATCTTTTCTTTTTCCGCCTTAATTTTCATTTGGCTTTGCAGTCCCTTATTGCGCTTCTGCATCGCTTCCAGGGCTGTATCTTTAATTATCAATTTCCATCTACTAAACATTTCCATTCCACATGGCCCTGAACTACAGCACCCTTGTGTCTTTCTACATTAAATCTTCCTAACCTCCTGAATTTCACTCATATCACCAGAGCCTTCTACTGGCCCCCTGCCCCCACTCTGTTTATTCCACCATTTACATTCTTTTTTTTTTTTTTAAATCTAACCCTGTCTTCTGTTCTACATAGAGTCTTAGAGAGCTGCCTTTCTTTCCCTTTGGTACATTTTCCGAAAATAATCCTCCGAACTGAGGCTCCTCATTCACACCCTGTTTCTTAATACATTCTCCATTGTGACCTCCCAATGTTGCTTCACTCCAAATCCCTTCCTTTCCGCAGATCACTGTCTGTCATTTCCTTTTTTAGCGAACTAACAGTCAAGCTGGTTACTGCTCATGGTTTCCATGACAGACTTAACCCGTTGAGTCAGGAATGTAACCAGACTATTTGGAATAAAGTCTCTCTCCCTCCCACTTAATGGTGCTTTCCCACTATCTGTCCTTCCCACCCCCCACCTTTTTTTATTCCTAGCCTCTAAAAAGACTCCGTCTCATCCAGGTAGTGTATTCCAGAGACGGTAAAATATCTACTCTCTGGTGATTGTCTTTACTTCCTGTCTGCAACTTGCACTTTCACTCAGGTTCTCCGGTAGAAGGGGAACTGAGGCTCAAGGCTCCCAGCCCTTCCTGGAGACAGGCCAGTCCTAACATTTCCCGAAGCTTGTGTCGCCAATCGTAACTATCTCGCTGGTTCTTTGTGGATCCCTCAGTTGGACTTGGACCCGGAGCCTGCACCGGCCACCTGTCCCTGTTTGGGCGCCAGAAAAAAACTGCGGAATTAACCCCTGAGGAAGGCAGGAATAGTTCAATCAATCAGTGTTTATTTAGTCACCGGTGAGTATATAGGAGTCATGTGTGGCAAGGCATAAGAGCGAAGTTCCGTTTTTCAATTGCCTTTTTTATATTTTCTCCCTCCCCCTTACTTATAAAAAAGCATAATATCGTTTACCTAAGCATTTCATTTAATATTGTCCAAATTGGCCAACCGTTTCTGTTTTGTGTATGTGTCAGAGGGGCCCTAAAAAAGAGCGTACAACTGTAAGCGTAACCCCGTTGCAACTTTTGTAACCATCCTATCTTTCCTGTGTCTAACAGAAGCATTCTTAAAAAAGGAAGTTGTCCTAGGTCAGCATACTGCAACCTGTCTTATGAGAGACACCTGTATGAATAACTTGTAGTTATAGCAAAACAGCTTTGTCAGCTTTTAACCCTTAGTAGCTTGCAAGCCGTTAAATTTTCTTTCATCACAGTCACAGACGAAGACAGTTTGTCCACGGAGAAGTTACTTGCACTCAGTTTTTCACACTGGTCATGTGGAGACTAATGGGGCACAGCTCATGCAGGAGCAGACTCCACTTTGGGGATTATACAAGCTCTGAAGGCACTTTTCAGCCAGTTTATTGCTGTCCAAGGAGCCAAGGACCAACATATGGAGTAGCACTAGAAATGTCTGCATCATCAGTTTACACAGCTACAAGTAGTGGTGAACCAGGTTCTACAGCTGCAGTCTTCTGTGTTGGATGAGCCACCTAAAGGGGTTATACCCTCCCATATATGTGACTTTCCTCACCTAAGGCTCTACCTGGAGTCTGAAAACACTAAGAATTTTCTGTACACTTTTGAGAGGATGGCTGTCGTATTTAAGTGGCCAAAGATTGATTGGGAAATCCTTCTGGGCCTGTTGTTCTCAGGACCAGAAACATCATTTCTAGCTTTGTCACCAAATAGTCTCTAGTGTGCAACTCTTTTTGAAAAGTGCCATTCTAAAGAACTTAGACATAAGCGTAGAAACTTACAGGCTACAGTTTTGATCCTTAGAGTGGAAGAAAGGACAGTCTCCAAAAGCAATTCTGGCATAGCTAAAGACCTTTATGTGAAATGGCTACAGCCAGATAAGCATACAGTCAAGCAGATAATGGACTTTATTCTGTTAGAGAAACTCATACTGGTGTTTGACACCTAACTCAGGACCTGGATGGAGGAGCATCATCTGAGGACATCAAAGGAAGCTGCAGACATGGCTGAGATCTACCTTATAGCCCATTGTCCTTGGAACCTGTTGAGAGAAGGATCTCACAGGTATGTCTCGCTTTAATATGGGTTGTGGTTCACCAGGTGTAGTCAGAAAGGACATAATCTTTTGTTTTTCACTACTAAGAAAAGAGGCGAAACTCAATTTTAGTCTTTGCCACTTACCAGAAAAAGAACCTTTGGTGACGGAAAATGAAAGATGGTCAGGGTCACAGTGGCAGGCAGGCAGGCAGCATGAGGCCATTTTTGATACAGGGAGCACACTGTCCTTGGTATGGAAGGATAATCCACGTCCTTGCACATTGGAGTCGGGTCAGGATGTATGGTTAAAGTGTGTTCACAGTGACAAAGTTGCCTATCCGTTGGTTATTGTGCTTATGGAGATAGGGGAACATTGGTATGAGTTTCCAGTTCGAGTGGTGTTAAAACTGCCATAACCAGTTCTGCATGGGCTAGACATGCCAGTTGTGGAAGCTGGAGCTAGTGGCTCTGGTGGTAACTGTGGGGCACACCTTTGATTTATGGTATAGCAGTACCTGTGTCTGACCTCCCAGGTGAAATCTAGACCTACTGATTAATATGGCTTTAGTTTAGCACTCCAAATCAGCCTGCATGTGTGTTTAGGCAAAACTGCTTGGGGGTTTCTTACTTTAAGAATAACCAAGAAAAGTGTAGCAAGTGGCTAGTGCTGCCTGTAAGCTGAGTCATAGTACCGCATAGGCTTAAAACAACTGATAGATATTTCTGTTGGCCAGGTTTGTTCAGGGATGTGGCAAGATATGTAAAGGAGTGTCCATTTTGCCATAAGGTAGGATCATTTAACATTTAAAAGTGAAGATATGGAGCCACTTAGCCCTTTGCCAGTAATGGAGGAACCATTTTCAAGATGAGCAGTAGGTATAACGGATCAATTGGAAAGATGTCTTAGTTTGACAAAGGTATATTTTAGTATTACGCAACTACACAACAAGGTTTCCAGAGGCTTTCGCCCTGAAGAAGACTAAAGCTTCCAACATAACAAGCTCTGATAGACCTGTTTGCTAGGGTAGTAATTCCAAGAGAAATGTTGGCAGATCAGGGTTCCAACTTCACATTTTAACTTTTAAAACAAGTGAATTGATTATTAGCATTAAGGGGTTTAACACTAGAATTACCAGAGCCTACGAAAAAACTCGTAAATCCGTCCCACCTTAAATCGCGTCTTAAATCCGTTTGCACCTCTACGCCAGAGTCTTTTGTCATCTAAATGTGCTGATAAACACAAGCTGCTAGCAGCCAGCTATTCCATCCCCCCACTGACTTAGAACGAACTTCTCCTAGCTCATGCCTTGCCTTGATTTGATTACAGTATCTGGGATTGAAGTGGAGTTTTAGAGTGGAAATAATATAGCGTTATTTGGAATACACGCATTTCATGTGTGTTCCGTTTCTATAGTAGTCTGTGCAAACACATTTTTAAAACAGAAACGTTTTTCATATTCTAATAGTAAATGACAAAATGTAGGCATAAACTATATAACATATGAAGCCTGAAGTCCATATATCAAAGAAACACTTTCACAAAAGGTACAAATAAGAGAACATGTGCGCTTTTATTCAAAAATATAACTGCACAAAAAAAAAAAAGCCGCGTTAGCATGCCACATTGACACTCTTACTACATCCGCCGCGGTGGCGTAATGGTATCAGCTCCTGACTGGGAATCAGAGGGTGGCGAGTTCGATCCCGCTCGGCTCCACTTCGAGAAGTGAACTGCTCTTATTCTTACAATTTTAGAATAACAACATAAATTTGATTTCAGTCTGTAACAGCCGGTGTAGCTTATGATACTGGTAAAGGTTAGCTTTTTTTTTTTTTTTTTTTTAATTCACTTTTCATTCTCACAGTCGCATTCAGAATCAATCCATACAACCCCATCTGACACAGCTGTTTTCACATAAATAAAAGTGCACTTTTTTTCAAGACTATAACCGAAGAATAAAGAAAGCAAGTTACAGTTGGTGGTTGATACGCAGCTTGCGTGGTGCAATGCTAAGAACTGCTGATTTCAAGTGACGGTGAGATACGAAGAAGGCAGCTTCGCCAGCGTTTGTGTGTCAGAACCCTTTTGGGGGGGAGGGGGGGGGCGGTAGTATGCATCGTGGTACACTGCAGACCTATATTGCGTCTTTATGTCAGATGGGGTTGTATGGATTGATTCTGAATGCGACTGCGAGAATGAAAAGTGAATTAAAAAAAAAAAAAAAAAGCTAACCTTTACCAGTATAAGTTACACCGGCTGTTACAGACTGAAATCAAATTTATGTTGTTATTCTAAAATTGTAAGAATAAGAGCAGTTCACTTCTCGAAGTGGAGCTGTGCGGGATCGAACTCGCCACCCTCTGATTCCCAGTCAGGAGCTGATACCATTACGCCACCGCGGCGGTTGTAGTAAGAGTGTCAATGTGGCATGCTAACGCTGCTTTTTTGTTTTGTGCAGTTATATTTTTGAATAAAAGCGCACATGTTCTCTTATTTGTACCTTTTGTGAAAGTGTTTCTTTGATATATGGACTTCAGGCTTCATACGTTATATAGTTTATGCCTACATTTTGTCATTTACTATTAGAATATGAAAAACGTTTCTGTTTTAAAAATGTGTTTGCACAGACTACTATAGAAACGGAACACACATGAAATGCGTGTATTCCAAATAACGCTATATTATTTCCACTCTAAAACTCCACTTCAATCCCAGATACTGTAATCAAATCAAGGCAAGGCATGAGCTAGGAGAAGTTCGTTCTAAGTCGGTGGGGGGATGGAATAGCTGGCTGCTAGTAGCTTGTGTGTATCAGCATATTTAGATGACAAAAGACTCTGGCGGAGAGGTGCAAACGGATTTAAGACGCGATTTAAGGTGGGACGGATTTACGAGTTTTTTCGTAGGCTCTGGTAATTCTAGTGTTAAGAAACATGCCCTATGAAACACAGGCAGAGGTGTTTAACCGAGAGGTTTAATTCCACTGGGAAACATGTTAAGGAAATTTGTTTCTGAAACAGGGTCAAACTGGGACCAATGGATGCTGTACTTGATGCTTGCTTACAGGGAGGTACAACGACATCAACAGGGATTTCCTTGTTAGAGCTTCTTTATGGTCACTATGCACAAGGTCCATTTAGTGTCCTAAAAGAGACATTGTAGGAGACAAATTAAATGTGGATGACAGGAATGTTGTAACATACAGGTTAAAAATACAGGTGAACTTGCTCACCTAACTCAGAGTGTTCGAAGGAACATGGAGAAATCGCATACCAACAGAAGTCTTGGTATGATAAAACTACAAGACAATCTGTCTTGACTGTTGGGTATCATTACTGTTACCCATCTCTGATTAAAGTTTATTGATAGAGGGGCAACGGGCATTTTTTACTGTGCAGAAAGGTCTTCTCACTTTTGAGATTTTCATGACAAAACCACTCAAGAAAGCCAAAACAGAATTATCTCATAAATATTTTAAAGGAATGGCATGATCATACAAACCAATTCATATTCTACAGTATCCTGAACAAAGGTGAAGCAGAAGAACAATTCTTATCATCTAGAAAGGGAGATTCAAGTTTATCCCCCTTGGAGGCCAGATCCTTTCTTGGATTGGTAAGGTGGTACTGCATGTTCATGCCTGACTGTTCCAGTATAATAGCACCCTTGACTGACCTGCTTGTCAAGACTGCACCTGTTCTCACCAAAAAAACTTTCCTCCATATTCAAAGAAGGCAGTCACAGAGAATGAATGTCTTTATTTGCACAGAGTTGTCTATAAATTGCTCACTCCATGAACCGAGCCATCTATTAAACAATTCATCTGCTTTTATACTTTTTATGATTACATCACCTTATCTAATAAATTGTCATCTGACTTTTAATAGGCAGAACTTCATTACCTTATCCTATCAACTAACACCACCAGTAATTTCTGACTCATGTTGATTCTCCTGTTATTCTGAACACCGCTTCGTTAAGAGGGGTGTTTTTGTCTGTTATTCTATTGATCCTAGCACTGCTTCATAGCAGGGGTGAATGGGCCTTCCCGTCAGTATATCCCAGATTTCTAGAGGGGTGTTCGTTACTCATTAACATCATTCTAACCTTGGAAAATGATGTTGGTAGCTTCTCTAAGACCAGGCATAGACCTCTTATGCTTTCAGCTTTGTTACATTTAGGTAACCCTTGAGTTACATTCAGTCCTTTTCCTTATGTTTAACACTAGAATCCCTGAAGCCTACAAAAGTTGTAATGATGGGCCAACTTAAATTTTTTCGCAATTCCTCACCAGCGTCTTAGTCTTGCAAATGTGTCGATCAGCACTGGCAGCCGGCAGCATGCTCACTTATCCCCCTACGGAGGCAGCTGAAGTCTCTCTATCTGGGTGTGAGGCATCTAGAATTGTATAGGGTAAATAATATATTATTTGGAATACATATATTTCATGTGTGTTCTGTGTCTACAACGATCTGGGTAAATGTAGGATAGGAAATGTGAGGCAAGAAATGTTATCTTACTGTAATATTGACAGAATGCTGACGTGAAGTATATAATGTGTGATGACTGAAGTCTACATATCAAATAAACACTTTCACAAAAGGTATAACAAAACAAGTGAGCTTTTATTCAAGAATACAACTGAAGAAAATTAAATCATTCAATTTGCATGTTGCCATCACTGAGTAAAAACCCAAGCCCAAATATCGGCCGACGTGTCTGTTTAGCTGGTGCAGAGGTAAGAACTGCTGCCTCGTAATCAACAGGTTGGGAGTTGGAGTCCGGGTTATTCCCGTTTTGAGTAGTGAGCTGCTGTTATTACTATTATATAATAAAAACATACATTTGATTTGAGTCTGTAACACCCAGTGTACATTTTTGCTACCTGTAAAAGATATCACTGAAGGGATATAAGCAGACACACAAACGCTGGTGAATCATGTCTTTGTATCTTTTTATCACTTAAATTTTTTTATTCAGTTTTATTCTTGAATAAATCACACTTGTTTATTGTATTTATTTATAAAGCACTTTAAAAACAACATCAAGGCTGACCAAAGTGCTGTACAATAAAAACCAACATATCAGACAAACAATAACCAAAGGGAAAAGTAACAGAAACACATAAGAGCTGAAGCATTTGTTTCATTATACCTATGTGAAAATATTTATTTTATATTCCAGTAACTACTTGAATGATATCAAGTCTGTCTCAGTTTCTCTCACGCATGCACATACACATCCATGCATGAAAATGTCATTATTTGTAAGCGCTATGTCATTTGAACATGTTAACAACCCCCCACCACCCATCTTGCCCAAAGCGTATGGCACATGGTACTGAGGGTGCAGACAGACTTCTTCTTTTTGGGTGCGAACGTGACTGGGAGAATTGAATTTAAAAAAAACAAACTTTTACAGGTAGTAAAAATTTACAATGGATGTTTCAGACTGAATGTCAAATGTATATTGTTGGTTTTTTTTTTAATGTAATAGTAATAATAGCAGCTCACTACTTAAAATGGGGAGAATCCAGGCTTGAACTCGAAACTTCTTGATTATGAGGCAACAGTTCTTACCTCTGCACTAGCTAAGCAGGCATAATGTATCGGATTTGTGTAGATTGATATTTGGGCTTGGGTTTTTACTCATTGACAGCACCATGCAAATTGAATGATTTCTTTTTCTATGGTTATATTCTTGAATAAAAGTGCACTTGTTTTGTTATGCCTTTTGTGAAAGTGTTTATTTGATATTTCGACTTCACTCTTCACACATTATACACCTCACATCAGCATTTTATCATTATTACAGTAAAATGAAAAATTTGTTCTGTTTTAGTTGTGTGAGAAGTGAGATGCTGTTAGTATTTATATAATAAAAACGTATTTTGTCATTATTATAACATGAAAAAAGCTTCTGTTTTAGTTGTGTTCAACATTTCTTGCCTTACATTTCCTGTCATCCTACATTTACTCAGATCGTTGTAGACAGAGAACACACATGAAATGAATGTATTCCAAATAACGATATATTATTTGCCCTATACAATTCAAGGCACTTCATACCCAGATAAACAGACTTGAGCTGGAAGAACTTTGTGTACAACTAAAGCTGTGTCAGTTGGGGGATAGGATAGTAGGCTGCCTGCTGATGGTGCTGATTGACACATTTGCAAAACAAAAGATGCTGTTGTAGAGGTGCAAGGAAATTTTAAAGTGGCCCGGGATCGAGTTTTTTCGTAGGCTTCAGGGATTCTTGTGTTAAATGTGGCGGCAAGCCTGCAACTGATCCCACAAAGAGGAGGTATAAGAGTATGTGTTTCCCATTGAAATACTGTTTACGTAGGAGTTTCTGAAGAGTGGCTGAGCCCCACTGCAGCAGCAGTCACACCCCCACCCTCAGCTTCGTTCACACCTTTGTGAACTAAGCAACTTATAAAACCAGGCTCAGCCAGGCAAGATAGGACATCAGCACTGATATGTACAGAGCCTTGACGATGACGGACAATAACATTAAACAGCTGCAAGCTTATGAACCATCTCATAAGGCGAGAGTTTGTATCCTTCTGTCTGTAAGGGAGCGTGATCGGTTACTAAGGTAAACTTACGCCCCCACAAATAATAATGAAGCTCTTCTATGGCCCATTTGGTTGCCAAGCACTCCTTCTCAATGGTCGAGTAATTACGTTCTCTGGGAAGCAGTTTCCTACTCAAATACGTGATGGGGTGCTCTGCACCATTGAAAACCTGAGACAAGACAGCCCCTAAACCAAGCGCACTTGCGTCCATTTGCAAAGTGAACTCCAGAGAGAAGTCCAGGTTCCTTAAGACCAGGTATGATGACAAAGCAGTTTTTAAATCACAGATGGATTGTTCTCAATCATCTGACATAAGATCAATAAGATGTGCAGCTGTATTCTAAATTTGGAATGAATCTCCTATAAAAACCAGCAAGTCCGAGAATGGCACTAACCTGTTTCTGCATTTCCAGACTGGGGTAAGCAAGCACCTCATCCACCTTTTTTCAATTGTGGCCTATCCAAACTCACACCCATAGAATAACTTGAATAATGTGTTTCAGGCATACCCAACTTATATTTCTTAGTGTAAGCTGTCAAGTACAGCCTTAAGTTGCTCCATATATGAGTGCCAATCGTTATTGAAAATTACATCATTGAGGTACACCCTGGAATATTCGGAATGGGGGTGCAAACACTTATCCAACATACATTGGAAAGTTAGAGAGACTCCATGAAGACCAAACTGGAGTCTAGTAAATTTGAATAATAATAATAATAACCTCAGGTGTCCAAAAAGAGCTCGTGTGTACCTTAACACCAGGCTCCGTAATGATCTTATGATCCGTAAGCCTGATTTTGTAATTTACTGGCCCCATATGCTCTTCAATGACAGCAGGACCCTGCTATTTCGCAAGGATCTTATGTGGATCAGAACGAATTAGAACCAGCACAGGTTTGAATTCTCTGAGTTTGCTCCGCTTATCATAATGCCATTTTTGGGCATCTTATTCATGCTGCTGATGCTCCACAGCGATAGAGGAAAGTTTAGAAATTTGTTTCTACAGTGAAATGATGCAGTGCGCAAAGCTTGGGCCATGAGCATTTGTGTGCACTCCCATCCACTCCTCACTACATTCCTCACAAATAACATCCAAGATGCCCCGTGGATGCCTGCCAAACAGCAACTCAAAGGGACTCAAGCCGGTGGAAGCCTGCAGGGATTTTCAAATCGCAAACATGAGGAAAGGCAACTCAGAGTCCCTGGATGTCGGGTTATCATGAGTGATCTGCCTGATCATCTGTTTCAAAGTCTTGTTAAACTGTTCTATCAGGCCATTCGTTTGCGGTTGGTAAATACTGCTGCTCGGATTTTTAATGGCAAGGGCATCACACCACTGTTTCATTATGCCGGAAGTAAAGGATGTACCCTGGCCAGTTAAAATTTCGTGCAGAATGCCAATACGAATAAAGATCACACAAAGTGTCTTTGCTAAAGAGGAGGAGTTGGCTTTCCAGAGAGCAGCCATTTCAGGATAACCAGCACAAGAATATACTGATACCCATTCTTACTCTTGGGGAGAGGGCCAACAATATCCAACCCAACCCATTGAAAGGGAAAGTCTAAAATAGGCATCGGGGAAAGTGGAGCCCTAGGACAGCCCTATTCAATAGGCGGCCCACGGGCCAGAACCGGCCCATCAGTCATTTTGGACCAGCCCACTGATTACATACCTCTTAATAAATTATTTATTTAATAGCTGCGACTTAACTGTAAGCGCGACAATTTATAACATTTTGCGACATTTTACGGGACGTCGCGCAGCTGTTTACGCTCTTGATGGAAAGTTTATGACAGTTTAAAACAACGGGAACATGTCACATTCAAAAGAGAAGAGACGTAAGGTTGACAGCGAAAATAGAAAATTTAACAACGAGTGGACTGATAAGTATGCACACATACAAAATGCTGAGGGAAAACCCATGTGCCTTGTCTGTCTTGTCATTTGCTCGGTAAATAAAGAATACAATGTGCGGAGGCACTTCAAGACGACTCATACTACACTTTGATAATGAATATCCCCCGGGCTCAGAGGCTCGACAGACAAAAATAAAGACACTGACTCAAAACTACCAGCGAAGTTGTGTGGTTTTCACCCGAACCTGCACTTTGCAGCAGAAAGCTACAACAGCATCTCTCCGAATTTCATGGATACTGACTAAAAATAAAAGACCATTTACAGATTCTGAAACAGTAAAAGAATGCATACAAGCTGCTGTCGAGGAGGTGGTAATGGATGAAAAAGTGAAAGAGCAAGTTATATATTCGATCAAATCAATCCCACTGTCCGATACAACAGCTGCGAGAAGGGTGGACGTTTTAGCTACGGATGTTTTTGACACTCTTCTTAATCAACTGAGGAAGGCTGATTTCATATCCCTGGCTGTGGATGAATCAACAGACAACTCGGATGTAGCTCAGCTTTGTATGTTTGTGCGATTTTTCGATGGTCACTGTTTCAAAGAGGATATATTGGGATTAATACCACTGGAAGGGAATACAACAGGAGAAATACTCTTCCAGAAGATTGTTGATTTTTTTCAAGAGAACGGACTGGACTTGGAGCGTATCAACCTGCTTGTTACAGATGGTGCACCCTCGATGGCAGGGAAGATGAAAGGACTGTCTGCACGGCTGTCTGCACTTGCGCCAAAATTGAAGTCGCTGCACTGCCTCATCCATCAGAGTGTCCTTTGCCCACAATTAAGTGGTGAGTTGAAAAACACAATGGATTCTGTTATGGCTACAATTAACTTTATCAGATCAACATCTAGTCTCCAACACAGACTGTTTCGCAAACTTCTTGCTGATATGTCAGCTGAGCATGTTGACCTACTTTTGCATAACAATGTGAGGTGGTTAAGCCAGGGAAACTCACTCATGAGAGTCTGTGAACTGAGGAAAGACATCCTCACTTTCCGTCGTGAATGCAAGCACAGAAAGGCTGAAACATTTCTGACCAACGTGTTGGATGATAAATTTGTGTCTGAGATGTGCTTTTTATGTGATATCCTTCATCATTTGAATGTACTTAACCTGGGACTTCAGGGGAGAGATAAAACAGTTGCTGATGTGGTTGAAAGGCTAACTGCTTTTCAAAATAAACTGGATATTTTTTCATCTGATCTCAGTAGCAGACTGCTGCACTTTCCAACCGTCAGTGGCTTCATCAAGTCATCACAAAGTGGTAAAGTCACAAAGGTCATGTCAGACTTTCAGGACCATTTGAGACACAACTTTGCACAGAGATTCAATGACTTTGACATTCCCAAAGAGTTGCTGCATGTTGTGAGGAACCCTTTCACCAGCACACCCTATACTTCCCCCAAAGCAGCAGAGTTCCTAAAGTTGCATGGCATTGATGAAGGTCCCCTGCAACTTGAAATGATTGAAATGCAAGCATCATGTGAATTAAAGGATGTCCTTCAGGAAAAAGGCTGCACAGAGCTTTGGACAAAGCACATTGTCCCAGAGATGTTCCCAAAAATGAAAAAATTGGCCATGTGTGTGTTAACAATGTTTGGATCAACATATACATGTGAATCATCCTTCTCTCACATGAATGCCATAAAAACAGACAATCGGATCTCCTTGACAAATGAGCATCTGCATCATTGTTTGCGGATTGCTGTCACCCCATATGAACCTAACTTTTCTCGTCTTGCCCAGTCAATGAAGTGTCACTTTTCTCATTAGAGATAGATCAAAATGTCCTGTAGTATGAAGACTAGACACACTTTTGATTCATTTTATATGCTTTAAAAGCCAGCAGTTTAAGTTTGTGATTTCATTCAAAGTTATGTTTGTTCTTATTTGCACAATATGATATTGCTATTACTGTTTATGTGAGTTTGTGACTGTGATATTTGCTCTTATTTGCACAAAAAGAAATTGTAATTATTGTTTTCTAGGCTTTATTTTATTTAAGCAAATACTGTCACTGTGAGTTTGTGACTCAGATTTCTGTTAAAACTAAAGCTGGCTATGTTTTGCAGTTTTTATTATTTGCACTAGAAGCCAGCGGTTAATTCTACTGCCATTTGACTCATTTAAATAAAAATGTTGAAAATGCAGTGGTGCTTTGTATTAATGGTACAATACAAGAAATACAGGGAAATGTGCGGCCCACTGGCAAAAGCCGTATGTCAATTTGGCCCAATGAAAAATCTAATTGAATACCCCTGCCCTAGGAGGTCTGTTAGTAGAGACCACCTGACAGTCGGGGAAAGACTTACAGAACTGTTCAATATCCCTGCCCATATTCAGCCAGTAATGCTTTGAGATGCGCTCCACAGTTTTCCCAGCGCTGAGGTGACCACCAAAGACGTATGTGTGAGCCATCTTAAATACTATCTCCCTCTACACTAAGCCGGGACGACCACCTGTTCAGTCAGTCTATCCCCTACATGATAGGAAATCACCTGATAAAGGAAGCTTTTAACGAGAAAATACATAGTTATGAAACTGGGGGTCTCATGCTCCTTATAATAGGAGTCACTGGTGGCATAAGCTTGTTTAAACACAAACTTCAAGGAGTTGTTGGCTCACTGCAAGCGCACAAAATCAGTCTGTTCACTAGTTGGGCTGGTACAGTGACAGCCTCTGAAGAGGTTGAAGGACCGGGCAGCTGTTCATGAAAATCCAAGGAGTCACCCCCATGCTTACTGGAGAGATCGGGTTCAATTTCCAAGCTGGTTCCCTGGCCAACCCTGTTAGCCACCAGCACCTCCCCTCCCTCCAAAGTGGAAGTAAGCGTTAGTACCGGTGCTTTGAAGTTGGCCAAGACCCTCGGAAAGAGGGGGTTTCTCTTCCCCTGCAACAAGGGCCAAGGACAGCAATCGGGTATGGCAGTCCAGACTTTAAAGTTTCATCCCTTATATTTCAAAGAAAGTAACAGTCTCCTTAACGTCACCATGAACACAGCGTATGCTCACTTGCTCTGTGCCAGAGGAGGGTGTTTCCAGCAGCCAGTCACTTCTGATCACACAGAGGTCATTACTCAAGTCCAAAAAAGAAGGTATCTCCCTGCCGGCTAATGCGACAGACACCCTGAAACCGTCTTTCTTCAGAAGCTTAGAGGGGACCTGAGAGCAACACACCTCAACCAAACCGACCTCCATGGGCTGAGCAGGGGAGAGGCAACATTCCCTAGCCCCAGGAGTCTTAAACTCAGCGGGATATACAGTATGGGCCCCACATAGAAAAAAGTGCTAGTCAGCAGGCTTCATTCATTTCTAAATAATACAGATGCAATACAATATTGTTAATCAATTATTTGAACTACAATACTACATTACTACAATAATACAACTAGGTTTACAAGTTTACTCAACATGCTTATTATAAAATCCAGTTTTCCAGTTGGCAGTGTTTGGCAGACACAAAAACATTAAGATTGGGCTTGATACAATACAATACAATTAAATTTATTTTTATATAGCCCGACATCACACAAGAACGTGCCACAATGGGCTTTAACAGGCCCTGCTTTTTGATAGCCCCATAGACTTGATTCTCTGACAAGGAAAAACTCCCAAAAAAAGTTCTTGTAGGGGAAAAAAATGGAAGAAACCTTGGGAAAGGCAGTTCAAAGAGAGACGCCTTGATGTCATGCATGGTAGCCAATCACAATGTTGCATGCAGATGCTTATCTGTAAGTCTTGAACGTAATGGTGTTTTGTTAATCTTCATTGATGAGAAGAACTGTTCGCATATGTATGTACTGCCAAACATGGCTATAATTCTGGCAGCGGCATTAACAAGTTTCGGAAATCTATCGCATAACAAACTTGTAGAACTCTGGAACACCAATACCCATATACTTCTGTTTAAGCACAGTAAGTTCACAAAACTTCGATCAAACTCTTCACATAATTGAGAAATGATATCGGAGTAATATTTCAAGTGCTTTCATTCAACATGTACCAACGACTGCATAGCTAAGAAATGAGCCAAATTGCCAGACTGCAGCTGTTTGGCACACAGACAACTTACATCTGAATGATTTGACACTTGTTCATCATCATAATCACCTGCTTTGGGCCCTGGAGCCTCAAGATGAGTGCGTGGAGGTGTTCCGTGACATCGGTAAGAAACATTAAATCTGATAGAAAAGACTGATCAGAAAGTTGGCAAACATCTTTATCTTTCAATGCCATAAAAAGCGCTATCTCCTGCCTTAGAGCAAAAAAAATCTCTTCAATACGTTTCCCTGACTCGATCTGACTTCGGTATTATACAGCAATTCTCCATATTCAGTGTCCATATCAGACAAGAATGAAGTGAACTGCCTATGGTTGAGACCTTTTGCTTGTATAAAATTTACTGTCTTAACAACAACATCCATAACTTCTTTCATTTGTAGACTTTCGCCACACAGCGCTTCCTGATGCAGAATCCAGTGTATGGCAGTAAAAGGACCCGACAAAGAAAGTTGGTTTGGTTTTTTTTTCAATAATCCCACAACACCAATGTTTTCAGAACGCATTGCTGGTGCACAGTCTGTTGCCACGGACACGAGTTTCTCCTATGGTAGTCCTACTCTGTTAATGCAACCATCCAATTCTTGAAAAATGTCATGACCAGCTTTTCATAGGTAACAAATCTAATAATTCTTCTGTTACGTTTATGTTTTCATCAACCCCACGAATGAACACAGCACAGTATCTGTTGTGCAGTTTGCCAGATAATGCACCATACTGTTCTTAATGCAGTGTATTGTAATATCGATGCACAATGCACTCCTTAAACACAAAGATAAACATTGTACTCCTTAAACACCAAGATAAACTGCAAACAAATAAGACCCTGGGCTCTGTCTCCGACCTCTTTGACAAAATATAAATTTTCCTGTATATCCTGTAATATTCATTTTTCGTCCGCAACCTTGCGCTTTTTCGACGACGAAGATGACATTCCGTAACAATGAGCCGTACAATTAGCAGCAAGAACTATACAAAGTAAATTTCAAACATTGTTTACGTCGACTGTTTAACTGACGTCACTGGAAGTAAAAGTAGCAACACCGAATGTTGAGGTAAGTAAGAAGAATGTATTTTAATTCTGATTGTTGGACTAGAATCAGTATTGTGAGGAAAATTCTGCAAAGTAAAGTGGATTTTAGTGGCAGATTTTGGCAGTTCAAGTAAGTTGTTGTGGGCTGCAGATAATTGCCTCAGACTCCTTCCCACAGTGGCAGCAACAGCACTCCGACCAAGCTGCGGAATTCCCATGACACAGTCTTATAGTCAATGACCACAACATCAGCATCTTTGGGTGCCTGGGGAATAGAGACGTGACTGGCTGGAGTAGTACTCACCTAAGTCTGCTCTGGGGGTAAAAAAAGCTTGGGCCTGGGGCCATGGCTGAGGCAAGAAGGAGCGGTTATTTCCCGGTGGAAGAAGCCTGGTGGGCTGAGGGGGATTAGGAGCTGGACAAGAGTTCCAACCCTGCTTCCAGGCAGCCTGGATACCTTCTAATCTATGAGCAAAGCCAATCAGTGAGTCAATATTTCTCCATAGCAACTCATCTCGTAGCTCCTCAACTATCCGGACAGTACTGTGTTGACAGAGACCTTCTCCACTATGCACTTGATGGTGTCTCCTCTGTACCAGCTTTGGATAAGATGAAACTGGTCAGGCAGCTGTGCTTGGATAGGGCGATGAGGGTCAAGCTGCCAAAATCAAACCAAACACCCTTTGGGAATGGAGCTCGTAGCTGTACGAAGAAGAATTTGCTGCTTCAAGAAATCATAATCACCAAGTCTCTCAAGAGGGAGGATTTGCAGGACCAGCCGGGCATCCCCAGACAAATATGTGGAGATGATGACAGCCCAGTTTCGTCTGTCCCAACGCATCAACGTGGCTGTCTGCTCAAATCCGAGGAGGAAACCCTCTAGATTGTCCATAGGGCCCATCTTCGCAAGCAAGTTTCTGGGAGGAACAGCAGTAAGAAGTGGATCTGGGTCTGCTGGAGGAGGAACATTCTGACGATCCATCTCTGCAACACCCTTTTCCTGGTACCACTTGTCAAGTTTGGGTCACAAAGTTGCACAGGATAGCACAGAAGGGTTTTCAAGGAACCGAAGGTTTATTGCAGTTCTGGCATATACAAACAAAATACCCTTTCGGAAATGGTCCAGCTACACAGGGAACAGCTGTCAAACGGAATGCCTCGGCACTGACTCCTGGTCAAAAGAACACAAAGTCTTACTCTTCAAGGGTGTATAGTGGTTTGGAAGCAGCAATCGGAGCAGAGGGAGTCTTTGGGGAAGAGAGGAAAGAGAGTGAGACCTTAGAATGGCCTGGGCACGGTCTTTTAAATGTTCAAAGCCCGTTTCATGTGGCAAGCCAGCAGCTGATCCCGCAAAGAGGAGGTGTAAGAAGGTGTTTTTTCCCCATTGAAATACTGTTTAAGAGGGAGGTTCTGAAGAGCGGCTGCATCCCCCAGTGGCAGCGGTCTCAGTATGTAATTGCTGAAAGTTACTGATAGATTCTGTATTAACATCTCATGAGGTGTTAGGCCTGTTTTGTTGGGGTACCTCTTATTAACAATAATGCTAGCAGTGGAAATCACACAGTGCCAAATCTGTTGATTAGTGAGGATGTGTCAATACCTCAAACTTCAGTTTCTCCAGACAAGCCTTGGTGTTCTTAGCAGTGTGTGAGCGGGCATTGCCTTGCAGCAAAAGGACTCCTTAAGACAGCAGTCCCCGCCGCTTGGATCGAATAGCAGGCTTCACATTGGTCTCCAGCAAGTCACAGTAACTTGCACTAGTGATTCTAGTACAGTAGTAATACGTCAGATACCTTCTGTCAAACTGTCAAACAAATTTGATTGATGACCTTAAGCCCTTTTCTCTGATTGGTGGATTTGAATGATGCGCCTCGCCCCCTTTCCCTCGGATTGGTGACGTATATCCTGTCCTGTCCCCGCCCCTCCACCTGATTGAATTGGATTTGAAGGATGCACCAGGCCCCCCCTCCCTGTCAGTGGATTGGTTAAGGACCACCTGCCCCCGACTTCGCCTTAATCCCACCCCTCCGCCTGATTGGCCCTCCTTTGTGTCAAGAGCAGTTTGATGGGTGTCGGCCCTGCCCAGACTCCAGCCCCCCATCCACCCACTTGGCCACCTGTTTGTAGCCCCCCAAACCCCCCTGCCCCTTCTCCCGAAGACATGCCCAGACATGTACCAGCCGGACCCTCAACATGTCCCCGGCATGAAGGGCCTGCCTCTGCCTAGGCCCCCGGTCAGGCAGTACCTGTTGTTGGCCCTCCACTTCCCAGATCCTTCTCCCGAGGTCATGCCCAGACAAGTTCCAGCTGGCCAGATCTACCTTATAGCCATTCCTGCATATACTGTGTAGGGTTCGTGCCCCTTTATCTATCTATCTATTTATCTATCTATCTATCTATCTATCTATCTATCTATCTATCTATCTATCTATCTATCTATCTATCATTTTAAAATATCTATCTAACCTTTGCTTTATCATTTGTAAACCACTTTTTTTTATCTAAGTCAAACAACTTTCCATTTCACAGAAAATCCATTCGCAGAAAGCTATAAGCTTCCAGCCACAGCAGTAAAGCAGGTTTCCCACAGAAAGATCACTGACAGGATCTCTCTACACACTGAGACTCTCGGAGTTGACAGGCTCTGCTCACGCCAGCGAGCAGGCCAGTGCCTGTCAGCTGCTTTGCGCGTACGAGCAGGCACGTGACTGTAGCTCGAAGTACACACAAAGGATCCCCACCCCAGCTGTCTGACCCCTTGAGCGCTCACCTGCCAACAACTGTGTGCAAGCTCGTGACCACGGCACTACTCTTTCCATGAGATGTAAATGTTGAACTTAACTTTTCAAGGTAAAGCACGAGATAGCTCGTTTGATATAAGCCTTGTAAAAATCACAAAGACGTATGCATCAGTTCCCTTTTAAATCACGTATAAAAATATATCCTTGGCTTTATAATTTGTATGTATAATTTATAATTTGTATAAAAAGTATATCTAAAACAAGCCCTTTTTAAATAATCAAGTGCCTGTATTTTCAGCTGAGCTAAGGATTCACATTGCAAAAGCAAGGCGTTTAGATTTCTAAAAGTTAGAATTGTACTCAGATAAACCCTGAGTGAACAGAGCACAAATATTTACCAGAAGCGGGATTCGAACCCACGCGGGCATTTGCCCCTTGGATCTTAAGTCCAAAGCCTTCACCCGTCCAAATGCCTTATCCATCTCGGCCATTCTGGGGATAGAAAAAGGCGCTTTAAAGCTTTAAAATAACATTTCACTATTCCTTAGGAATACGGCGGCCATTTTTTCAGCTCTTTCCAAAACATGCGGCGATCGCATGAAGCTATGGGGGACGAGGTGGGTGATTCACACTTCAGAGGCAACAGGTGGGGGCAGTTCAAACCTTTTGCTGACGCAAAAGAGGTTCACACATACAGCGCTTTAAAGCTTTAAAATACCATTTCACTATTCCTTAGCAACAGCATGTGAAGCACGAGATAACTAGTTCGATATAAGCCTTGTAAAAATCACACAGAGTTAAATAATATGCATCAGTTCCCTTTTAAATCACGTATAAAAAATATATCCTTGGCTTTATAATTTGTATGTATAATTTACAATTTGTGTAAAACGTATATCTAAAACAACCCCTTTTTCTATCCAATACACCCCGCCATTTTAAATAACCAAGTACAATTATGTATTTTCAGCTGAGTTAAGCACTCTTTGCCCCTCCATGAAAACTGGGATCCTTCTTTCAGATCCTTCAAAAACAGTTGGGGATTCCTCTTCCAACACAGGAGGCCAGAGTGGCAACCCCCACTTCAGCTGTGGGTACTGCTCAAGCATTTTGCTGATACGCGTAATTGGGCAGCTGACACAAGAAATAGGATCACACATATAGGCCTTTAACATAAGTTCATATCTTCCTGTGGTCAACGTAAGCGGTCTTAAAACGGTGCTAGGGGCACACATTTGCTAAAAGAAATCACCATCCAAATTTCAAAAAATACCGCTCTTTTCGGAATATAAAGAAGCGTTCAGACCGGGCCATTACTCAGCATGACGTTAATACTGAAAGAGGACTCCGAATCTCATAGGGAAGATCCAGGATCACAGTATGGCATATTATTGATTCTTATATGCGTCAAACGAGTATGTTTTAAAAAAAACGGAGGGCGGAATCCTTGTATTTTATTCTTAATATTAATATTTCCAAGTTGATTCTCCGGTAGCTCCCTTTTTAAAAAATTATATCTGTTTAAAACGAGAGGGGTTGGGGCTTTAAATTCAAAAATGCTCATAGGTTACCGTTAATTATTATGTTCAGTACCATCTCTCTCTGTGTAGGCGTGTGAGTGCGCTCATGTGTGTATAATATTGTCTATCTATCTAGCTATCTACGTGTACGACGATTAATGTACAAATACAAATGTTCATAGGACTGAAGTAAGCAATAGTAGTTTTTTCTGTTACCGAAATGGGTAATCCATTCAATTAGTTTTGTCTCGGCGTCTGGAAATTCAACCAGGGCCTCTGCTCTGAGAATATTCAGAAGTGGATTAAAAGCATAGGCCGGGTGTGTATTAGCTCTGACATAACAAGATGTCCGTATTCTGAACTACATACAGAAGAACCCGCTTGTGAAATGCGTACTTGTTCAAATCCGACTCTGACAGGAGCCGGGGAATCTCTGCACGGGGGTCAGCATGTTTTTAAAAAGTCTAAGATAACAAAACATTTTTTTGCTTTATAAGCTCTCATTTGGACAGTCGATTGGAGACAGATTGTCTAAACCCTGAACAGGGACCCAGGAGTTTATATCGATGCGAATGCTTAATAGACATAAGGCAACTGTGTTTCCATTCATTTCGCTAAATGAAATGTAATTATTTTAATACAGACTGATAGCCCCAAAGTCCGGATGATTTTTAGACGTATCAAGTGTATTGTTGAATCATTGGGTAAATGATTATTATAATACTAGACATTAAGCCCGTTACAATAACGGGCGCTAGAACATTAGTGCATAAACATTAGTAGGAACAGTCTATATTAAATGGCAAGAGACCTTGACCTCATTCTGTTTCTTGTCTTAATTTTTTTTGTCAAAAATATTTTTGCAAGAAGCCTAAAGTAAAATAATAATAAAAATAAAATAGAAACGTATATGACAATACAGTAAGTATAATTAATATTACATTTATCCTCTCTTCTGTGGCTGTTGATTGATGTGTTGTGTCTGTTTGAAGATCTGCTATCCTGCCTCTCTTTATTTTAGCTTGCTGTGGCATCTCCCCAGCAAGTACTTTAATCTGTGCTGGTGTACAGCTGATTATTGTATGTGTGGCATCTCCCCAGCAACAGATTTTATGTGCGCGAAAGTAAATCTACTTTTAAAAGTCATCCTATTGTAATATCATGAAAATTCGTATATTTAGGAAAACCCTTTCAACGACTGGATTTTTCGTGCCTTATGTTTTAGGTGTTCCCTCATTTACCGAAATCCGATTGGATTCGCCGCGCAATATTTTATATGTCCCACCCTCTCTGTCTTGTGTGACGCGTCAGGCGGCCGTTGAAGCATCTGCTAGAGGCCGGTGACTCTGCCACTCATTCCGCCCTTCCCTGTACTTCCAACTTGTCCGTAATATGCGTTTAATTTTCTGTCACAACAGTGTGCAATCAGCAGAGTCTCCCCAGGAATTGATGTAATGTGTGGCGTGCAGCTGATAATCGTGGCTGTTGCGCCTCTCCAGCAAGTACTGTGCAGTTCCCCGGCAAGTATTTTAATCTGTGCTGGCGTGCAGCTGATTATTGTATGTGTGGCGTCTCCCCAGCAATGGATTTTATGTGTGCGGCTGCGAGTACCCAATCAGCACTCTCCCCAGCAATGATGTCCTTTATTAAAGAGTACCCTGCGCATGTGCACTTCACCAGACGACACACACACATGGACGCACATAGGGGTTTTATTAAAGAGGATGTCCCTGTACTTATGAGATTATATCTTAATACACAGGCACCCTGAGACCAGGCTGTCTGTTTTTATTTACATCTTTAGATTTTAAAAAGTTTGTATCTGGACATGCATTTTTATGTGGTACCGGTTTCTTTATACGCTTTTTTCACAAAGGTAAGGTATCTTTGCAAAAGTAAAACTTTATACCTCCGTCTTGTATTGATATGATCAATGAAGCCACCTCTTCTGCCAATTGAAACCTTACAATTAGTATATGGCAGTTATTTCTTTCTTTTAAATCATGGTAAGAACCCTACACCATGTCAAGTTTACTTGCACCTCTCTCTTATTAACACTATTAGCTAAAATTCTGGCCCTTCACTTTCAGAAAATCATTAGTAAAATTAATCTATCCTGGTAGGTCTGGCTATGTGCCGTCATGGTTGACTTTTGCTAATATATGTAAATTTCTGCATATCATTAATTTGCAGTGCCTTGGAAATTTGCACATCTAATTGTATGACAGCATTGCATAACAGTGGGTTTAGTTTGGCTTTTATGGCATATAAAGTATGTACCAAGTGGTAAGTTTTTACCAGTAAATATCTTAATTGCTGAAGGTATGTTAATCTTAAATGTAATTCTTGTTTTTATTTTGTGAAATTAGCGTCTAGTTTAATTTACTTCATTGAGCTTCTGTTTTCTTTTAGTCTTTTGAATTTTACATTTTTCTCTGATTTTTTTTTTTAATGTTTTTTCTTGTCTTCACTTGTCTTTATTCTCTCAAAAGTGTTATTCTATTTGTATTTGCTTGTCTGCTATGTTAAATATTTTAGCAAAGGAATTTCCTATCTATTTTAAAATCCTTAAAAAATGTTTTGTTTCTGTTTACTTTCTCAGTCTTTCTTCAGTTTCTTATTTTCCATGTTTATTTCTTCTTCTCTCTTTGCTGTAGTTGCTTATATCCCACATAGTTCAAAGCTGGAGGATGTAGAGGACGATAGTGAGGTAAGTCAGGGGTTCCCAAACTTTTCAGCTCACGACCCCCAAAATAACCGTGCCAGTGACTCGTGACCCCCACTATCCTCGGAAGTGGTTAAAATATACAAATGTTGCGCGCAACGGTGCACATGCGCCAATAGGCCTATCCAAACATGAGCATGACAACACGAAAGAACACAATGGTCTAACAACCATATAATTTTTTTTAATAGTAATTTACTCATTTGTTTAATTTCAACAAAATATCCTATCCAAACAAGAGCATGACAACAAAAAAGAACATAACGCTCTAACAACCATATAACTTTTTAAAAAATTGTTATTTACTCATTCGTTTAATTTCAACAAAACACCTCACCTAATGAGATGGGTGGGCACAATGCTTGGAGCACAGCAAGTCCATTCTTGGGTTAATTTTGGAGACTGAGACTCAGAGATCATCCTCCAAGTTCAGTCGTGACCTGTATTTATTTTTAATGTACGTGAGTGCCGAAAAAGTCTTTTCGCACAAGTAGGTAGTGCAAAACGGCATCAGTACATCCATAGCGGCCTTGGATAGTTGTGGGTATTCCCTCTCGACTGAAATCCAAATCTCATCCAGAGTCTTGGAATTAAAAATTGTCTTCAAGGTTCGGTCGCATGACAGTTCAACCAATGCGTCCTCCATGTCCGATGTCAGATGATTTGCCCTTGTTACAGTGAATGGTGACCTTATCCAGTCATATTGTTCTGGAGCTGTTTCCTCTGGGAAATACCTGTTAAAGTGTTCCAGGAGGGCTTGAAGGTGGGATGTGATAGACTTCTTCACTATGTTAACACTCAGTTCGTTTTCCTCCATGAATTCATCCAGCTCAGATAACATATCAATCCTTCCTATTTCAACTCGCTCAGTCCAGCGCTCAAGTTTTCTCTTGAATGCGTGGATTTTATCATTTAGCGAAATTATGTGTGTGTTCTCACCTTAAAATGACATATTAAGTCCATTCAGTTTTTCAAATATGCAAGCCAAATACGCTAGCCTTGTTAACCAGTCAGGATCAGTGAGGTGATCAGTGAGCTGGGACCCATGCTCCATCAGAAATAAGCGCACTTCGTCCCGCAGCTCAAACAGGCGGCAGAGCACATTCCCTCGCGAAAGCCACCTGACTTCTGTATGGAAAAGCAAGCACTCATGCTCTGATCCCAGTTCGTTACAGAGAGTGGCAAACAGTCTGATATTGAGTGGATGCGCTTTTATATTGTTGACCATTTTTATCGAAGTCTCAAGAACACGTTTAAGTTCTGGGTCAAGTGTTTTGCTCGCAAGAGCTTCTCTGTGTATAATACAATGCGTGAATTTTTCGTGAGGCGCCACTTGTAAGACTCTTGCTTTAAGACTTTTCTTTTTCCCCAGCATCACTCCAGCACCGTCTGTACACACACCGACGCACTCGCTCCAAGACAGTCCATCTTCTTTTAGTTTGTTGTCAAGTTTTGTGAAAATGTCCTCGCCTGTGCAAGTTCCCTCCAGTGGGGTGCAAAACAGAATGTCCTCGTTAAGTTTTCCATCAAAACTGTATCTGACGAATACAAGCAGCTGGGGAGAGTTTGATATATCTGTGGATTCGTCTAACTGTAAAGCATATTTCCCTTTCTTCAGTCTGTCCACCAGCTGACACTTGATGTCCTGGGCCATGTCGGAGATACGCAGGGCAACAGTCCCGTTAGACAGCGGCACTGATTCTAGCTCACGGGCTAGTTTATCCCCATGCATAGCCCGACTTATAGCTACAGCAGCGGGTTTAATGAGGGTTTCCCCGATCGTGTGTGGCTTTTTTGCCTGTGCAATTAAATATGCCATCTCATATGATGCCTGTTGAGCTTTTGCGGGGATTGTTGTTTGTTTAGTTAGGACTTTCTTTTGGCCTTGTAACTCTCGCTCCTTTCGCTGGAAAAAATCTACTGGTTTAATAGCAAGAGAGGGGTGCTTAGTTTTCACGTGTCGTAGCATTTTTACAGGCTTTAGGCTTTCATGTGCAAGCACCTCAGTGCACACCACACATTGGGGATGCTGTACGTTATTGACGATGATGCATGTGAATCCATACTGGATAAATTCCTCTCGATAATTTCGACTCTTGGAGTAAGGCTGAGCCGACTTTTTATGGATGTCCTTTTTATGCACACTCCGGTGTCTTTTCGTACCTGAGGACGATGGGCTTTCTGACGGTGGTGCTTCTCCGCTTTCCTCCGCTGGCCTATCTGCGTTGTCATTGGTCGATATTAACCAACGTTTCATTTCAACCAAAATAATATCCTAAGCATAAAACGATGAAAATTGCCTACACGTTACGTGCACATGTCGGAATGTTTAACATGGTGCTGTAAATTGATCTGCTGCAACTGACGCCATTGATGTGTCGTTAAACTGTCGTAATCACCTCAGGGGTCGCGATCAAACGGAAAGAAATTTGAAAGGCTGATGGCTTTTTAATTTGCATGTTTTTTTTAAATGTAACTATTAACTACTAGTTTTTATCTTTTGTTAGTTATGGATAAAATGTTATTTCGAAAAAATTAAATTAATTAATTTCTAAAAAGTTTTTAAAAAGTATTTGATTTCTTGGAAAGCATCTCGCGACCCCCCCCCCCCCCCCCCCCCCCCCCCCCCCAAAAATGTCTCACGACCCCCCAGGGAGTCGCGACCCCTACTTTGGGAACCACTGAGGTAAGTACTAGCCTTCAGTTCTGAGTGTTTGCACCATGGGTGTTTGTGATTTTTAACATGCAGAAAGTTTATAAATGGAGGCCCACATGAGGGACATGAGTGAGCTACACTATACAGTGTATGTTAAATTGAAACCCATTGTTTAAGAAAAATATTTAATTTTTTCCGTTGGAGTACTTTTGTTGTTTGGCTTTACACAAACAATACAATGGTTTTCTAATCACATTCCATAATGTCAGCAAGCTCACTTTCTTCCTCTCTCATTGTGTAGGACATCAAAGCAGTAGTAGATGGCATTGATGGGATAAAAATTTCCCCAGGACTGGGCCTGGCAGATTTTGACCTCATTCGTGTCATTGGACGAGGAAGCTATGCCAAGGTCTTGTTGGTTCGATTAAAGAAGAATGACCAGATTTATGCCATGAAAGTTGTTAAAAAGGAGCTGGTACATGATGATGAGGTGAGCTATCTTTTCTCCAAGTGACCTCTAGATTCTAAGCTTTACCGAAAACTCTGTAAAGTCCTATCAGATATGTGAAATTCTTCTCTTGAAACTATTAGCTAGTTCAAAGTAAAAGATAATTATTCCTGTTTATATATAATGTTGATAATTATGATTTTTTCAATGGATTTTACTGCAGTGTAGTCTGGAAGGCATTTTAAATAAGTGGTAAACATTTAAGACAACTTTGTAATTTTAGTCAAGCTAAACATGAATAACTCTGCCAATCATAAGTGATTGATGGTCATGACATATTCATTGTTCTTTCTCCATTTGCTACTTTTACAGCGTTGTTTCTGTTGTGTAGCATTGTTTAAACTATTAACTTTTGTTTGCTTTTCAAGTTATTAAAGAAAAATTATATGTCAGAGGGTATATACCAGGTTAAGTGGAATACGGGATAAAGAACTCCAAGAAGGTATCAAGCTGTAGTGTTGTAAGTGAACAGAAAGGAATAGAGTGCAAAATTATAATTAAAAATAAAGAAATATAGAATTATCAAATTAAGCTTTGCTAAACAAAGAAGCATACATGAAAAATTAAATGATGTAGCTGTTGTCAAAATATAAATATCAAACTTATACTTTAACCAAACCAGTGTCACAATATCCAGTGCTTTTAGAATTTATGGACTGATCTTTTCCACTCCCATAATTTTTCCACTGTTGCTTTTCAATGAGTTGTTACATGTTCCTTTGACCTATCTATGGTATACCAAGTTGATGTCAATATTTTTTACTCTTGCTGATGCAGTCTTGGTTATGTTATTTCTACCCTGTCTGAGTCACAAATGTATTACCAGAACCTGCTTGATGGCATCTGAAGGTTGTTCTCCTTGGCTTCAACAACTCCTTCTACACTCTGGAATGAAAGTTCTTTCTTCTGCTTTAAAGTCCTTTTTACCACTAGTGTACACCAATAGGTATTGTGCCTGTCACTTTTATATATGCCAAGAATGTTTTGACTGCTGCTTGTTCTGCCTATTTTCACTGCAAATGTTTTGAGCAAGGGTGCATGCTAACTCTGGAGATGCAGGAGAAACTTTTCTAGAGACACAAGTAGAACTCATTCTTAACATTTTTAACAGAACCCTTTGCTAGTCATTACCAACACACCATGAGTAATCATTTGGGTTTTCATTCTTGTATTCTACAATATCTCTCAACCAAAAGGTAAATAAATCATCTGACAGCTAAGCATTTTCCCCCAAGTGTTCAAAACATATAGTCTTAGATGACACAATTGAGGTAATTAAGGTTGACTTTTATCTTATGGAAGAAATGGTCTTCATTTTTCCCAGCAAAATAACACCAACAATCTTTTGATTAAGAAACAGAAAAAGAACAAAGCAGAAAACTTGCTAATAAGGAAAAGTTAAATTAGAATCCAGGTGTGATTTTGGGTAGTGCGGTTATTGGATTTTATAGTAATATTGTACACTGAAAATGCAAATTCAATTTCCAGAGATATATCCAGTCACAAACTTCTTCATAGTAGCACAGGTATTTTAATTTTTGGTAATACAGATAACAATCCCTGGAACACTTGATTCCAACAGAAAGAAACTGCACTGTAAACAATATTATACAGTAATAGAAAGCATTACTAGAGAAATATCTTACAAAAACTAAATTATTTTTCCTTCTAGGCTTTGTATTTTGCTAAGAAACCAGTAACAATTAGACAAAACACTATCTATATACAGCTGTGCAGAGACTTTTTGATTTGGCCATAAATGTGAAATAAGGAGCCTATGGTGTATTAGATATAGCGCTTTTTAATACCCTTTAATTAACTTCTACTGGTCCAATGTAGTCAAGTACCAGATACACTTATAAGCAACCTCATGATTGAAAATGGTATTTCTTATGCAAATCCAAGACCAACATAGAAATCTACTGACCACTGTAATTCCCAATGATACTCCTACTATATAAATTGTTACGCTCACAAATTACAAGAAATGTTTCACCTTCAAAACTAGGCCTCAAAAAACTCTGACATGACTTCAATACATAAAATTGGTCTGGCCCTATACCTCCTAATCAGGTTTATGGCCTACACACAAAAAAAGACAGAAATTTACACATTCAAAAAGGGGAAAAGCAACAAAACTTCTGTTCAAATGAATAAAAACAGCATTTTGTCATTTGTGGTCACTCAAAAATAAAACTGAAATCTGTCAAAAGTATTTGTGACCTTAATTGGCTAGGTTCTCTTCCCTCTACTTCCATCAACATATTCTGTCTGTCTGTATTAGTAGAGAAAGAGAGTGGCTATCAAAATGAACTACTGACTGATAAGTGTGTTAAGGAACATTCTGTACCTATAGTATCGCAGCTAATGATAAATGTTGGTGGGCTTGTTACTTCAGTTTTTCTAACTTTGGCTCAGCCACAGTACAGTACTAATGGCTTTGTTTTATACTAGTAGCAATAAATATTTTATATGCAGCCTTCAAGTTAATAGATTTTACAAATTATTGGTAATGGTAATTATGTGGATTATTGGTAATTATGTGGATTCATATTCGGGGGCTTCAGGGAATCAAAGTACATCCCCATATTACTTTGAATTAGTTTGAAATATTTGCTATGTTATGAAGAGCATGCATTGGAAATTACTGTGCTAACTATTTCTTCATATATTACTGCACTGAATACTATTGTGCAAAGGTTTGCTTATGGTAATGACTTCTGCATATTTACAAATATTTTATACTGATAGTGACTAGAAATGCAATTTAATACAAATTATACATCTTTCATTCACTTATATTCTCCTTTGATTTTCATCCTCTGATGGTTACATACTTATGTACCTTACTAATTGTTAGTTCTCAGAAAGACAGCCACATTATTCAACAGTAACCGTTGCATGTAATTAGAAAATATTAAACAGCTGAACTTAGCTTCCTGCATCTAAGCCAGTTTTGCACCTGTGTACCTTGAATTCTCACTTACTGAGTTTGATTGTAAGCACCTTTTTTGAGACCTTAACAAAAGCTTTCCGTAATCCAAGGTAAATTTTAGGAGTTTAAATGAAATGTTTCCATCCTGTTACATTTAAGTAGAAAAATTAAAAGAAATTTAATGAAAATTTAACAACTTAGTTTTTATTCATTTATACAATATTGTTTTACAATAAATTTGGCATGAAAGTATTTAGTCAATCTAATATTTTTAAGTATATATGTAAAGAAAGCAACTATACATGTACAAGTGGAATTCCATTGAAATGAAATTCATGCGACCATAAAAATATTTTGTTATAATGGAAATTTCTTTAGATATACTGTTGTGACCAGGGTCACCGGAAATTCATCCATCTCTAACAACATCAGTTCAAGAACCACTCCTTAGCTGCTTTTCTGCATTTTACTGCATAATGTGCTTATCGCATGATGTTTAAAACATTTAACACCCAACCTGAACTCACCTTTCTGTCTCTCGTGCAGTTAACTCTGTGACCCAAGCTTGACAATACCTATATAAAAAAAGTGCTTCTTAAAATGCAAAAAATATTTTATTTGAAAATTAGACGTTAGATGTAACTTTTTTTTTTTTAATACAAATTAGGTATGAATAGAGAATGAAAATAAGAGGTTAGATGTAACTTTTTGTTTATAGTAATACAGGTATGAATACAGAATGAAAATGAGACATTAGATGTAATTTTTTTTTATAGAAATAAAAATGTGCTTCTAATTTTTTTTTTTTAGTCTTTCATGTCCCAGTGCCTGCTCTTTAACTTTCTCCTCTATTTTTTTCCAGTCCTTTAGAACTGTTAACAGCATTGAAGGGATGATTCAAAATGCATTCACCACATCATTTTTCATCTTCAGAATCAGCCTTTTCCAGGATTCATTTTTCTTTCAGCGTAAACTGACAGAGTTTCTCACTTTATGTTCATCGCAAAGAGAACTTTGAGAAGCAATGTGAGATTTGAACAGTACTATATCCGCACACAACACAACTACCACATGTGGACGCTCAGTGGAGCACTAACTCAGAATTTGGCTATACCTGTATGTTGTCTCGCCTACACTCGCCGAGGCTACCCAAGACCGGAAATTTCACAACAGACTTGCTTTCTTTTGGTCTAGGAAGAAAGACAGCCTGTTGCAGGTTTCCCAAGACTCTGCGAAAGCGTAGGTGCAGCATTAAGTATTTTTTACATTGCATTATTATCCTTGGTGTTCGTATTTGGTCGAGAAAAACGTTAGTTATACTGAAATTTACATTTCGTTAAAACACAATCCTTCTAACATGATGCTATATGAACGTTTGTCCAGGTCAGCAAAAAATTTTTATTATGAAACTTTTATTACTTCGGTTTTTGCTATAATGAGAGTTGACCTGTATATTGACTTAAAAATAACTTGTTTGTACATGTATCTTGTTTTAACCATGACTAGGTTTTGTCACTTCTTAGTGTTTTTTTGATCTAAAACTTTGTTTGGTGATACTTTGTTTGTATACGTTTTCTAATGTATCAGTGTGAATCAACCAGCAGTAGTCTACTATCATACTAACATCCCAACATCTCTGGTACCTTCTTTCCTTGTCCTTAATATCCTAATGTGAGTCTTTCCCCTTCTTCTTCACTCATCACTCCAAGAAGCTAATTTTTTCACAAATTCTTTATAGTTTGGATCTTTATTGTTACCTAAAAATGTGTATCATTCAAAAAGTCATTTCTACAAGCTCTCACTCCAGGTCATTCATTGCACCATCAAATTCTACATTTAAAATCAGTTTTCTAATATCGGTGGTTGGGAACATGCGCTGATAGCACATTGCCGCACCTACCACACAACGAAGCACCTGGATTGGGAGCTGAGTGCAGCAGGTGGCTGGAGTGCCAATGCTGCCAACAACCCCCAAGTATTCCCTGTAAGTTGGAGGACCTGTTTGCAGGGCTGGATGAAGATTGTCATATCTTCAATAGTCCAACAATGATCTTTGTAAATTGAATTGCAAACTTTTTCGAGATTTTCGATGAATGATGTGATTGCATCTTGCCTGAAGAAGAGGCCTGAATTGCTTTGAAAGCTTGCATATTGTAATCATTTTAGTTAGCCAATGAAAGGTGTCATTTTGCTTGAGTTCTCACTACATCCATAATGGCTAACACGGTACAACACCCTAGTACTACATTCATAATCTGAAAATCTAATTGAAAGGTCTCATTCCCATTACTTTCTCAGATTATCTTGTGGTGCCTACTTTATCACTACTAGAAAGTAATGTTTATAAATTGGAGGGACTTGGACAGCATACAGTACAGGCATGGGCAGATCTGTGGTGGATGAAATTTAATGTCTGTAAATGTAAAGTATTACATGTAGGAAGTAAAAATGTGAGATTTAAATAAACAATGTGAAGTCTGAAAGTACACCTCATGAAAAGGATTTAGGAGTCATACTGGACTTGTCACTATCGACTTCCTGACAGTATTCAGAAACCATTAAGAAGCCTAACAGAATGTTAGGTTACATAGCATAATGATGTCCTGCCAAGAAGAGGGAAGGCAAAATTTTACTGTGTAAACTTGGAAATGTGTGTAAAAAAGGCAAAAGAAAAAAAAGAAAAATAGTGATCAACTCCAAATGTGAGGCAAGAATTGAAGTCAAGGGCAGAGAAAGAGATGAAACCAAACAAAACACTAGTAATCCAAATTTTTTAGAAGGGTTGTTTTTCTTTATTTCTCCAATCCAAATATTGGATAGAGAAAGGAACCTCCAGCTGACATTTATACTGTTGTGTTGATTACAGGCCATGGCCTAGGAGACCACACCCCAAGAAATGCAGGAAGTATTGCTAAAAACAGTTGCACAAACTGCAGCTAAGATATTACAAAAATGTAATCAATAATGAATTGACTGAAACCTGATCATGATAGATGTGTAGAATAAATGTCAAAGAAGTTTATGTTCAAGCTTTAAAATGCACTGGTAAGGCCTCATCTGGAGTACCATGTACAAGTTTTATTTACAGGCTACAAAACAGACATAGAGGTGCTAGAAAAAGTCCAGAGAAGAGTGACTACACTGATTCCAAGACTGCTAGAGACGAGTTATGAGGAGATATTAAAATAGATGACTTTTTCCAGTTTAAGCAAAAGGAGATTAAGAGAAGACATGATTGAAGTATTTAAAATTATGAAGGGAATTAATACAGTGTACTGAAACTGTTACTTTAAAATGAGTCCAATGAGAACATGGAGACACAGTTGGAAAGTTGTCTAATGGCAAGTTTTGCAGAAACATTAGGAAGTTTTTCTTCACACAGTGAACCATAGTGTGCATAGTAGTGCAGTAGATAGTAAGATTTCTTGTCGCTTGATTGCATTCTGTGCACCTGCTTGATATTCCCTCTCACTGAAGTACAGGTACATGCATACTTTATCAAGCTAGTGACAGCAGGCAATCTTTGCAAAATAAAGAGAAAAGCTTCCTCATGGTAAAAGAACATAAGTGATCATGTGACTTTTTCAGCTATTCTTGTCTAGTTGTCTGCAGAACTGAGACAGCAATTCCAATCTGGACATCAACATTTAAAGTCAATAACGGAGCTTGACAATGACTTTCTTAGGTAAATCCATGCCCATACAGTTGAAAGGTGCCATGGAGAAAGACAAAAGGGGTAGATCATGAAGTGAGGTGTGGTTGAATCTCTCTACAGTGATTTTCATTTTGCATTTTTCTCTTCTTTAAACAACCTGGATATGTTGTTTTGTAATATGTTTGAAATCTGAAGATGTGGATCAATATGCAATAACATTTTTGGCTGGACAAATCAGTGTATTCAGTAAGTTTTAAGGCTTTTCATTACATTTGGACTCTGGTACCCATTAGCTCCATTATAAAACATTATAGTGAGCTAGTTATTTTTAATTTATAATATGTGCTTCCATAATTGTGAATAAATAACTTTGTCTTGAAAAATACCAAACTTATCCTTTAAAGAAAACTGTTATGTTTGGAAGTGTATCCACAAAGGTGTTATGAGCATTGTAAATGTAGATTCTGTAGAAAAGGACACAACCTGTTTTAATGCCTCACATATCTACTCAAATGTAGCATGCGGAGATGTACAATCACCTTTTAGTAGATAGTAGCTGAAAGTGATCAAGGGGTACTTTCTGGGGAACAGTTTTGTTACATCACAGTATGTCGAACACAGCTTTATTGCTGCTTGTACAGATTTTTATTTTTTTTTAATTTAACAACTAATTTGGATATAATTTCGTCCATCCATCCATTTTCCAACCCGCTGAATCCGAACACAGGGTCACGGGGCTCTGCTGGAGCCAATCCCAGCCAACACAGGGCACAAGGCAGGAACCAATCCCGGGCAGGGTGCCAACCCACCGCAGTGGATATAATTTAAAGGGCATTATAACATTCACAACTATATGTCTTTGCAGGGATGAAATGGAAGCCCAAACTGGAAAACATGTGATCTGAATAAGCCCAAGTGATACTATTTTTCCTGTCTACTGCTTCTGTGCATTAAAGTTAATTTGCTAGATTGTGGGGACATGCAGTGGCTCAGCCTGTGCCACGTTTTACTTACTGGCCCAAGAGCCCTTGTTTGTCTTGTTGGAAAAAAAGTATGGTTTATCAGCCATTTACATTTTTCACCACTAAAGTCATCTCCTGTCTGTTGTTAATAATATATTTTTAAATTAAAACATATCAATGTTTGCTAGTGCACCCTTTGGCAGTGCAAGCAGGGATAAGATTATAGAGGTGAGTGTATATTTGGAAAAATATGTGTAAGAATTTAATGAAAAGAAACAAGAAAAGTGTTTTTTTCATTATGTATTCATGTAACAAGTAAAGTTTTTCAGATGGTTACAAAATTTAGCTGTTCTATATTTAATGTTTAGTGAAATATTACTAAATCCACTAGTAAATAATTGAGGGCAGAGCAGCAAAGTGAAGTTGGGTGTACCAACATTCCCAATCATTTATAGTTTAATTGACTGAAGACTCTTAATAGTAGTAGCAGTTGTAGATATTGGCTTAAGTGTGGGTGTGTGCACTTGTGACTCCTTCAATGGACTGACTCCTCATCTTGTCTTCTAGCCTTGCACTAATATTGTCAACTTTAGAACCAATCCTGCATGACCCTAAATTGAATCTAGTGAGGTGAAAATTAAATAATTGAGAGTAATCATGGTAACCATTAACACTAGAATTACCAGAGCCTACGAAAAAACTCGTAAATCCGTCCCACCTTAAATCGCGTCTTAAATCCGTTTGCACCTCTCCGCCAGAGTCCTTTGTCATCTAAATGTGCTGATAAACCAAAGCTACTAGCAGCCAGCTATTCCATCCCCCCACCGACTTAGAATGAACTTCTCTCCTAGCTCAAGCCTTGCCTTGATTTGATTACCTGGGATTGAAGTGGAGTTTTACAGTGGAAATAATTCTAGCGTTATTTGGAATACACGCATTTCATGTGTGTTCCATTTCTATAGTAGGCTGTGCAAACACATTTTTAAAACAGAAACGTTTTTCATATTCTAATAGTAAATGACAAAATGTAGGCATAAACTATATAACGTATGAAGCCTGAAGTCCATATATCAAAGAAACACTTTCACAAAAGGTACAAATAAGAGAACACGTGCGCTTTCATTCAAAAAATTTAAAAAAAAAAAGCCGCGTTAGCATGCCACATTGACACACTTATTACAACCGCCGCGGTGGCGTAATGGTATCAGCTCCTGACTGGGGATCAGAGGGTGGCGAGTTCGATCCCGCACGGCTCCACTTTGAGAAATGAACTGCATTTATTCTTACAATTTTAGAATAACAACATAAATTTGATTTCAGTCTGTAACAGCCGGTGTAACTTATGATACTGGTAAAGGTTAGCTTTTTTTTTTTTTTTTTTTTTTAATTCACTTTTCATTCTCGCAGTCGCATTCAGAATCAATCCATACAACCCCATCTGACACAGCTGGTTTCACATAAATAAAAGTGCACTTTTATTCAAGACTATAACCGAAGAATAAAGAAAGCAAGTTACAGTTGGTGGTTGATACGACAGCTTGCGTGGTGCAATGTTAAGAACTGCTGATTTCCGATCCGTGCTATATAAAATCATCACATTCAAATATTAACAGTTCCCACACACCCAAGGTCTGCCATTCCTACATTTACGACATGTGTACTTGTTGCAGTGTACACACCTCTCTGTGCTATGGTTCCTATTACAGTGAATGAGCACCTGACACTGTACTTTCTTCCCTGGGGGAAGCTGAGGTCTTAGAACGGAAGTTTGTTGATGCTGTATCATCTTTTCTTTTTCCATCGCCTTTTCCTGTAAGAAGCGACGACGAAGTTCCTCTGCAAGGTGAGCCATGAACACTCTTCTTTTCTCAGCAGACCCCGTGCATGCCTTATACAGTACGTGTGCGTTCATCGCTGCTAGGTCAAGGATGTTGTAGAACACAGCAACCGGCCACCTGCGTGTTCCTGTTCGCACTGAACAAGCACGCGCCTTCTGGTCCATGATGTTAACGCCACGCTGGGGAAAAAAGAAAGACAAATATATGTGACATTTTGAAGAAATCATTTTATCACCAGAATAGCACCAGAATACTTCGTCACACTAATATGTTTTTCATTAGCATACCTTCATGTGGTTGTAGTCTGTGACCGTGTTTGTTTTTTTTTTTTTTTTATCTTGCCCAATCTCCACATCATGGTGCATTGTTCTGAGAATGCAGACAGACTTCATCTTTTTGGGCACATACACTGTCAGCATGGCACTGGGAGATCTAAACACCAGCGTGGAGAATTGTTCGTGTACTGAACTGACTTTAGCTGCAGGTGGAAGTTCCCGTCGCACTTTATTCATGGTGCCAAGCAGAGTTGTATTGCGGTGCAGCAGTCTATTAGCCAGCGAAAGTGACGTGAAGAAGTTGTCTGTTGTTACGGTTCTGCCTTTTTGGATTGCTGCAGATTTGGAGACAAAGTACATGTGCAATGCCACTCCTTATTTAGGAAAAGATCCCAGTCGTCCCACGGGAGAAAGACTTTCCGAGTCTGTGGTCATAAAGCTTATGGAGCCATGTCTGGACAAAGGCAGAACCGTAACAACAGACAACTTCTTCACGTCACTTTCGCTGGCTAATAGACTGCTGCACCGCAATACAACTCTGCTTGGCACCATGAATAAAGTGCGACGGGAACTTCCACCTGCAGCTAAAGTCAGTTCAGTACACGAACAATTCTCCACGCTGGTGTTTAGATCTCCCAGTGCCATGCTGACAGTGTATGTGCCCAAAAAGATGAAGTCTGTCTGCATTCTCAGCACAATGCACCATGATGTGGAGATTGGGCAAGATAAAAAAAAAAAAACAAACACGGTCACAGACTACAACCACATGAAGGTATGCTAATGAAAAAAATATTAGTGTGACGAAGTACTCTGGTGCTCTTCTGGTGATAAAATGATTTCTTCAAAATGTCACATATATTTGTCTTTCTTTTTTCCCCAGTGTGGCGTTGACATCATGGACCAGAAGGCGCGTGCTTGTTCAGTGCGCACAGGAACACGCAGGTGGCCGGTTGCTGTGTTCTACAACATCCTTGACCTAGCAGCGATGAACGCACACGTATTGTATAAGGCATGCACGGGGTCCGCTGAGGAAAGAAGAGTGTTCATGGCTCACCTTGCAGAGGAACTTCGTCGTCGCTTCTTACAGGAAAAGGCGATGGAAAAAGAAAAGATGATACAGCGTCAACAAACTTCCGTTCTAAGACCTCAGCTTCCCCCAGTGAAGAAAGTACAGTGTCAGGTGCTCATTCACTGTAATAGGAACCATAGCACAGAGAGGTGTGTACACTGCAACAAGTACACATGTCGTAAATGTAGGAATGGCGGACCTTGGGTGTGTGGGAACTGTTAATATTTGAATGTGATGATTTTATATAGCACGGATCGGAAATCAGCAGTTCTTAACATTGCACCACGCAAGCTGTTGTATCAACCACCAACTGTAACTTGCTTTCTTTATTCTTCGGTTATAGTCTTGAATAAAAGTGCACTTTTATTTATGTGAAACCAGCTGTGTCAGATGGGGTTGTATGGATTGATTCTGAATGCGACTGCGAGAATGAAAAGTGAATTAAAAAAAAAAAAAAAAAGCTAACCTTTACCAGTATCATAAGTTACACCGCCTGTTACAGACTGAAATCAAATTTATGTTGTTATTCTAAAATTGTAAGAATAAGAGCAGTTAATTTCTCGAAGTGGAGCCGTGCGGAATCGAACTCGCCACCCTCTGATTCCCAATCAGGGGCTGATACCATTACGCCACCACGGCGGTTGTAGTAAGAATGTCAATGTGGCATGCTAACGCGGCTTTTTTTTTTTTTTTTTTTTGCATGAAGGCGCACGTGTTCTTTTATTTGTACCTTTTGTGAAAGTGTTTCTTTGATATATGGACTTCAGGCTTCATACGTTATATAGTTTATGCCTACATTTTGTCATTTACTATTAGAATATGAAAAACGTTTCTGTTTTAAAAATGTGTTTGCACAGCCAACTATAGAAATGGAACACACATGAAATGCGTGTATTCCAAATAACGCTAGAATTATTTCCACTGTAAAACTCCACTTCAATCCCAGGTAATCAAATCAAGGCAAGGCTTGTGCTAGGAGAGAAGTTCATTCTAAGTCGGTGGGGGGATGGAATAGCTGGCTGCTAGTAGCTTTATCAGCACATTTAGATGACAAAGGATTCTGGCGGAGAGGTGCAAACGGATTTAAGACGCGATTTAAGGTGGGACGGATTTACGAGTTTTTTCGTAGGCTCTGGTAATTCTAGTGTTAAGGCATTTTCTAAATAAGCAGGATTCAGAGAAATTAATTCATGCATTTATTTCTTGTAGGATTGACTACTGCAGTGCAAGTGTTCACTGGATGTTCAAACTGTTCTTTATACATCTTCCAGTTAATCCCAAATGCTGCTGCATGAATTATTACAAGAATATACGAACACATAACTCCAGTTCTTAAATCCTTACACTGGCTCCCGATTAAGTTTAGGGCAGATTTCAAAATCCTCTGTTTGACATATAAAGCCGTAAATGGCCAGGGTCTGGCCTAGTTGTCTGGACTTATTATGACTTACAAACCAGAATGCACAATAAGATCTCAAGATGTCAGTCTACTTATGATTCCAAGGATTAATAAAATAACAGTAGGAGGTCGAGCTTTTAGTTACAGGGCCCCTAAACTATGGAATGGTCTGCCTGCTACTATAAGAGATGCCCCTTTGGACTCAGCTTTCAGATCCTGGCTGAAGACTCACTACTTCAGTTTAGCATATCCTTACTAGAGCTGCTGATTAACTGTACAGACTGCATCTCTGTTGTCAGTCATTAGCACTAAAACATAAGTAATATGATAGTTCTAATTTGCTACTAACCCTTACCTATTGTGTTTCTCTGCTCGGTATTCAAATGTGGCATTTGGTGCCACTGCCCACCTGCCAAGTTGTTTTGCCTGCATAAGGTAAAGTCTTCTCTGATGGATTATCGCGGGAATCATCGGGTAGAGGGGTCTTTTCATTGGATTGGCTGGTTCAGCACTGACTCAGCTGTGGAATAGCCAATAGGGGGAGGCAAGACTGGGGGTTCTGTCAAAAGGCAGGGCCTGTTAAAGCCCATTGTGGCACTTCTTGTGTGATTTTGGGCTATATAAAAATAAATTGTATTGTATAATTACTAGGGGGCTTGCCCCCTGCTCGCTTTGCTCGCCAATCCCCCACCTGCGCTATGCGCCAGAAAATTTGCATCTCTGCTGTACGCGTATGTGGATTTCACTTTCACCAAACAACAAAACTTTTAATTCTAGCAGATAGGCCTCTTCATTGGGAAGAAACACTACTTTTCCCTGATGGCAACACAAATTAGACAATCTACAAGTCTCTGACTTAAAGTTTAAAGCCAAACAATATCTACATACTTCTGTCATATCACCTATGTCCATATATTCTATCTCTTTTTGCTTTTACCTTTTCGTCAGTATCGCATTGAATTTTGATCCCATGTTCGGAATTACATCATGACAACACAACGTATAACTGCCCGTGATTGAATATCATTTCTTTCTCTCTACAAGAAATGTGTCTGACAATAGCATTCACACAATTGAGAAATGATTGAACCGTGTGCGTGGTTATGTGGGCAGGACTTTTCCAAATCTTTTTGCATAAGCTCTTGTCTCGCGGGGCTTGAAATTTTCTCTCCTGGGATTTTACTTTCACCAAACAACAAATCTTTTCATTCTCACGGATATGCCTCTTCATTGGGAAGAAACTCTACTTTTCCCTGATGGCAACACAAATTAGATAATCTAAAAGTCTCCAAACCAAAGTTTAAATCCGAACAATATATTCAATTTCATTTCGCTGTTCCGTTATTTCACCGAGTAATTTCCGTTTGTTTGCGCTAATGCGATCTTTACTATAATTTTTTGTGACTTTCAATTTTTGTACTTCCATTATCTCTAACCTGCTCTGCATGTGTAACGTTAAAGAGCTAACGTTTTTGAATTCTTTACGACATTCTACTTTGTCATCTACTCTTTGTCTTTTATTTCTGGCCCCAGGCGTGGTTAAATCTCTTGGCACAATTTCTTATCTTGCGGGATATGAAAGTGTGTCTCTGAGAAATTCACGTCTTGTCTCCTTCCAAGATTTTTTTTTATAATAGAAAGATGGATTATTGTTAAAAATGCCCAAAAATACTAATGAAACAGAATACTATGTGAATGTTGGCATCATTCCCTTACAGCCTAAGCAGCAGCGCATCTTGCGTCCGTAGACGGCTCTCAGCCTATCTTCAGTCTAGGTTGCTTTGCTACCACTTAGCTATTGACTGGAGTATTGTAACAGGCCACATGCTTGTAGTGAGAGAGAGGTAAAGGAGGCCTGAAAACAATGAGGACAGATTTAGATCCTTTATGTTAGGTAGAATGCCCAGGAAGACTCCAGCCCCTGGAGTTTTTTTTTTTTTTTTTTTTGTTTTTTCCTTTCTCTCTACCCCAGACCATCAAACCTTACTTTATTCTTTGTTACTTAGTATTGCCTAGTCTCATTTTTTATATTTTTCTTTTTTCTTTCTTCATCTTGTAAATCACTTTGACCTACATACTTTGTATGAAAACATGCTACATTAATAAATGTTGCTGTTGTTGTGACCAACTGTATACCATTCTTACAACAAAACACAAACCAATGTGATGTTTTAGTACAGAATGGCCTCCAATTCATAAACGGCCATACTTTAGACCAACAGAATTCAGGTGTAGCTCATCCCCCAGTTGTTTTGTTTAGTCCATTTATTGCCTTCCTGCAGGCAATGGCATATAGTCTCCAAGTTCAAACAGTCACCCTTGCCAAGCCAGTCTGCCACATGCTCCAACCCCTTCACCATAAATTCCTCCTCCTGAGTTAGTCCTAAAGACTGGGGATTGGTTAGGTAAACATCAAAGCACTGCTGTTCTCATCAATGAAGTAAAACATGCATCCTAAAACACTTGTTTTATCTAGTTTACAAATAAAGTTAAAATGTTTATCACCTTGTATTTTAGAAATCAGTCCACCACTCTTGCCCTTCTGACACAACGCAGCATATGCCTGTACAACTGTGGAGATGAAAGTCCACACATGCTTGTACTTGCTAGAGCTAAATTTGAATGTTCACATGCAATTATTTAATGTATAGTCTACATGTCATTAAACTGATAGTGTATTTGTTTCAGCAGTTGAATTTATATAGGCTCATGCGTATTGCCCATCCACCATGCAAAGGAAACTAATTTCTGCCACTTTTTATTTTAATTCTTGTTCTTTTGGTCACTGCCAACAGCTTGTGACCATAGGTGGGAATAAGAATGCAGATTGATTGGTAAGTCAAGAGCAGGGTGAGGAGTACAGATATTTGGAAGGAACTCAAAGCAGAGCCAAAGCTCATAAACACTGAAAGGAGCCAATTGAAGTTTATCATCTGATTAGGTTGCTTCCCTGAAACTTTCCTGGGAAAGTTTTTCAGGCATCTCCAACTGGTAACAGATCTCGGAACAGACACAGAGCATACTGGAGGGATTATATGTCTTGACTGTTCTGGTAATACTGTGGTATTCCTCTCAGAGGAGGTAGTCGTGAATTTCCCCTTCGGATTAATAAATATCTATCTATCTATCTATCTATCTATCTATCTATCTATCTATCTATCTATCTATCTATCTATCTATCTATCTATCTATCTATCTATCTATCTATCTATCTATCTATCTATCTATCTATCTATTGTGGACACTTTTTGTGACTGAAGACAGAGAAGAAAATTAAAATTAGTAAAAACCTTTTATTGATACATACCAGGCAAGGGTAAAATGACAGAGAAATACAGTCCTAGGACACCGCACTTCATCTGCCTCGAGTGCAGATATCCTTGTTCTTTTATAGCTTTCTAGTCTCCTGATCGTAGACTACGTAAGCAATAAAAATAGTGTCCTGACTCATTTTGTATTATTCCAATTGGTAAAGTCTTTACCCTAAAGGTATATTTTCTTGTCACACACATCATTGAAAGAAAACTTCCAGAAAGTATATATGCTTTTTGTCACGTACGCAAAACACAAACAAGTTTGATCATTCTGTCCTATTTTCTGTACTTACACACATACATTTTGTTCAATTACATCATTTTATGTTTTTACACTATCTATCTATCTATCTATCTATCTATCTATCTATCTATCTATCTATCTATCTATCTATCTATCTATCTATCTATCTATCTATCTATCTATCTATCTATCTATTATTTTAAAATATCTACCTAACCTTTGCTTTATCATTTGTAAACCACTTTTTTTTATCTAAGTCAAACAACTTTCCATTTCACAGAAAATCCATTCGCAGAAAGCTATAAGCTTCCAGCCACAGCAGTAAAGCAGGTTTCCCACAGAAAGATCACAGACAGGATCTCTCTACACACTGAGACTCTCGGAGTTGACAGGCTCTGCTCACGCCAGCGAGCAGGCCAGTGCCTGTCAGCTGCTTTGCGCGTACGAGCAGGCACGTGACTGTAGCTCGAAGTACACACAAAGGATCCCCACCCCTGCTGTCTGACCCCTTGAGCGCTCACCTGCCAACAACTGTGTGCAAGCTCCAAGCCTGTGACCACGGCGCTACTCTTTCCATGAGATGTAAATGTTGTAATTAACTTTTCAAGGTAAAGCACGAGATAGCTCGTTTGATCTATCTATCTATCTATCTAGAGAAAAGCCAAGCAAAATGACACCTTTTATTGGCTAATTAAAAAGATTACAATATGCAAGGTTTCGTGGCAACTCAGGCATCTTGCCTGAAGAAGGGGCCTGAGTTACCTCGAAAGCTTGCATATTGTAATCTTTTTAGTTAGCCAATAAAAGGTGTCATTTTGCTTGGCTTTTCTCTACATTCATAGTGGCTAACACAGTACAACACCCTAGTATCCCAGAGGAGGTGAAAGGGAAAAGTGACATCTGGGCATTATTGCTTAGACTGCTGCTTCCGCAACCCTGCTCTGGACAAGCTGCAGAAAATGGATGGATGGACGTGTTTATTGCAGAAAATGCTATGATAATCACGGACAAAGGAATCAGATTGCAGTATATCACTGGCTACTTTTGTTAAAAGTAATATTTTGTGTTTTTATTATAGCAACTCAACCTGTGAGAGAATGTCAAGGTGAGTTTGTGCAGTAGGGAGCGCAAAGCTCTGCACACTGAAGGAGCTAAAAAGGAGGTGCGATAAACAGCTTGGCTGGCTGGACAGTCCAACTCAGAAAAGGAAAGGTGGTGTCTGGTTCAGCGCTAAGGCTCATGAGAACAGTTATTGCCCTTGAATAGAAAGTGTAATGTCTTCTGAGCCTAAAAGTGGAGTTGATTAGAGCCCTTTCTTAAAGGGACTAAAAATGGTACTTTCAAGGACCATTTATCAGCTGATTGTCTTTATACCAGCTCTTTTTCTTCTGTAGCTTGAGTTGTTGCATTATTTTGAATGCTGTGAAATGTCATGAAAAAATTACTTTTTTTCTCATCAAAACTTGAAATTATTCATTTTTAAGGGGTCAGTGGACTTTTTGAAATGCATAGGTGAGCATTCTACAGAAACGTCAAACAACTGAGCAGTAAAAATACTGCAAAGATGTAAAAAATTAGGAAGAAAAATATAAGACCAATGAAAGTTATTCAGTGCTGCCAACAGAACAATTTGTGAAGTTATTTAATGCTTGCATGCAGATACTTTGAGCAGTCTATGATAATAATAATAATAAGATAGCCCTGCATTAAAAATTAAGGAAAATAGGCACATGCTTAGTGCACCAAGGGAAAGGGGGCAGCACAGAATTTTCACAAAATTACGAGAAAATTTTAAGTATAAATAAAGTTACAAGTAGGCAACAATAAGCATTATTTTTATATCCTTTGATCCATGTGTGTTTAAATGCCGTATATCTTGTAATAAAGACGCTATATAGCGTCTGACCCGGCACAGACTGACGCAGAGGCACGTACTTAAATAGAACTCTTTTATTTTTCTTCAGCCGTGGGGCACGCCTTCCCCGTCTCCCACAGGCCCAACACAGTCCCAGAACACTCACAATCCTTACAACAATACTCTTCTCTTCCTTTACCACCACTCCTCCTCAGGCTTAGTCCTCCTCCTCCCGACTCTGGCTCTCCTGAGTGGTGGCGGCTGGCCTTTTTTATACACCTGGGAAGTATTCCAGGTGCTTAATCACCTGGGCCTAATTGCATTTCCGGGTGGGGCTGAGGAATTGACCAGCCGGGCTGCAAAATCCATGCAGCTCCCCCTGTCGGCCATCCAAGCCCCCAACCAGGCTGTGGAGGACTCCATTTCCCATGGAGCCATGCGCCAGGTTGGGGAATCATCGTCCGCCAGGGAGACTGCCACCAAGCGTCCCGGGGGAGGTATTGAGCTGCCCACGGTGGCTCCCCCGGAACAGATGCAGCAGGGGCGTCCCTGCCGGGCATGGGACCCGGCTGTCCTTTACATTCTTCAAAGTTAGAAAGCAAATGGAAACAAAGATGTTTTGGTACAAATAATGATATTTCTTCATTAGAATTCCTTTTTAAAAATTGTCCACCAACATCTGTGTCTGTAGAAAGAGAATTTTGAAATTGAAATACCGAGATAATTTAATTTCAGTAGTGTGACAAGTTTGAAAGCTTCCCTTAGTAGCCTGTAATGTAGGACTTGTTCTCATAGCCTCTGTTGACACAGTTTTCAGTCAGTGTAGATGTTCATTTTGTTTGGTTTGTCTTTTTATATTTTGTTTCATGTTCACAAAGATGTTTTAACAGGAAGTATTAAAGTTAAGTTTGGGCTTGCTTGTTTTTGTACAGTAGGACACCAGAAAAATCAAGAAGAAAACCTTTTTGAATTCTTTTTTTATTGTCAATATTTCATTTTTTTTTTTTTTACTTTGTACAGTACACATTTTCCAAGATGCTGTATCTTTGCAGTATACCAGGAGGTACCCAAAAATAATCGGAATCTGTACCTGTGCGCAATTTAGATTTAGTTGTGTGTCTCGCCGCTAGGTGTAGCATACTTACAGTATAGTGTAGCAGTCTGCCAAAGTGGTGTTGCTCTGTATTGTTTCTAAGGCATTCCATGTCAGTTTTTCTTGGTGCCTATTAAACGTGTTCTACAATTTTTGTGAAGGGCGATCATAAAGAAATTTTGTTTTTAAAGAAAAATTGTTAAATTTTGTTTTCTTTTAGGGAAAACTGCTGCTGAACCTGTAGTGATGGGGACAATAGAAGCACCTAAACTGGGTTCCATCTGAAAAGTATAAACACATAAACTATACCATGGTATTTATATATATATATATATATATATATATATATAAAATACTGTTAACAGTAATCATTTTTAATTGTATCATGGTATAAATTATAAATTTATGGTCATACCACCCTCCCCTAATGTGTGTATATTATCTATTATTCATTTTAAACACAATTTTTTTAATTTTATGTGAAGAACTGTAAATAACATTCTCAAAGCAATGAACACATTGATGAGAAGAGAATGATTTAGAGTACAATACAGTGGTATGCAAAAGTATTCAATCCCCTTAAGTTCATGATTTTTTGCATGACAAACGATTTATATATTGACTAGCAAAATACCCACTCTTCGCAGCGAAGTAGTGTACACATATCTACATATACATACATATATATACATATATACATATATATATATACATATACACATCCACATATATATACATATATATATATATATATACACATACATATACACACATACATACACACACACATATACATATATACATAGACACATACATACATACACATACATATATATATATATATATACACACATACATACATACATACACACATATATATACATACAGACACATATATTTACATATACATATTTACATATCTACATATATATATATATACATCTATATATACAGTATATACACATATATATACATATCTACATATATATATACACATATATATATATACATATCTACATATATACAGTATATATATATACATACATACATTCACATATAAATATATATATATATATATATATACATATCTACATATATACAGTATATATATATATACATACATACATTCACATATAAATATATATATATATATATATATACATATCTACATATATATATATATATATATATATATATATATATATATAGCCAAATCCCCGCGCTTTGCAGCGGCGAAGTACTGCTTTTAAATTTTTATTAAGAAGAAAAGAAAACCTTTTCAAATTGAGGGAAAATATACCAATAATAATTTGTTAAGGATCTGTTTTTTTGTGAAGCTGCCTTTACACAGCCTCTCCGCTGCTTTATAAACGAACGCCATATAAGGCCGTCCTTTCTCCTTGCTTAGCGGTTCTGTATTGTTTTATTGTTCGTTTATTACGATTGTTATAGTTATTGTGTAGCTATTTGAGACTCACTTTTCTGTTCAGGTACCCATTTCCTTTATGTAATACGCGGATTCTCTGCTATTTTTTGTTCGTTTATCACGATTATAGTTATTTATTGATTCCCTTCTTTAGCTGACTGCCTGCTCATATAAGGCGCTCTGCTGTTTTTTTGTGAAGCAGCCTTTACACAGCTTCTCCGCTGTTTTATAAACGAACACCATATAAGGCCATCCTTTTTCCTTGCTTCACCAAGGAAGCAGCCTTTTTATTTAATCCACGGGTTCTCCGCTGTTTTATTGTTCGTTTATTATGATTGTTATAGTTCTCTTTGTATACCACGTTGTCAGTTCAGCACTCTGGTTGTAATATGACCAAGCCGTGCAAGCTTACTGTTGAGAATGCAATGTATAGTTGTACAGGAGAAAAGCAATCTTGCCTCAAATCAATGGCAACCTTTTGTAGGTCTATGAACTTAATTTAAACTTTAGGTTTACACGGTGCTTTGTTTCCGAAGTACCTGCACTCATGAATATGTCTGTATGCGTCAGTCGCTTCATATTCTTTTCCTACATTATTAATTGTGTAATGTGTTTTTTGAACAGGTTTGATTCATCGAAGTGATCACTCGCGCTGCGTTCAGTCAGTTCATGTGAGCCGCTCTCTTGTGTGATGTTGCGATGTCCACAGCTTTATTTAATGTTAGCTAAGACCCGGCACTTAAAAGTTTCTCGCTACAGCAATTTTAACTCTGTTACAAAGTGATCCAAAGTCTCGTTTATACCTCGTGTCTTTTCATTAAACTTGTATGTCGTGAATATGGTATTGCAAACAGCAGCAGGAGCGTTTCTATAAACTTAATTCAAACTTACGGTTTACACCGTGCTTTGTTTCCGCAGTAGCTGCACTTATGAATATGCTTGTATGCGTCACTCGTTCGCTTCTTATTGTTTCACTGCCTTCTCAATTGTGTAATGAGTGATCACTCGTGCTGCATTCAGTCAGTTCACATGAGCCGCTCTCTTGTGTGATGTTGCAATGGCCACGGCTTTATTTAATGTTAGCTAAGACCCGGCACTTAAAAGTTTCTCGCTACAGCAATTTTAACTCCGTTACAAAGTGATCCAAAGTCTCGTTTATACCTCGTGTCTTCTCATTAAACTTGTATGTCGCGAATATGGTATTGCAAACGGCAGCGGGAGCGTTTCTATAAACTTAATTTAAACTTATGGTTTACACCGTGCTTTGTTTCCGCAGTAGCTGCACTTATGAATATACTTGTATGCGTCACTCGCTCGCTTCTTATTGTTTCGCTGCCTTCTCAATTGTGTAATGAATGTTTTCTTCAACGCTCTTTGGGGCTCTTTCTTGTTTTCTACGTACTGCGTTCACAGTCAGTTCACGTGATTACGTGGGAGGCGTGATGACGCTATACGCAACTCCGCCTCCCATGGCCATCGAGCTGCAGTCTATTACAGTATATGGACAAAAAAGAGGTTCCAGTTATGACCATTACGCGTAGAAGTTCTAAATGAAACCTGCCTAACTTTTTTAAGTAGGCTGTAAGGAATGAGCCTGCCAAATTTCAGCCTTCCACCTACACGGGAAGTTGGAGAATTAGTGATGAGTGAGTGAGTCAGTCAGTCAGTGAGTGAGTGAGTGAGTCAGTGAGGGCTTTGCCTTTTATTAGTATAGATTTATCCATTCTGTATTTTTAATGTGACTTCCTTATGCTGTGACAATACAAATGTTTAAATATACCCTTAAAGCAATACTGGAATGACTCTAAAACAGAAAAGTGAATGTTTTGGATGGATTGGACTTGAATACATATGGAAACACTAACTTTTGAGTTTTTCTTTTTCTGTTAAATATCTCGGTTTATTTATTGATTTTGGAAATGTATTGTTACAGTATAAAGAGTTCACGTTTAAAACACTGAATGGATAAATGTGTGTACAAATCTTTTGTTGTGCAGAATATTATATTGACTTTCAAGGGGATTGAATACTTTTGCACGCCAGTGTTCAGAATTGAAAAAGAATTAAGTTGGTATAGTGGTAGAAGACTGGGGTTCACAACCCGGGTGCTTCCTACATGGAGTTTACATTTATCCCCATGTCCGCGTGGGTTGTGTGGCATAGTGGTAGCAGTGAGTTTACATATTCTATCCATGTCTGTGTGAGTTTTCTTTGGGTGTTCTAGTTTCCTCCCACAATCCAAAGACAACAACAGCCATTTATATCTTGTATAGCATATATCTTGTAATGGTTCTTATTGCTGCACCACACAAGCTGTCATATCAATAGCCAACCCTAACCTGCTTTCTTTTTCTTCAGTTATATTCTTGAATTAAAGCGCATTTGTTTTACTATACTTGTACTTTTTGTGAAAGTGTTTATTTGATATTTGGATTTCAGGCTTCACACATTATACACTTTATGTCAACATTTTGTCAATTACTGAAACATGAAAAACGTTTGTTTTAACAATGTGTTTACATAGATTGTTGTAGACACGGAACACTCGTGAAATGTATGTATTCCATTTGACGATGTATTATTTACCCTCTGTGTTATCGTCAAATTTACCCCTTACACGTGTCAAGTTCGTTATTGGATTGGTCTGCTCCTGCACCCTAAATAATAACACACACATACATAGATACACACACACACACAGACCCTAACCACAACAGTGCCCTATGAATGACACACACAGTTGGTTAACTTTTAGCACTTTAAACCACACAAGTGCTATAAGAATAACACAACTTGTCACATCACAGCACAGCACATCAAGAGGCTTATTTATTATCGACATGAACAACATACAATGTTTTAAATAGATCTCAGATGTAAATTTTACTTTTGGTCTCCAAGAAAATATTAAAACATACAAAGACTCTGCATCCTTGACTATAGGCCATTTATCAGCCAAGAATACCTTCTTCACGTACTGTTCCCTACTATTGAGTGGAACTCTCACTCACAGCCAAAATAAACCTTGCAGCACAGAGGTAATGGCAAATCTCCAGCTACACCAAGTGCTCAAAGAAATCTACCTTATTATTTCAATCACTCTGGACATTAAAACAAAGCATAGAAAGATGAAAACAAGTTACTATTTATTAAAGAACAATAATAAGCAATAGAAAATAAGATAGTAAAGTCTGGATAAAATAGTCTTAAAAAAAGCTTACTGAAAGGAATCCATGATGTCAAGGATGAAAGTCCCAGGGTGGCGTTTGATTTAGCAATCAATATTCATGAAAATGCTGTTAACTGATGATCAGATGAAAACTGGTCACATGTGTCTTTGTTTTATTTTCTGACGTCGCTCTTTCGTCGTCGCTGTTTTTTCTTCTTCTGACGTTGCTTTCAAATGAGGCATATTTATAACTAGCAAAATACCCTCGCTTCGCAGCGGCGAAATACTGCTTTAAAATTTTACATAATAAACTGAGGGAAAATGTACCAATAATTATTTGTTAAGGATCTCTTTGTATACCAAATTGTCAGTTCGCCCCTCCGGTTGTAATATGACCAAGCTGTGCGCTGAGCTTACTCTTGAGCATGCAACGTACAGTTTGCTATGTGAAAATCAGTCTTGCCTCAAATCAATGCCAACCTTTTGTAGGGTCTGACCCTGAGACTTATTAATTGTCATTGCGAAGCAGAGCCTTAGTGGAAATTGGAGGCGTTTGAATTGAAATGGGAGATCAGAGGGTATAACGGGGATGCGAGGAATAAAAACTCTCTCCCCTGAGCCACCGCCAGTAAAAATAGTTGCCTCAATGACGTTCCTTTGCAGACACGTGACCTGAAGTCTCGTGCCGTCACAAAGTTTCAGTGGCTGTACGCATATCCACAATCGGTTTCATATTGTTTTCGTACCTTATCAATTGTATAATGTGTTTTTTGAACAGGTTTGATTCATCGAAGTGATCACTCCTGCTGCGTTCAGTCACTTCACGTGAGCCGCTGTCTTGTGTGATGTTGTGATGTCCATACCTCGTATCTGCTCATTAAACTTGTATCTCGCGAATATGGCATTGTAAACGGCAGCGGGTCAGTTCACGTGCTTACGTGGGAGGCGTGATGACGCGATATATTTTGATATATATCAAAATACCCGTGCTTCGCAGCGGCGAAGTACTGCTTTAAAAATTTTATTAAGAGGAAAAGTAAACCTTTTTAAACTGAGGAAAATGAACCGGTTGTAATATGACCAAGCTGTGTGCTGAGTTTACTCTTGAGCATGAAATCTAACGTGGTTTGTGCCCTTCAGAATGAAAACAGTTTGCATTTACCTCTTTAATAAAAGGCGAGCTTTTAAGCCTGAGAAATCACCCCGTAAATGCACACGTTTAATTGCACATGTGTTAATATGTATACTTACACAGTATTAAAAGACACTCAACAATTAACGTTATTTACCTTTGTTCCCACGTTTGATAAAAGGTGAGCTTTTAAGCCTGAGAAATCACCCCGTAAATGCACACGTTTAATTGCACATGTGTTAATATGTATGCTTACACAGTATTAAAAGACACTCAAAAATTAACGTCATTTACCTTCGTTCCCGCGTTTGACTCGTGCTGTAAATCTCTTCCTTGTTTTTAGTTCACGTGATTATGTAGGAGGCGTGATGATGCGATACGTGACTCCGCCTCCTCCATTAGAGTATATGGACAAAAAACAGGTTCCAGTTATGACCATTACGCGTAGAATTTCGAAATGAAACCTGACTAACTTTTGTAAGTAAGCTGTAAGGAATGAGCCTGCCAAATTTCAGCCTTCTACCTACACGGGAAGTTGGAGAATTAGTGATGAGTGAGTCAGTCAGTCAGTCAGTCAGTGAGGGCTTTGCCTTTTATTAGTATAGATAAAGTTTCATGCCGTGGTTTCACAACACATGAATGTTCCATGCACCTGAATGGCTGGCTGTCAATATGATGGATGAATTTTGCTCAAACTCTTTAATCTATCTTTTCCCAGATAATAAAGTTCTTTGATATTGTCTCATGACCTCCTTTCCCAGGATGTAAACCAAATTGTTGTCCCAGATGTCCATCCATAAAGTAATCAATAGCCTGAGGTATCAGCAAGTCTTCCTTTCCCAGGCTGTAATGCCAATTTAGCACTGTGCTGTGAACAACTGTTATAAAAGTGAGGTGTAAGGGAAGAGGATATACCTTTTTATTATAATGCCTCCTACATCTGAATTCATCTCGTTGGGATTTAGCAAAATATAATAATAAAAATATAAAGAATAATTTGTAGATTTTTTACACCATAACACCTCTACAACTCAAGGAACTTCACTCCAAGATAAACACTGAGGTCTGAGAACCTTCTTTGCAAATTGAGCTGCGGCGGTGGGCTGGGGGATGGGATAGCAGGCTGCTTGCTGCTTGTGCTGATTGACACATTTACAACACAAAAGACACTGACGGAGAGGTGCGAAGGAATTTAAGGTGGGCCGGAATTATGAGTTTTTTCGTAGGCTTTGGTAGTTGTAGTGTTGTGTGAACCCAGGAACATGGATCATTAAGTATCCACTGTAAAAACTTCAGTAAATATTACTTTTGTAGGACAGACTGGCATTATCTGTTTTTCCAGGCTGGACCCAAAATCAATTCTTAGTGATCTGCTGTCAGACACTCATATTGTCAAGCTAAACGTCTGCCTGACTGAGCCTCCCTTCAGAATACACCAGCCATGCAACAGCCAGGCACATCTTTGTCTAAGACACAAAGTTGTTTAAGTTCTGAGCAAAAAAACAGAAATCCTGGCTGTGTAACACTGATGAACAGAACTTTGCACCAGTGGTCAACCAAGAGGGTGGGCTTATTTGCACCCAAGAAGCCAATGACAAGAAGTTTATTCCTTGTAATAAAAACCCTTGTAACATTGTATCTGATTGTTGTTCTCTCACTACGGTACACCTTGACCTGGCCAAAATTTGGCTGTCCAAAGCCAGAACCCATAACTGATAGGGTGTGGTCACAGCAAATGTCGAACCAACCCCTTTACTCCAAAGGGCAACTGTACCTGGGATGAAAGGGTGGTACACTTGCTTGTGTTGGAGTTTGGACAAGTCTGCCATTAGTCCAGCCTTTCTGACAGACAGCAAAGACAGGAAAAGAGAGAGAGAGAGAGCATAAGTAAACCACGCATTCATCTTGCTAATGACAGCCACTGACTGATAACCAGTTGACTTAATAGGCATAAATTTGCTAGCAACTGAGGATAGTTTGTGTAAAACTGTCAAAGAACTATAGTACCACCCACAACCAGAAGGTGTGACTGAAGATGAAGAAGGAGACCTCCTGAAAAAAGAAAATAAAGTGCACTGAACAATCCTTCACATCTGGAGAAAGCTGACCAGGAAAGAAACCAAGCAAAGCTCACCTCAAACCATAAACTTTGACTCCAAGAACTATTAATTGTAATTTAGTAGGTAAGACAAAGTCAGCTAATGTACAATGTATAGTACTTGTGTAACTGTAACAATTTTCTTGTGAAGGATAATTTTGGACTATTAGGCGTTTCTCATCCTGAATCCATTAAGAAAGAGCAGAGCAGCACCCCACACACGCATATGCTTACACATACATACACTGAGACAGAGAACTTGGTGTGATGGAGGATTGAGAGCAAAGGTTAGCAAAATGAACCTTTTCCAGGTTCCCAAAACAAGCAGCTACTGAGTTGGCAAGGTAGGATCCAGCAGGAGTCAAACGTGTAACAAAAGAAATTTCTCATTCTAATAAAGTTCATTTTAAAAGTTCAGTGAACATTTTAAAAAGGAAGCAAAAATTCAGAAATAAGTTAGACATGCAGAATAAAAGGAAAATAGTTTCTTCAACAATGTTTCTTGTGTTAAAACACAGTTATTTTATATACTTAAGGTTGGTTGGGAGCATGCACTGATACAGCATATTGCTGCAACCCCACGACAAACCACCTCAGGAACCTGAGTGCAGCTGTGCAAAATGCAACACCACAGCACCACAGCACCACACTAGTTCAAATAGAATGGAACAGTGCAAGGGTTTTTTTTTTTTTTTTTTTAAACAGTGGCTGTGTGCCAGTCCTTCCCTGCAAGTTGGAGGAAAGGTTGTGTTACTTCACAATGGAAAACTTATACAGGCTTCACTTAGTACCTTCTGTACGTACTGCAGGGTAGGCCATAAACTGGAACTAGTCTGTTGTCAGTGGGACAAGAAATAATTAAATATTTAAATTATAATTTAACGTGTGGGGGTTATAATAGAACCTCCCACTGACTATACTTTTCCTACTTAATATATAGGAAAAGATTCAAACATAACTAAACAAAATACTTCTGGCAATTTAGTATAACCTAACTAAATAACAAATGGTTCTTACAGCCACTTACCAGCAATACAAACTTCATAACTAGCCAGAGAACATATCCGTCTTATTCTCATGAATTGAAAAAATCAGGATTCATAATTTGTGTGCCTTTTCCTGTAAGAGAGGAAATTTCTATCTAAGCCTAGAGATGTCTTGTCTGTTGTGAAATAAATAGACCTTGACACCACAAAGAGGTTTGGGGCAGCCACCCGTAAACTTGATTCAGGCTGGTCGGCAGAAGTGATGTCATCAACCACAAATGACGTTTTTGGGTCAGAAGCCGGACGTGACATCATCAGAAACAGGCAGCGTTTCCTGTATCTGGTCTGCAGAGATAAAAGGGAAAGGTTTACTGCACCTCACCACTCCCTGGCCTAGTGTGGAATTGCCTTCTTTTGGTCCTTTTAGCTGTCTCCCATGCACACTGCTTGACACTGTATATATCTATAATATATGCATTTCTATGTATTTGCATATGTCTATCTTCTATTTTCTTTATGTTGTAAATAAATTATTTCAACAAGTGTATCTGGATTATTTGTGAAATCAACTCTTTGGCCATGTTTTGAATTATAACAGAGAAAATGAAAGTGTTACTGTAGACTCAGTTGTAGAGATCTCTTGTTTTTGGCATCCTGGATTAATTTTGCTGTCCCTACAGTGAACAAGATGCAATTCATTTTCACTTTTCTTGCACTTTAAAAAATCAATTATCTTTTACTTTGAACCAATTAGGTATTTTCTATTCATTATATGATCGATGTAAAATAGAAACAATGTTTGCTGAAAACAGGTTAATGGATGGAAAAAAATTGCAAATTATAGCAACATCTACAAATTGACATAGCACAATACATTGTGGACTCCTATGTATGTACTGTGAACAATCAAGCTTTGTCTGCAGTAAACTATGAAAAGCACTGAATTCTATGGGAAATTGATATATTTCATATGTTTTCTTTCCAATCAGTTTTTGCATAATTCCTGAAAACTGAACCACTTATACATGAGGTATAGCATCAGCGGGACACAGCCACTTTTCAAAGTTGTTTGTGTACATTGCAGTAAACCAACACCTAAGTCAAAACTAGTGATGATATTTTTACATAACCAAGGGTGTCTTCTTTCAAATAAATCCTGTCTCCATGTTGTCCATTCTCTTTCATTATTAAAATATGTGATTTGAACATATATAGCCCGAAACAAGCAGTGCATCACAAAGCTGCCTTTTTCCTGCTTTGTGCCCGGTGTTAACAGGAAAGGCACTATTACCACTCCTGAAACCCAGCACTGGAAGAAGCTGGTTTGCTGTTCCCAGTATGAACACTCATAAAATTATAATGGCTGGAGACTTTAATTGGTTAAATCCAGACTACATTTTTTTTTCTTCAACAGCATATGTCAGGCACCAGTACCTTGACTTATGGAAGCATCTAGTATTTTAGGATCATACAGTATGTTAGTCTTGTTTTTATAGAACAAAAAAAAATGTTGCACTTTTGAACATGTGTAGGAACATTATGAAAATACACATTAACCAATTGTGACAAAGTGTTTTGGTCAATAAAACTTTATTTGAAGGTTTATTGAAACCTTCCACATGTAAAGATGACAAAATATTTCAGTTTTTGTAATGGGGTGCATTCCCTTGAAAGCTTTGTAACTCTTTGTACTTTGCTATCTCATACTTAAGATCATTCATTAATTAGCAGGTGGATCTTGAAACGTTTCATAACAATAGTAGTATGCAGTCTCACTTGAAAGTTAGGAAGTGGACTGACCCACTCATTATTGTTCTTTATTTGAAATTTTTGCTTGTGATCCTATTACATAAAGACAGAGTTTGCCCTAATTAGATTACAAAAAACACACTATTAAAAATAATAATAGATTAATATTATAATAGAAAATAATAAGGTGTGCTATAAATTGGTACAAAAGGGGCTCTTTGTAGCTTTAACAACTGTAGATAATTTGAGTATGTAATGAGTTAACCAATCAAACGTGCTACGTAATCAGTCACATCTTTTAAAGCAAGAAGGCACTCTCTAAGGTGCGCAGACCTAAGAGGCCAGGTGGGTACACCTATTATTGGTCTGGTCACTCTGATAGCTGTCATACACCGGGAGAAGCTGTGGCAGATTGGCTCCTTCTGGTAGTGTCCAATGTCACTCCTTTCAACGAGCGTATTATGAGACTCAGATTAAGACACTAGGAGAATGAGGTTGGACATGGCCAGACTCCAAGACAAAGCTGTTTCTAATGAGTTTGCATGCAGTTTGTGTGAGGAACTTGTAGACTTGGGTACGGCTGACAATCCAAATGTCATGTTGGAGACCTTCCGTGACAAGACCTTGAAGGTTGCTGAGGGTTGCGTTAGTGGTGCCGTGTTCCTAAAAAGAGTTACTTAATCTCACAAGGCACGCTGATGATATCGAGAGGAGTCACAGTGCATGGCTTGATGGCAGCTCCAATCTGTACCAGGAACTGAAAATGGACGGCAGCAACTGTTATGAGCATGGATAAGGAAGTGTTTGCTAGAGGAATCTGTGAGCAAGTGACACACCATCTTTGTTCTAGTGACCCATATCCTGGTTACTTAGGAATCAAAGCATTACGCACATAATAATCTGTTCCTCGGAGAGTTACAGTCAGGGCGGATGATACTGCAGTTGTGACCCACTGGGCTATCTATTTGAGCAGCTGTTTAAAGCTAATCCTCCAGTTAGGATGTTGGATATCTTTGGGTCCACGGTTCGTGAGGCTGATCGTTCAATTAGCTATGAAGCACCAAATTTCCATGAGACTGCACAGTTGGTGAATCATCTGAGGATAGGGAAGGCTACAGGGATCTATGGTATCTGGGGTGAACTTCTCCAGGCTGGTGGTACAATACAATACAATTTATTTTTCTAGCCCAAAATCACACAAGAAGTGCCGCAATGGGCTTTAACAGGCCCTGCCTCTTGACAGCCCCCCAGCCTTGACTCTCTAAGAAGACATGGAAAAACTCCCCACAAAAAAAAAACCTTGTAGGGAAAAAATGGAAGAAACCTTGGGAAAGGCAGTTCAAAGAGAGACCCCTTTCCAGGTAGGTTGGGCATGCATTGGGTGTCAAAAAGAAGGGGGTCAATACAATACAATGCAATACAATACACAGAACAGTACAAATCCTCAATACAGTATAAAAATAAAAATTTAACAGTAGATGATATCACATAATATGATTTGGATTTGTTTGGAGTCCTGGAGACGTCATCCATCAAGCTGCCTACGCCATTTGGCCATTCCATGGCTGAAACAGCACTGGGCCAGCCAATCCGATGAAAGGACCCCACTTTCCCACGATTCCTGCAATCCTCCATTAGGGATGACTTTACTTTAGGCAGGTAAAACAACTTGGCAGGTGGGCCATGGCACCAAGTGCCACATTTGAGTACCGAGAAGAGAAACAGAATAGGTGAGGGTTAGTATACAATTATAACTATCATGTTACTTATGTTTTAGTGCTAATGACTAACAACAGAGATGCAGTATGTACAGTTAATCAGCAGTTCTAGTCAGGATATGCTAAACTGAAGTAGTGAGTCTTCAGCCAGGATTTAAAAGCTGAGACCGAAGGGGCATCTCTTATAGTAGCAGGCAGACCAGTAGGGGCTCTGTAACTAAAAGCTCGACCTCCCACTGTTATTTTATTAATCCTTGGAATCCTTGGCATCTTAAGATCTTAATGTGCGCTCTGGTTTGTAAGTCATGATAAGTTCAGACAAGTAAGCTGGACCTTGGCCATTTAATGCTTTATATGTTAAAAGGAGGATTTTGAAATCTGCCCTAAACTTAACCGGGAGGCAGTGTAAGGATGCAGGAATGGAGTTATGTGTTCGTATTTTCTTGTTCTTGTAATAATTCTTGTAGCCGCATTTTGGATTAACTGGAGGCTGTATAAAGAACAGTTTGAACATCCAGTGAACACCGCATTGCAGTAGTCAATCCTACTAGAAATAAATGCATGAATTAATTTCTCAGAATCCTGTTTATTTAGAAAGCGCCTTAATTTTCTAACATTTTTAAGATGGAAGAAACATGATTTGGACAACTTTGTAATATGCGCTTTAAATGACATGCTAGAGTCAAAGATAACTCCTAGATTGCAGGCTGATTCAGTGAAATTAATAGGGATTCCAACTGAGTTAAATGATGACAAAATATTGTTGTGATCAGCGCCATTCCTTCCAACAATTAACATCTCTATTTTATCTGTGTTTAAAGACAAGATAGATAGATAAGATAGATAGATAGTTAGATAGAACATTCATGCACTCCTTTAACACTAGAATTACCAGAGCCTACGAAAAAACTCGTAAATCCGTCCCACCTTAAATCGCGTCTTAAATCCGTTTGCACCTCTCCGCCAGAGTCCTTTGTCATCTAAATGTGCTGATAAACCAAAGCTACTAGCAGCCAGCTATTCCATCCCCCCACCGACTTAGAATGAACTTCTCTCCTAGCTCAAGCCTTGCCTTGATTTGATTACCTGGGATTGAAGTGGAGTTTTACAGTGGAAATAATTCTAGCGTTATTTGGAATACACGCATTTCATGTGTGTTCCATTTCTATAGTAGGCTGTGCAAACACATTTTTAAAACAAACGTTTTTCGTATTCTAATAGTAAATGACAAAATGTAGGCATAAACTATATAACGTATGAAGCCTGAAGTCCATATATCAAAGAAACACTTTCACAAAAGGTACAAATAAGAGAACACGTGCGCTTTCATTCAAAAAATAAAAAAAAAAAAAAGCCGCGTTAGCATGCCACATTGACACACTTATTACAACCGCCGCGGTGGCGTAATGGTATCAGCTCCTGACTGGGGATCAGAGGGTGGCGAGTTCGATCCCGCACGGCTCCACTTCGAGAAATGAACTGCATTTATTCTTACAATTTTAGAATAACAACATAAATTTGATTTCAGTCTGTAACAGCCGGTGTAACTTATGATACTGGTAAAGGTTAGCTTTTTTTTTTTTTTTTTTTTTAATTCACTTTTCATTCTCACAGTCGCATTCAGAATCAATCCATACAACCCCATCTGACACAGCTGGTTTCACATAAATAAAAGTGCACTTTTATTCAAGACTATAACCGAAGAATAAAGAAAGCAAGTTACAGTTGGTGGTTGATACGACAGCTCGCGTGGTGCAATGTTAAGAACTGCTGATTTCCGATCCGTGCTATATAAAATCATCACATTCAAATATTAACAGTTCCCACACACCCAAGGTCCGCCATTCCTACATTTACGACATGTGTACTTGTTGCAGTGTACACACCTCTCTGTGCTATGGTTCCTATTACAGTGAATGAGCACCTGACACTGTACTTTCTTCCCTGGGGGAAGCTGAGGTCTTAGAACGGAAGTTTGTTGACGCTGTATCATCTTTTCTTTTTCCATCGCCTTTTCCTGTAAGAAGCGACGACGAAGTTCCTCTGCAAGGTGAGCCATGAACACTCTTCTTTTCTCAGCGGACCCCGTGCATGCCTTATACAGTACGTGTGCGTTCATCGCTGCTAGGTCAAGGATGTTGTAGAACACAGCAACCGGCCACCTGCGTGTTCCTGTTCGCACTGAACAAGCACGCGCCTTCTGGTCCATGATGTCAACGCCACGCTGGGGAAAAAAGAAAGACAAATATATGTGACATTTTGAAGAAATCATTTTATCACCAGAATAGCACCAGAATACTTCGTCACACTAATATGTTTTTCATTCGCATACCTTCATGTGGTTGTAGTCTGTGACCGTGTTTGTTTTTTTTTTTTTTTATCTTGCCCAATCTCCACATCATGGTGCATTGTGCTGAGAATGCAGACAGACTTCATCTTTTTGGGCACATACACTGTCAGCATGGCACTGGGAGATCTAAACACCCGCGTGGAGAATTGTTCGTGTACTGAACTGACTTTAGCTGCAGGTGGAAGTTCCCGTCGCACTTTATTCATGGTGCCAAGCAGAGTTGTATTGCGGTGCAGCAGTCTATTAGCCAGCGAAAGTGACGTGAAGAAGTTGTCTGTTGTTACGGTTCTGCCTTTGTCCAGAAATGGCTCCATAAGCTTTATGACCACAGACTCGGAAAGTCTTTCTCCCGTGGGACGACTGGGATCTTTTCCTAAATAAGGAGTGGCATTGCACATGTACTTTGTCTCCAAATCTGCAGCAATCCAAAAAGGCAGAATCGTAACAACAGACAACTTCTTCACGTCACTTTCGCTGGCTAATAGACTGCTGCACCGCAATACAACTCTGCTTGGCACCATGAATAAAGTGCGACGGGAACTTCCACCTGCAGCTATAGTCAGTTCAGTACACGAACAATTCTCCACGCTGGTGTTTAGATCTCCCAGTGCCATGCTGACAGTGTATGTGCCCAAAAAGATGAAGTCTGTCTGCATTCTCAGCACAATGCACCATGATGTGGAGATTGGGCAAGATAAAAAAAAAAAAAAACAAACACGGTCACAGACTACAACCACATGAAGGTATGCTAATGAAAAACATATTAGTGTGACGAAGTATTCTGGTGCTATTCTGGTAATAAAATGATTTCTTCAAAATGTCACATATATTTGTCTTTCTTTTTTTCCCAGCGTGGCGTTGACATCATGGACCAGAAGGCGCGTGCTTGTTCAGTGCGAACAGGAACACGCAGGTGGCCGGTTGCTGTGTTCTACAACATCCTTGACCTAGCAGTGATGAACGCACACGTACTGTATAAGGCATGCACGGGGTCCGCTGAGAAAAGAAGAGTGTTCATGGCTCACCTTGCAGAGGAACTTCGTCGTCGCTTCTTACAGGAAAAGGCGATGGAAAAAGAAAAGATGATACAGCGTCAACAAACTTCCGTTCTAAGACCTCAGCTTCCCCCAGGGAAGAAAGTACAGTGTCAGGTGCTCATTCACTGTAATAGGAACCATAGCACAGAGAGGTGTGTACACTGCAACAAGTACACATGTCGTAAATGTAGGAATGGCGGACCTTGGGTGTGTGGGAACTGTTAATATTTGAATGTGATGATTTTATATAGCACGGATCGGATATCAGCAGTTCTTAACATTGCACCACGCAAGCTGTCGTATCAACCACCAACTGTAACTTGCTTTCTTTATTCTTCGGTTATAGTCTTGAATAAAAGTGCACTTTTATTTATGTGAAACCAGCTGTGTCAGATGGGGTTGTATGGATTGATTCTGAATGCGACTGCGAGAATGAAAAGTGAATTAAAAAAAAAAAAAAAAAAAAAAGCTAACCTTTACCAGTATCATAAGTTACACCGGCTGTTACAGACTGAAATCAAATTTATGTTGTTATTCTAAAATTGTAAGAATAAATGCAGTTCATTTCTCGAAGTGGAGCCGTGCGGGATCGAACTCGCCACCCTCTGATCCCCAGTCAGGAGCTGATACCATTACGCCACCGCGGCGGTTGTAATAAGTGTGTCAATGTGGCATGCTAACGCGGCTTTTTTTTTTTTTAATTTTTTGAATGAAAGCGCACGTGTTCTCTTATTTGTACCTTTTGTGAAAGTGTTTCTTTGATATATGGACTTCAGGCTTCATACGTTATATAGTTTATGCCTACATTTTGTCATTTACTATTAGAATATGAAAAACGTTTCTGTTTTAAAAATGTGTTTGCACAGCCTACTATAGAAATGGAACACACATGAAATGCGTGTATTCCAAATAACGCTAGAATTATTTCCACTGTAAAACTCCACTTCAATCCCAGGTAATCAAATCAAGGCAAGGCTTGAGCTAGGAGAGAAGTTCATTCTAAGTCGGTGGGGGGATGGAATAGCTGGCTGCTAGTAGCTTTGGTTTATCAGCACATTTAGATGACAAAGGACTCTGGCGGAGAGGTGCAAACGGATTTAAGACGCGATTTAAGGTGGGACGGATTTACGAGTTTTTTCGTAGGCTCTGGTAATTCTAGTGTTAATTTACTAACACAACTAATTAAAGACAACATCGGAGAAACTTCATTTGATCTAAATGAAAGATATAACTTGGTGTCATCTGCATACGAGTGAAAATTAACATTGTTTCCTAATGAGAGATCCCAGAGGAAGCATGTAAAGTGAAAACAGTAAAGGTCCCAGTACTGAGCCCTGCGGGACACCATATTGAACTTCTGTGTATAATGATGGAGTACTGTCAGCACATTTCTGTACATATTGGAATCGATTTTATAAATAAGAACTAAACCAAGCGTGTACGGTGCCTGTAAGCCCAACATTATTTTCTGGCCTATGCAGTAAAATAGAATGGTCAAATGGTGTCAAATTCTGCACTTAACTCCAACAACATAATTACAGTGGAGTTTCCTTCATTAGAGTTTATCAGAATGACATTTACAAACCCTCGTTAGTGCTGTTTCTGTACTATGACCAGTGCGGAAACCAGATTGGAATTTCTCAAATAAATTGTAATGCATAAGGTGTGACTGAAGCTGACTGGCAACTACTTTTTCTAGTATTTTAGAGAGAAAGGGTAAATTTGAAATAGGGCTATAATTATTTAGTATGTGTGGGTCTAGGTCTGACTTTTTAAGTAATGGTTTAATGACTGACACTTTTAGTGCTTCAGGTACTGTGCCATGCAATAATGAACTATTGATAATGTTTAGAATAGGCGCTGCAAGAACATCCATTGCACTTTTTACTAGTTTTGTTGGCACTGGATCTAGGGAACAAGTAGTGGGCTTCATTTTAGAAATTAAAGTTAAGACTTCCTGCTCAGTTACAGGATTAAAATTACTAAAGTGCTGAATGCAATGTGAGACAGGGTCTGCTAAGCTAGTATTTGGTTTGTAGTGTGATGCTGAGATCTAGGATCTTATATTTTTAATTTTCTCATTGAAGAGGTTCTGTACTGCTAATATCTGTTGGTATTTTGCACTGTTGATCTGAATTTCCATTTGTTAATTTAGCCACTGTTCTAAACAGTACCAGTATTAACAGTATTATTGCTATCTATTATTGTAGAATAGTATTCTGAGCGAGCTTTAAAGAGGGCTTTTTTTTCACTTGTGGTGCTTTTGGAGCGAAAGCCAGCTTGTGACTCCAGAAGTACTTTGTCTGCAACATAATGGGGTAGCCAGAGAAGCATGACACTTTTGCGCCAACATTTAGCAGTAAAATATCACAGCTCTTGTCACATTCTAATTTGTTCACCCTTTCCTGTCAATGGCAATGATGTTTCTACGAGTCAAAAATCTTGCCAAGGTTCCGGCACAGAGTAAAAAAAATCTGCTGGATTTATTTGGTTCAAGAGTTCTTGAAAGTATTCTTCCCAACAATCCAAGTTATGCCATTTGTCTTTGAGGAGTGTCACACCATCTGCGGTCCAGACTGGACCTGCATTACATCAAGAAGGACTGTAAATTCCCTTGTTTGAAATGTAGAACTCATAGATCTTATTCTCATCTGCATAGCATTGGATTTCAATGGCCTTGTCAAACACCAGATATTCTGGATTTCACAGAGCTTGGGTTGTATAATTGATCTAGTTTTGTTTTGTTTTTTTCCACTTCTGTGGGAGTGAACCTAATGATGGATTCACAAGAAGAGCTTGAAATGCTGCATTCTTAGCCCCCAGGATGTGTAGAATCTTGTCTGTGGCCTCCTTGAACTAGTCTGGATTCTTCCTCTTGGAGAGTCCAGGGGCTTTATTGGAGGAGGACTGGGGGGCTATAAGCAGCAGTATCCACAGTTCATCAACATAAGGATTGGTGGTCATGGTGTCACTATCCGTGGTTGTGATCAGGATGTGTTCAAACTGAGTTTGAAGATGACTTATCAATGCATCTCTGGTGTCAATGGTCTCAAGATGCTATGCGAAGGTGTTGCTGGCTTGTAGGATTGTCTGCTAATAGGGGGCTTGAGTACAACTGTAGGATCTGGGCATTCTGGTGAATTTACTTATGGAAAATAATATTGATCAAGAGGTGCCAGTTCTTTGATTGAGGATGCATCAAAGTCATCTTGTTCTCTAAGGAGCTGGAACATTTTATTGGTAATAGACATTTGTAGTAGGACAAGAGAGAGTATTTTCTGGAGGACTTAATTCTTGACAGCAAGACCAATTCCTTGGATCCACATCTCTGACTGTGGTTGGCCTTTTCGGAAGAATGTATACCCGACTGTAGTTTGTGATGGATCCTTCTGCAGAGAGTCTCACTGAGGGTACAGATGTCCACCGTGTAACACTGGAGCTCTCTGGCAACAAGGGCTGTTCTCTGAGGTAGTCTGTCTGTAGTTGTCGATTCCATGAATGTGCAGAGATTCCAAGAAACAAGGATTAAAGATTTTGTAGTTTTTCAACCTCATGTAGAGGAGTGGCTCGCCAGGTGTGGTTGTCAGGCCAGTTACAGGTGGGGCAAACTTTTTGTTTAGGATGCCTTTAATTGTCACCTCCTTGTCCAATGGTAGGCAGTGCTATCCTTGAAAAAAGCTGCCTAGTCAGGCGGGCAGGACACAAACTAGGCCATCACACTAACTCCACCCTACATGTGGTTTCCATAAAAAGAATAAGTTGAAGCATGTTTCTTGTGTGATCTGTTGTTTATAAGGCATTTCAAGTAAAAGTAATTTGAGCATAAACTTCAGCTTCTGGGTTTTGAACTACAACTTCTTATAAAATGCAAAGAATGCTAGAAGTTTGTTATAACTGACATTAAACAACACGTGCACCCTACAATTTGGTTTCAGCATTTGGTGCTGACATTTCAGTTGCTGTTCATAGCAGTTGGTCTGTGGCACAGTTACTTCAATTACATCACTTATGAATAGATTGAAATTGTCTATGGGCTCATCTGTATCTCGTACTTTAATGATCTAGTGAATGGCAGCTTTGAAAGTTGCCCAACATCAACTTTTGATATCTTGTACATTCACAAGTGTTCACTATTTCAGTGAAACATATTGAGGTGATGATTTTGCTATCACTACTGTATATCATAGTGCCACTGTTTTCACATGATACATTTTTTTTGTCCTTGTGCTTTATGCTGTAACAGCTCATTCAGTTTGCCCAGCTAAGCTTGCAAATGTTGTTCCAGTAGCTGCTTTCTTTCACTAGTTCCTTTTTGGTGAAGATGAAAAAACTCGGGGATGGTGGTGTATGTATGTGACTAGCAATGGAGAGGTTAAGTCAGTGATAATGGTAAAGGGGTTAAAGAGAACTCAATCAGCTAGTTTGGAGGGAGTAATATTTATTTGAAAAACCGGAAAATATAAGTGCATTTTGATTAATTTCGGAGCTCTGAGTAACAGCCAAGATTACCCAATGCATAAATCCTGCCATGTTCCTCCTGATGTGATTTTTGTTTCTGGCATGATAACGTATGGTGAAATTACCATTTAATGAGCATTTATACATTTTGCAGAATTAAGATACATTAAATATTTATGGTTGCTCAAATTAATTAAGAAGCCTTCAGCCCTTTTGAGCCAGTGTCACAAGTCTCTCAAGGCCATTTTAATCTCTAATAATTCACTGGTCCTGACATCATAATATTTCCCCAGCAGCATTCAGTTTTTGACAAAGTAGACACATGAATAAAGTTTATTTGTACATGAGAATCTTTAAGATAGTTTAGCCCCAGCTATCTGATGATGTCAACTTCCAGTTCAAATAGCAGGTATCTATCTGGATAACACAAAATCTGTGCAGATGTAAACATTTCCTTTATCAAAGGCTTGCTGAACTTCTACCATCAATTACATTTCTGAATTATGTTTTTGTTAAAATAAGTAAAAGAAACAGTCTACTAAAACTTTAAATAAAATGATGGTGGTAGTTTATAAAACCAATAAATCATTTCACAGATTCTGGGATTTTACAGTTTAAAACACCAGTTACTTCTGGTGGGTTTATACTCAGATATGTAAAATAAATTTTATATCCCAGAAAGAATGTTGAGTCATAGTGGAATTCACATGGCTCTAATTTAGTGAAAGTTTATTTGCGTATAATCTATATCTCCTGAACATGTAGTACAAATTCATGAAAACTTCATGAAAAGATTAAAATGTCATCAATACATACTAGTATGCAATTTTTTTTAAACTGACATATCACTAAAATGATATGCTGTGTTTGGCAATCCAGATTGCATGACTACTGCTCATAATGTCCAATAGTTTTGTTGAATACTGGCTCATTTCACCCTTTCCCTGCACAAAACATTTTAAAATGTAATTTTTACCGTATATCAGAATTTACTATACAAGACAATGGTACCCCATGTTGTTTGCAGTGATATCCAAGAAAAATTGTTAATCTCATGATTTGATACAGAACAGAGCTAACAATGTTTGTGCTTTAATGGAAGCAGGTGGTGACAAACACTGGACAACAGAAAACAATCTCAAAATATCCATGAAAAAATTCTCACATGACCCTTGTCCTGTAATCTTCGTCAAGTCATTCAATCGAATACTCAAAACATGTAAAATGCATGCATTTTTTGTTAACATATTGTTAAATTGATTCCTCCAGTCAAAAAGTTGCCTATGACCCAGAAGCCCTTTTACACAAGGTTACATTTTTGAATTGAAGACCTGCCTCTCTTCCTCAGATATTGGCCAAGAGTACTGTAGCACTTGGCACTCATTTGAACCCACCAAACAATGATGATGTAAGAACACAGTACATACATTGTACATCACCAAAAATCATAGAATGCTAATCAGCCAAATGTGTTTAATAAAGTAACCACTTTTCTTTAGCTTTTGTTTTTGTGCTTTTCTGGGTACAGAAACCGTCCACAAGGACAAATCACACCTTCTGGAAGACACTATGGAATACCCGTCATAAAGGTTTTTCATATAGACTAGATAAGCCAAATGTAATATTTCCTCAAATATCTACTGTAAGTATGGCAAAGAAGTGGTCCACTTTTCCATAGCCAGGACAGAATGAGTGTTGTTTCTCTTGGATATGAAATTAGAAACAAACACTCCTTGCAATGTCTTCTTCAAATCAAGCAAAACCCTTAAGATTCCATTCCCAGATTTTTATTTACATTAGCAGCATTTTTCTTTTCATTTATTTTCTGCTTTTCCTTTTTATACTTCCCTTTTTCTTTATTGTTTAACTTATTTATTAATTCACTGTGGTTATTTACTTGCTTAGCATCATTATAATTAACTTTAACATTAGGAAGATGAAACTTTAAGTTTTTTTACCAACATTTATTTTGAGCAGTTGTTTTGAACTCTGGAGTGATTTTTACCAGTTGTCTGGTTGATTTTGGTAGATGTGAATGCACCAATTGCACTTTAGTACAAACAAATATAATGGGACCGAGACCATTTTGAAACAGCACTCACTGTGTGGTTCCAAACAAACTAGCAGTTGTGTTAGAAATTTACTAGCTCCCCTGCTGAGTGCCCTGTTCTCCCCAAATAACTGAGGCAGTAAATGCAGGCAGGAGCAAGTGTCAGTCAATCTTTATTCTAAGTCTTGCAAGAGGTAACCCTTGCAGGACTGTAAGCACCTTTTTAACAAGTGTTACAAAGGAAGAGTTGGTATTGCACTTTATTTATACATTTCATTAATTAGATCACAATTCCAAAGAATGCATTACGTAATCAGAAAAACCTTTACCATCACTGGTTATATCCAATTGCTAACAGGACATGGCAGAGCATTGATACCTTAAATGGTCACATTTAAGACCTGGTCCAGTAGGCCAGAGGTCGCCAACTCTGGGCCTGGAGGACCACAGTGGTTGCAGGTTTTCCATTCTAACCCTTTTCTTAATTAGTGACCTGTTTTTACTGCCAATTAACTTATTTTGAATTAGTTTTAATTGACTTGCTTTTTGTAAGATTTATTCCCCTGATACTAGAATGAATCCCTGAAGCCTACAAAAAAGTTGTAATCCTGGGCCATCTTAAATTCCTTCTCACCTCTCCATTAGTGTCTTTGTTTTGCAAATGTGTCAATCAGCACAAGCAGCAAACTTGCTATCCCAAGTGTAAATTTATGGTACTTATAAAGGTTAGCGTTTTTTTGTTTTTTTTTTAAATTCAGTTTTATTCTCTAAGTCATGTTTATTCTCCCCCCTGATCTGACACTACTGTTATCAAATAAAGACATGCTATAACAGAGATGAACTCAGATGAGGATGAGGGTTCTACATCAGAGAAAGAGAACAGATGCCCTCCTCACAAGAAATGTCCACTAACACATAAGAACAAAGCAGCTGCATGAAGCGTAAAGGTGAAAGATGGCACCATTTGGATGCAACAAGAGATCGGGCATCATCCTGCCAGTCAGTCTGCCCCTCATGTGTCCTTCAACGAAACAGCAGGGCTTACAGAGTTTGCTAAGGTATCATGCAAAGTTCTGTTTGTGATTATGTTTTTTAATGGTCTTTCTATGAAAAACGTATATGTTATTTAAAAGCCATATCGAATGTTATTTACCTATACTTATTTACTTATCTTCATACAGTGTAAAGTCACAAGTAGACTGCAGAGCTTTCTGTGTTTGATTGACATAGGCATGCTGACAAAGTACATGTGCAATGCCACTCCCAGTCATCCCATGGGAGAAAGACTTTCCGAGAATAAAGTCACAAAGCTTATGAAATCAGGCATAAGCAAAGGTAGAACCATAACAAAAGTTGCGTAGAGTGCGACAGGAACTTCCATCTGCAGCTGAAGTCATTCACGTACTGAAGTAGCATTGCACATGTACTTTGTCAGCATGCCTGTGTCAATCAAACACTCCTTCTTACTCGTGCAAGGCTGGCTTAATGGCAACCTCATCATAACTTCAGTACAGGCAAGTAGTGCACCCTTCCAGTTCAGCACAGTTTGTCTCTGAATTAAAGTGATTGCTTTAACGTCTGTTGTGGCCACACCCTTTTAACTGTGGTTTCTGGCTTTGGGCAGAGTTGGCAAGTTTGAGCTGTAGCTGTACAGAGTTGGCAGGTTTTGAGCTGTACCTCCAAGAGACATCCCTGTGGTGTTAAAAGGTCTGGTATTGATTATCTCATCAGATAAGTCGGAAAGCTGCATTCTGACATGGGGCCCTGTTAGATAAGCTGAGACTTTTTAGCTGGCAATAATAGGGTCTGGCAACAGCTCTATGCCTGGCCTGGCAAAATGGATAATGCTAGCCTGGCCTATATTGGTTTTTATGTATGTGTGAGGATTTAAGAATAAATATAAGGACTATTTTATTTTACCAAATAATTGCATAAAATATGTGATGTGCATGCACTTTGGAATTAATGTGTCTGTTTTTGCTGAAACTTGATACATGTATCTTCAGTAAGTAAAATAATGCAAGTTGGATAATTGCATCTTTCTTAATGAATTGGTTTACTGTTTGTGTAAGCACAAACACACAACAGAATTGGTGATGAGAGATAGAAAAAACCTGTCGCAATCTAAATGCTCAAAACAACCTGAGCTTCTTCACTTTGAATTCAATGAATTGTCAATGTTTTCAATGCTATGTGTGGTATCTTGAAGAAAGAACTCCAGGCTTGTGAGAAGAGACATGGATAAAACAGAGAAGTGACTTAAAGTCTTAAGAATTTAAAACAAAATGTATGGATGTGTAGGCCAAATGACTGCTTTTGACAGCACCAAGGAGGAATGGTTTACTCATATTGAGAGACTTGAGCAGCACTGCCTCACACACAATATTGGGAATGAGAGAAAGGTGGTTGTGATTTGAAGTGTAATTGGCCTGAAAATGTAGAATTTGTTGCACAGTCCAGTGGCAATGGTGAAAGCCACAGAAAAATAATTTAACAATATTTTGTATGTATTACAAACACATTTGAACCTGAAGCCGATGATTAATGCCAAGTGGTTTCATTTTCATAAACAGGATCAAAAGAAAAATTAGTCAATTGGGGACAATATTGCTAAGCTTAAGGTGGTTAGTTTGGTGAGGACTTATCTGACATGCTAAGAAATTGATTTGTGTGTGGGATGCACATTGGGAGTATGCAGAAATTACTCCTCACAGAAAGAGAATTAACATTACATTGTGCATTGGAAATAGCGATTTCAATGGAAATGGCAGCAAAAGACATCCTGGAACTTAAGGGAACAGTGACTCCACAGTGCAGCATCAATAAAATTGTAGCAAAGCATGCTAAGAAAATGTAGTCGTTTAAGATATGGAAAAAAAAAAATGCATGTTCCAACTGAATATTGGTTTAAAGATAGAGTGTAGATAGTGTAATAACAAAGGGCCCATCCAGAAAATGTGTAGAATGAAAGAATAAAGGAAAGTCGCATAAAATGAGTAATAAAGGCAAAAAGGTACGCAATATTAATGAAACCAACTCCAGTGACTCAGAAACTGAACATTTGTCTTTTCTGGAGCTCCATTCTATTAAATACACTGACCGAAAAATATGGGTGACACTCAAAATTGAACAAGTGACAATAAAAATGGAGTTACACTGGATCAGCTCTGTCAATTATTTCAGAAAAAGACTATAAAGAAAAATACCCAAATTTGAACTGAAATTCACTTCAGTAATACTAAAAGCATACACTGGTGAAAAGATTGACAGTTGTGTATGAAAGCCAGAGACATCTGCTGGATTTTATATGTGCTACCAAGAAGGGGGTGTTCCGTTATTTGGACATGAATGGCTAAAAAGTATCCAGCTTAACGGGCAGTCCATTAAAGACATGCAGGTCACCTCAGGACCAAGCACATGTCGTATGCAAGAAAAACTGAATTCACTATTGGCTCACTACGCACTTGTGTTTCAGGAAGGAATTGTGACTCTTAAACGCATCAAAGCACACATTGTAGTAGAAAAAGATGTGCAGCCAAAGTTCCATAGGGCTTGTCCTGTACCATATGCTATTCACCTGAAGGTTGAGGCAGAGCTTCAGCATTTAGAAGGACAGGGTGTCCTCTCCAAAGTTGATTGGTCTGAGTGCGCAATGCCCATTGTGCCAGTGATCAAGAAAAATGGTGCTGTATGCATCTGTGGCGACTTTAAAGTCACAATAAACCCTGTACTGCATGTTGACCAATATCCTTTACTATGCATACAGGATATCTTTGCCTTGCTGGTGGCGAGTACTTTTCAAAGATAAATTTGTCCCAAGTGTATTTACAGGTGGAATTAGAGGAGTCATTTAAAAAAGTACCTTACAATTAATACTTACAAGGGACTCTTCAGTTATAATAGATTGTTTTTTTTGAGTTTCATCTGCTCCTGCCATGTGGCAGAGAGCAATGGATCAGTTGCCACAGGACATCCCTGGTACTCAGTGTTACTTAAATGACATAATTGTGACTATGGTAGTGATAATAGTGCACATCTGGCAAACCTTGAGGCAGGCCTTACTAAACTGGCAGAATCTGGACTGAGAGATAATAAAAGTAAATGTAAATTCTTTAAAGATTCCTTAGAGTACTTAGGACATATTGATAAGAATTGCCTCCATAAATCTCCGAAAAAGACTGATGCTGTCTGGAAGGCACCTCAACCTGAAAATGTGACCCATTTAAATATGTTCCTGGTTGTTGTGTTTTTTTTTTTTTTTTAATAGCAAACAAATACATGGCCAAAAAAAAAACACATTACACATCGAAGCTGGGTCGGAGAAAATGTTATGTATATGTGAGAATTTAAGACTAAATATAAGGACTATTTTATGTTGCTAAACAATTGCATAAAATATGTGATGTGCCCACACCTTGGTATTAATGCACAGATTTTCGCTGGAACTTGATATATGTTTCTTCAGTAAGTACAATAATGGAAGTTTGATAACACTGATCAACAAGCATTTTGCTACTGGGATTCTTTCACCTGTACTTTAACAAATTTCACTTGCTGACACCAAATCTGAAAAACATTTTCATCCAGCACGTCCTATTTTTTAGTTATGATTGTTCCAGGTCTTGGACAACTAGGGTGACTGGACAGTAAAGGTGATGCATTTCAGCATTTAAGAAATAAGTTTGGTCTTGAGAAAAGTAAAGCCAAAATTAAGGAAGGTGTTTTTGTTGGCCTTGAAATGCATGAACTGATGCTTGACAATGAGTTCAAAAGAAAGCTGAAGCCAACTGAATCAGCACCCTCATTCGTGCAGGAGTTAAGTTACAATTTAAACAATGTATTATTGATAATATTCATAAATAGCAATATGCAAAGTACATTTGAATATTGGCAACCATACAACCTGATAAATGGTGATGTTTACTTTCAGGCAGCACACAGACTTGTTAGTTACTTAAAATGTCTCTAGTTAAGGCAACATTTGTGGTAAGCTTTCTTCAGAACAGGCCGCATTGCCTGTCTCAATATGGCTGCTGAGCTGTGTTCTTCATTGTATTGTCCTTTTCAGTTCATGGTGTGAGATGGTGATTCATCCAGTTTGGTAAGAGAGAGAGTGTGAGGTAAGCAAGCAAATTTATAGATTTTCTGTCCAACCCCTAGAGCCAATAGGACGTCATGGTACTTAAAGGCTTCTGATACCAGCAAGTCCCAAACAGCTATACTTCAGACCAATGGGGGAATAGAACACCCTCACACCTGCCCCCAAAACCATATGTTAAGGTAAAGCTTGGCAGTCAGGCAGCCTGGCTTTCCTGTGGGGGGTTGACTGAGAGACTTTAGCAGAGAAACACTTGCCAAACTGGTTTGAGGCACTCCCCCACCCCCACCCCCAAACCCTATCGTAAAATTCAAAGAGACACAGTCGTAAAAGGGGGGAAGGGAATCTTAAACCATCAAACCATTGCTGTTATTATCAATAATGTAACACTAATATTACATTGCTTTGCCTAAGTTACAAATAAAGACATACAAAATATTTATCAAGTTATATGCAAAATCTCACATCACAACACTCCACCCCGATAAATCTTTTGCTACAATGTCTTTATAATTAAACAGTCTTAATTGTTTAAAGAGTCTGTTGAATAACTTTTGCTTTGATTTACAGTATTTTCTCTCTCTGTGTTAAAAGTTGTGCATGACCATTTATCCATTACATATCTTCTTTATTTCAAAGACTGAAGAACTTAGATGCGCTCCTGATGACTTGTATCTGCTCCGACTTGCTTCAACTGTTTCTCTAGCATTCTGCAGTCTTCATATGTCATCAAATCTGGTGGTTCAGAATGAGAAGTCCACACCTTCCACTAAACTAACCTACTGCAACTTAGTCTATTGTGTAAATTATTTTCTTAATCTGCTGATTTTGTGTCTAACTGCTAATTAGACCCCTGACCCAAACTATCCATTTAAGCATATGCAGCTGTAATATTAACTTCAAAATTTGAAAGGTAACATACCATAGGTGCCAGTACAACCACTTCTGCCCAAGTGAGAGCACATGTGCCTTTACTATTCACAACCCAACATTTGTGGCCCCTCTTCATGCATTTGGGGTTGACTGAGTTGCCTCTTGTGCTTTTCTACCCATTGTGCAACCTTTGACTGCAATCAGCCTTTACCAGTATAGGCTGGCATCACCACCATGAGACATTATAGCTATGCAACACTCATCATTCCCCCTGTGGGCCACCCCTAGTTGTTTGCTCACCATATGCATACACGCTGTGCTAAATCACCTCGATTCAGAATTGGCCCACTGGTCCTGTGCCTGTACCACAGCTGCCAACTGCAGCAGGGCCTCCATATTTTCCCAATTAGACTCTACCTAAACATCGAAGCCCATATGACTTGCAAATGTACTAGTTGCACCTGCTTTTCTGAAAAGTTCACCAATTTTCTTAGTATACTTTTTCTTAATAATAGCATTAATTATAGAACATAATTAATTAATACCCAGAATCTGTACTTCAAAATGAATCCCCTTATTTTGGCATTCCTAACTGATTTGTTCAGTTTCCACCCCTTGGAATACAAATTTGCTGCAGTAATGAACACACCATTCCTTTTAAACTGTAGCTATTGTGACTAGTCCTATTATTATGTGACTTGTGGACTTGTTACTCACTTAAACCCCAGTAAGTGTCTTTTTCTTGCTGTCTCTTCAGTACTTCTTCATGTCTTTGTCTTTAGTCTTTATTTATCGTCTTTTCCTAGCTTCTTTATTCATCCCGCTATGTAGGCAGGTCTGCAAAATGGAAGGTGACAAAGCAGCTTCTGTCCATCTCATCTTCTTGGTTGTCAAACTGGTGCCAACACTCAAACTTTGCTTCTCAGCATTCATTGGAACAGCTTGGCCACTAGTGCCACTCCAATGTGCTAGTTGTTGTAAACCGATCTCCTGCATGGATTTTACTTCGCTAATTGCCATCACTATTTATTACCTGCACCAACCCAAAGTACGTAAAACTTTACAATAGAAGTAGCACTATTGCAAAAGATCAGAAAATTGAAAAAGAAATAACTATTTTCCCTTTCCTGACTTCCTGCTCTACCCTTCTATTTTTTTTCCATTGCCTGTGTGTCCTTTTTTATTTTATGGTAACTGCTACCTAAAAGTGTGGGCAAAAACCTCTCCAGAATCCAAGTGCCAAGTCCAGCATCTCTCCTAAAACTGACCTTTTGTTCTTTACTCAAGACCAGCTCACTTTTCTCCATTTTATTACATGGAGTTTCATAGGCTGTCTTTTTAAACAACTGGGGCCTCATGTATTCACGGTGCGTACACACAGAAATGTTGCACAAGAACGTTTCCACATTCAAATTGCGATGTATAAAACCTACACTTGGCATAAAGCCACGTACTTTTCCACGGTACGTCATACCCTGTCGTACGCAAGTTCTCCGCTCGGTTTTGCAGACTGGCGACACCCAGCGTCAAAGCAGTGCTACTGTTCCTGTGTGGTTACCCTTTCTTAGATCCACATCCACGACAACGGCTTTATCAAATACACTGAAATTAACCGAATATCGTTCATAAATTTAATGCATCTGATTGTAATTAACCTGTAACAATATAATGGTCCACAGAATGGTCAAACTATTCTAAATACCATAACTGCTTTAGCGTTGTTACTCTCACTGCACCTTCTTCTTCTGTCAGCTGCTCCCGTTAGGGGTTGCCACAGCGGATCATCTTTTTCCATATTACTTGCACTGCACCACTCGGAGTATTTATATCACTGTACCTAAGTGTGAATCACAGATCTACAGCGATTGGAAAGAGAATTATCGGTATACAGCATCAAGCACTCGCTGCCTCAGCCATTCGCTATTTGAATTGCTCTCATCCGACCAACGCTTCACAGCCTTTCCTGTTCGGACCTCGCGGTTCACAAACAGTTTCATCCCAAGAACTATACACGCACTCAATCAGTCCATCAAGTGCTCCTTGTAGAACCGTTTGTACTTGCAAGTTACCGTGAGGTAATTGTACTTATGATACAGTTATAATATTGCACAACCTGAGCCACTTTATAAAGCGCATATTTACATATGATGACGATATCATTTTTAAGATGAAATGCAGCAAAATATGTTGATTATATTATACAAATAAAACTTTAACTTTACATGATGCCGCAGTGCTAGCGAGCTTGAGCTTCGTTCATGGTTTGTTCCTACCTCGCGCTGTATTCATGCTGTGGCTGGCATGACACTGGAAGGATAGATGGATAGAATAATTAAACATTTACGAAGATATTTCGATGTTCCTTAAAAGTTTTGAAGAATCGGCGTTCTAAGCTTACAGATGGCTTAACGTCTATTACAGAGCTGATTGTGTGGTGATTGGGTATTTGGAGAAAGAAAAGTAAGGACAGGAAATGGGGGTTAGTATGTTTGAAAGAGACAGTATTTCTGTAATAAAGTATTTCATTGAAGGTCGCGCATGGCACAGCAAGCATCTTGCTGTAAGACATGAACAATCACTGCGCCACCGTGTTCCCAAGTTTAATAACATGCTTTAACTCATATCATCATGAAAATGATATCACGTATACATCTCAGTATTTTAATTATTCAGAGAGCTGTAATATTACAAACGTAATGGATTCTGTGTCCTGCCGGAAGAAGAGCACGTAGTGATTCAGGCACATAGAGCACATATAAGATCAAATACACAACAAAGCATTTAACGTGCTACTTTAGTTACGATGGGATTTGAGAAACTAGTAAATTAAACGATTTTAAGATGAAGTTTATGATGTTCTACTTTAATGACAAAATAAACTACGTGATTAAAGTCGAGATTAAAGTTGACATTTTGTGCTTTTTTCACACTGTGTGCCATTTTTTTCACTGTACCCTAATAAGCTTTCATATGACACTCAGACGGTGGGCTACGAGTCGCCTTTTCACGCCGACTTTGATATGTGATAACTTTTTTTATTTTGGCACTGTGCGACTTTGTGAACTGAAGCCTTCGAGTTTCTCCGATACGCTATGTCACTCGATCAACTTCCTTTTGTTGCTTATATAACTGTTTAAACCAACAAATAGTACATTTTTCTTTGCCTCTATTTGGTATTCGCTGAAATTATTCTATTTTTCCTTGTACTTTTGCCATTGCCTTTTCACAGAACGCTGGGCTTAAGGGCTATTTATATTGATTTGCATATTCAAAGAGGCGTAATTCTGGGAGGAGTTGGGGCGGGACAGCAAGCGCGTGTACGTGCGTTTATTTCCACGCTGAGCGTGATTTTATGTAGCGGGAGAACACGGAAGTTGGCGAACGCACAGATTCCTGCATCTGGATTTTTCTGTGCATAAGCACATTTCAGCTTTTGTGCTTACGTCATGTTATAGTGCGAATTCTATGCACGGCATTATGCATGAGGCCCCTAGTCAGTCAGGTTTCAATTTACTGAACCTAAGCATGTGGGCTTTTTAATTACTGCTGGGAGGACCTTCACACCTCTGTGCACTCCTGACTTGCTGCCTGAGCTTGTAAACCTTCCTGCTGCACCATCCTCCATCCTTTGTTCTTTGGCTGGTCCTGTTTCATTCAGACCAACTCCTAAACTGGTGCACTTTCTTTCCAACTCAGTCATTCTTGCACTAGCACTTTTTTTAGACCTTTCACACACAAGCACTTGAATTTCTTTTATTTCCACACTTTCTTGTTCTTTTTCCACACTTTCTTCACTCGGTACCAATATGCCATTATCCATTTCATGCCCTTCAGTCAACAATTGCCATTCAAACTCACCAGATTCTCTGCATTCTATCTGATTTCTTTTTCCCAAATCAAATTTCAATGCAGCACTGGTTACCTTTTCCAACAGTGGTGAAATATCTATCGGTGTAGCATGTTCTTTAAATACTGGACAGACCTCAGAATTACCTGGAGATTGTGGTGTAGTGTAGAATAATGGAAGGAAATAGCCTTTCTGTTTTCCCTTCCTTTCATCCCTTTCCTTTTCCTCACACTCACATTCCCACTCTTTTTCTGAGCACTTATCTGTCTCACGTAAGTCACTCACCCATGTTTTAGGGTTCTAGTCAGATGATGTTACTACTGCCCTAACTTTCACCATGGGCAGTTTACACTCCTTTTTTCCCCTGCTTTCACTGCTTTCCACTTTAGCAATGGGTGTTCTACATGCTAACACTTCACATTTTTCACACCAACTGTTACATCTCTCAAAACTTTCACACAACATTCCACAACTTTCACTTTCATCTACTTTACCATTTTCTTTCTCATACTGATCTTCCTTATTACCAATAATTCAAGATAGAAACTCTGTTATAACAGCAGCTGTCTTCTTTATACCAGATCTCTGTTTTCCTGATTTTAATCCTTCCAGCCCCCTTCCATTTTGTGGCATGCTCAGCTCAGCTTCTGCCATGTCTACCTGCACTACAGGTTTCCATTTCCTAGCTTTAGCCTGCTTCCCCCTGCCACTCCATTGGAAGATGGCTTCTTTTAATATGAATTTAGGCATTTCTGAGTCTACAATGCTACTCTAATGCAATTTGCCAACTTCGTTATGGGTTGGCCTACTTTTGCCCATGTAAGCAAACATACACATACATACACAAAGATCCTAAACGAATAAGTGCCGTATGAATGACGCATGCATGTCCCACCATTCCTTAGCACTCCAATTAGGGACTCGCTACCACCAGCACTAACAAACATGTGGGTGTCCTTGTGACACACATGAAGTCTCTACACTTTTTTGGTTATATTCCATTCAGCAACCAAACAATGTTTTACTTCCACCGCATTTGTACACTGGGTGCCTTAAAATTTACATACATACTCACACATATACATCAACAGTATTTGCAAGCAGGGTGCAAGACATGGTTACCCCAAAATCCTGCCGGACTATGCCAATTGTTTTGTCTTGGTAGAGTAACATATTACTCTACGTTCCCCTTTTGTATTATTAATATGTAGCCTTTCTCAGAATGCCTCAAATCTCACAGACTTACCACTGTTTATAAGGTATTGTCCCATATAACTTCTCCCCACCTTCCCTTCTACATCTATAACCTCAGGCAATTAGGTGTAGTGAAAGACAAGCAGGAGTTAAGTTACAATTTAAACAATGTATTATTGATAATATTCATAAATAATAATAATATGCAAAGTACATTTGACAACCATACAACCTGATAAATGGTGATGTGTAGTTTCAGGCGGCACACACAATTGTTAGTTACTTAAAATGTCTCTAGTTAAGGCATCATTGGTGGTCAGCTTTCTTTAGAACAGGCTGCATGCCTGTCTCAATATGGCTGCCGAGCTGTGCTCTTCATTGTGTTGTCCTTTTCAGTTCATGATGTGAGATGGTGATTCATCCAGTTTGGTAAGAGAGAAAGTGTGAGGTAAGCAAGCACATTTATAGATTTTCTGTCCAACCCCTAGAGCCAATAGGATGTCATGGTACTTAAAGGCTTCTGATACAAGCCAGTCCCAAACAGCCATACTTCAGACCAATGGGGGAATAGAACACCCTCACACCTGCCCCCAAAACCATATGTTAAGGTAAAGTTTGGCAGTTAGGCAGCCTGGCTTTCCTGTGGGGGTTTGACTGAGAGACTTTAGCAGAGAAACACTTACCAAACTGGTTTGAGGCACTTCTCCCACCAAACCTATCGTAAAATTCAAAGAGACTCAGTCGTAAAAGGGGTTAAACCATCAAACCATTGCTGTTATTATCAATAATGTAACACTAATATTACATTACTTTGCCTAAGTTACAAATAAAGACATACAAAATATTTATCAAGTTATATGCAAAATTTCACATCACGACATCATTGTACCATACAATGAAAATAAAGGTATTCAGTTCATTTCAATAGAAGAGAGTGCATCTATATAGATGATAATGACTGGCTTCTAAGTCGATTTAGATTTCCAAGTGCTATCTTCTTGAAGTTATTCATGTCATTTTTAAAATGAAATGCAGTAAAGTATGTATATTAAATTATACAGATAACAGCTGTAGTGACGAGCTGGTGCCCCGTTCAGGGATTGTTACTGCCTCGCACTGTATGCTTGCTGGGACTGGTGCAACTCTGAATGGATAGATGGATGGAATAATTAAACATGTATTATGAAGATATTTCAGTGTTCCTTAAAAGTTTTGAAGAACCAGCGTTCTGAGTTTACAGATGGCTTGGCATTAAATACAGAGCTGATTGTGTGGCGATTGGTTACTTGAAGAAAGAGAAGGAAGGACAGGAATTGAGGGTTAGTACTTTTGAAAGAGACAGTACTGCAATAAATTATTTGATTGAGGTTCACGCACAGCAAGCATGTTGCGGGAGGCAGGAACAATATGCCCCCATGTTTAATACATGCTTTAATTGGTGATTAAATCATGATTAAGTATACATCTTAGTATTTAAATTGTTCAGATAGCAGTAATATCATGAATGTAATGTGTCCTGTTAGCGTAAGAGAAAGCCCGTTTAAGAAGCACGAAGTGATTCACAAACATAGAGCACATAGAATACAAAGCATTGAACATGCTACTTTAGTTTTTGGGGATTTCAGAAACTCTAGTAAATTAAAAGATTATGTTTATGACGTTCTACTTTAATGACAAAATAAACTATGTGATTAAAGTGGAAATTTCAAGATTAAAGTTGACATTTCCAGCTTTTTTTTCACTGTGTCCCTATTTATTTTTCTTTTCTTTGTACCCTAATAACCCTCCATATGACACACAGACGATGGGCTACTTCTCGCCTTTTCACGGCAACTTTGATATTGGACCACTTTTTTATTTCGGGCACTGTAGTACTTTCTGAACTTGAACTTTCGATCGACTTCATTTTGTTGTTTATGCAACTGCTTAAACCAATAAAATGTATGTTTTTCATTGCCTCCACTTGGCATTCGCTGAAAATCTTTTTTTCCTGTGCTTTTGCCATTGTCTTTTCACAGAATGCTGAACTTAAGGGAATATTTATATTGATTTGCACAGTCAAAGAGACGAAATTCTAGGAGGAGTCTGAGAGGGGTGGTAGCTGTGTGCACGAGCATTGCATTTAACACTGATGGGGATTTATGTAGTGGAAGTGCGTGGAAGTTGGCTTACGCACAGTTTTGTGCATCTTGAGTTTTTTGTGTGTACGCACATTTCAACTTTTGTCCATATGCCATGATTTTATGTGAATTCTACGCACCACGTTATACATGAGGCCCCAGGTATTTTGTGTATTCTGACAACTAAAATGGATAATGGACATATGGATTGTGTGATGCGTGTTATGTGGGAATTTTTCTTTTTTTTTTATTGGTTGTTTTTTTCACATTGTTTGGCATCGTCCAGAATTGATCAATGCTGGGTTCCATTCAGTTTGAGTCTTTGCTATGTACTTTCTTCAGTCAAAGATAAGATTACAATTTTTTTGCAGTACATTCTAATTCAATAATTGCTAAGCACACCCTAATTCAACTAAATATTTTTCATTGATTTATGTCTCAAAATTTTTTTTTAAATGTACCCAGTGCAGATCCAACTTGTGAGAAATGACAGCAGGCGCCTGCTTTGCTAGGCCACAGGTTTTGGAAATGCCCTACACTTGTATAGCCTTGGATTTAAAATCACTCCTCTAATGGCTTAAGAGTGATATTTATGGTAATACCAGATAGAATAAAAGCAATGAAAAATCCTGTAATATTCTTTACCACATTACCTGCATAGAGACATTTTGCTCATCTGAAAAACTTCAAATCCACCTTCTATAATTCAGTGGAAATATGTTCTATATTATTTCAGAATGGGGGAAAAAATCATTTACAGGGATCTGATTAAAGTCTTTTTTACAACTTGCTGACACATGAATATTGATTTAATGATGTCATCAACAGTATAAAAGGTTTTAGAGTTGAGTCTTAGGCATTCATGATTTGTTATTATACAAATTTACTTAGGCAGTTAATTTCATTTTGTAGCAGAATACTATAAACATTTGTGAAAGGCGCTATATCAGCACCGACCCGACACAGACTGACACCGGAGGCACACGTAAAATAAAACACAAAGATTTGTTTTCTTTACCTGTGGGGCACGTCTTCCCCGTGTCCCATAGGCACTACACAGTCCCGCACTAAGCACACCAAATAAATCCAAACAAAATACTCTTCCTCCATTCCTCCCAGGCAGTTTTGTCCTCCTCCTCCTGACTCTGGCGCCTTGAGTGGAGGCTCCTCTTATAGCCCACCCAGGTGTGGCTACATCACAGCCCAGGCGATCTCATTAAGTCCTTGCAGCTCCCACTGGCGGTGGCCACGGAACCCAACAGGGATGAGCTCCAAAGTCCCATGCCTGTGGCCCCGATGTACCACCAAGTGTTCTGGGGGACGTAGTGTGGATCCCATGGCTGCTACCCTGGCTCTAGTGTCAAAGGGGCGTGCCGGCCAGGCATGGGTCCCAACTGTCCGCCACACAGTATAAAAGAAAACATTCCAATCTAAACTCTTGTAATTTTTCAGCTGGCTCAGATTTGCTCACTGGTTTAGCTGATTTAAGATTTTCCTTATAAATGGGTCACACCTTTAGCATTACATGGCCAGAGCTACCCAGCAGTGTGCAAGGTGGAGCCCAGGATATGTCCTTTATAGTGCAGTTATCGAAAGTCTTCCCAGATGTGTGTAAGTCTTACTTCTTCTGGTAGAGCATTTAACTGTAACTGTTTAATTGTGAAAAGTAGCCAATCAGCTTCCTTTATACAAAGTTGCCTATCACTGTAATCAGGGAGTTCAGCTGACTGTACATCAAATTTGTGATATAATCTTCCAACCACTGCTGTGCTTCATTTATGTTCACCTCAGATGGGATGTAAACCCTGATGAGAATTGTTGAAGAAAACTGTCTAGGTGAAAACAATGACCTACAGTTAATAGCAAACAATTCCAGATTGCAGGAGCAGTGCTTCAACAATAATTTCATTAATATAGCAGCAGACACCACAACATTTTGACTTGTTTCAAAGATGTTCGTGTCTAAGGCAGGCACAATGTAGTTGTGATGCTGTGTTGGTAATTAATGCATTTAGCCATGCTTCCACAAGGCAATATGCTGAAGTGAAAAATAATCCTTGCTTGTTGTGTTCTCATTAATGTTTTTTTTTTTTGCCTTATATAATCTTTTTCTGGTTAATGGGTTTTCCCCATTTTGAAACCCAGATTTACAAGCTTCACTTTAATGTGCAAGCTTTTTTAATTTCTTTTTTTTGTATCATACCACTGTTTTAGCATTTCAGTGGGTATCTAATGGGTCAGTAGGAAGCATTGTGTTGCTACTGACTGATTCTCAGGAGGCACCACAAATCACATCACAAAGACTTGCTAATAAATTCCAGCACAGCTTTATTAGTTCTTTGTGCAAGATTATGGATTTGACCTGTGAACTCTTGTTAGGTAAGTGCTTTAAGTTCAAGACTAAGATCAAATTGTGGAAAACTGAACCTGAAAAGTTTTTGGCTCTGATTATATTATTGTGCCCTAAATACCCCTAGCTAATCTTGTTTGACCACAATAAAGCACTGTATTTTTTTATTGCAATACGTAGTCTATTTAGAAGACTTTTTGTTCAGCTTTCTATCTAGAAAACCATGTACAGCTCCTGGCTTGCTACTAAAAACATCTAGTATTTGCTCACCCTCATTTTGTCAGCAGTATCTTTGAAGAAGACCGCTGGAAATTAAAAAGCAGATGAAGACCATTTGTGTTCCAGTCCAGTTGAGCCACTTGAAACACTTACATCTAGCATAATACTTACTCCTTGGTTAGTATGACTTTTCCTTCCTGCAGAATATGGCAGACATGACAAAGAATATTTGCTGTTGCTTCAGCTCGATAATTGGCTTGTCTAGATTTTCTCTATATGCACAAAGGCGATGTAGCAGTAAGACAAGTGTCACATCTGAGGGATAAGGACATTGCAAAATATAATATGTGACAGATGGATGGGGCCCTTTCCTAGCAGGGATAGGGTCAGGGGAGCAGATATACACAGGGCATTGCCTCCCCTGGTGCACTAGATGGTGTAGCAGCACTTCAGATCCTCGCAGAGCTCCCTGTTGGGTTCTGTGGAAGCCGCCAGGGAGAGCTGCAGAGCCTTACTTTGGGCTCTCTCTCACCACACCTGGGAGTAATTCCAAACCAGGCACCTGGAGCACTTCCAGGTGCAGCTTAAATGGACCTGCCTGCCTTCATTCCGGGAGCCAGAGTCAGGAGGAGTGGGGCATCAATTGTGTTTATTGTACTTTGGACTGTGCTCTTTGCTTGGCCAGTGGGAAACAAGAAAGGAAAGTGTTCCCCACTAAAAATCAAAGACTTGTGTGTGCTGGACTTGTGCCTGTGTCCGTTGTGTTGGGGTCTTGGGGAGCTGACACATCCAATAGGGGTTACAAATGGTAAACACTTCTGAGTTGTGCCACTTGATTGTATTGTGACAGTGCATCCTGATTTTGATTAAACAGAAACTATTGCCTAAATATAAAGATTTTGGAGAGGAGAAGAAATTAGTTTATTTAATTATTTATTATAGGATGTTCTTCTTATTTGCCCACTCCCATTCAAATCACATTTTTTGGTTTCATGAACAGGTTCTTGATTTTTTCAGGCCACCTTTCCTACTACATGAACAAGTCATGCTGTACATTTGAAATATGCTTTTTCACCATAATGCCAGATGCAGGTCCACTCAAATTGCCTGTTTGTATAGTGTTTACTTTCTTGGACCTATCTTTCCCTGTCTCATGCTTGATGATTCCTAGTCAATTCCCTGGTGCAATGCATAAAGCCTACAGGTCACAGCCCTACATCTACAATATACAGTAGATCCTTTTAAGACTTTGCTAATTTGTTACTGAAGTTATTGTTAATATGTGTAAATTCATAAACAAATGTATATTATAAAACTGAGTTGTATTTTACAGTCAATTTTCTCAGTGTTTGGGTTTTCTTCTAAGTTTAGCTTTCCTGTGATTTTGATTGTTTTCTGCTAGATGCATCAATAAGTAAAATTAGCATAGATAAAGACAAATTCTAACATGAGCTTCAGTAGGCTTTGCGCCTTAGGCACCAAGTTACCCAAAGTATTCTATAACATTTCAGTAATTATTTACCGCTCTGATGCTGATCTTTCTGAAAATAGGTCATTGTGATAGCAATTGACGGGAAGAATTCATAATTAATTATAGAATTACGGTATTTGAGGGTTCCGCTAAACTGTCTCTTTCTTTTGCACAATGTGGCTCAAAAACTAATCAGCACATTGTCATCTCATAACAGGCTTAAGTTTTGAGTTTGGTATTTTCCCATCCAGCCGTTTTAACTCTAGACCATCCTCAAGAAACTGTGACACACCAATACACACACATCATTGAGATATTGATGTTTTCGGTATCAGGGGACCCTAAAACTCTGAGATCTGTCAAAAACTGGAGATTTTTGACAAATCTAAAGCTTTTGTTCCTGCCCCATGGACAATAGGTGGGGGGAGGGTGCAAAGCAAAAAATGTGACGCACGTCTGAATTCTCAGCATTACTAAGTGATGGAATTAAATGGAAAATACTGAACAAGTGACCGGGTGTTTGCTAAATTTATTATTAACTTAATTACCAATTGCACTTTAACAAATTCATTAAATAGCACTGGTTTTCATGCTTTCTAACAGGATGTTTTTAATTTTAAAGCATTCTGTTTTGGCTTGTTCATGTTGTATCTCACTTTGAATTATGCAGTAAATAAACTGCTCAAAAAAATTAAAGGAACACTTTGAAAACACAAAATGCTGGATATCTATACAGATATGGACTGGGTAACATGCTAGGAACAAAAGGATGCCACATCGTTTGATGGAAATGAAAATGATCAACCTACAGAGGGCTGAATTCAAAAGACACCCACTCCAAAAATCAAAGTGAAATGATTGAATGATGCGGTAGGATAGTCCATTTTGCCAAAATTTCATTGCAGCAACTCAAAATCGTACTCAATAGTTTCTTTGCCCCCCACGTGCTTGTATTCTTGCCTGACAATGTTGTGGTATGCTCCTAATAAGACGACAGATGGTGTCCTGGGGGATCTCCTTCCAGACCTGGACCAGGGAATCACTGAGCTCCTGGACAGTCTGAGGTGCAGCCTGGCATCATCGGATTGACCAAAACATAATGTCCCAGAGGTGTTCAATTGGATTTAGGTCAGGCGAGTGTAGGGGCCAGTCAATGGTACCAGTTCCTTCATCCTCCGGGAACTGCCTGCATACTCTTGGCACATGAGGCCGGGCTTTATCGTGCACCAAGAGAAACCCAGGACCCACTGCACCAGCATACAGGTCTGACAATGGGTCCAAGGAATTCATCCCTATATCTAATGGCAGTCGAGGTGCCTAGCCTGTAGACGTCTGTGTGTCCCTCCATGGATATGCCTCCCCAGGACAAAAATATCTCCTCTCAATTCATTATCAATTCAGTTGATGCATCAGATGAAATTAAATGATGAGATATTTTATTCTGAGTTGCCTGTCCATAGTAAAACTTTTTAATGAATAAGGACAGTTTTCTCTTAGATGTAATGATTTAATTAATTATTTACATTAGTATATGTTGAAGTTTCTTTTATTTTGTTCTCAATTTTCTAAGGCAGTGTATCATGGTCTTTCTCTCTTAGGATATTGACTGGGTCCAGACAGAGAAGCATGTGTTTGAACAAGCTTCCAATAATCCGTTCTTGGTTGGGCTTCACTCCTGCTTTCAAACTGAGAGTCGGTAAGATGTGTGTAAGGTCTCTTTACCATAGTTTCAGATCCATGTATAATTGATTGTGTGTATACTACTGGAGTTTTATGAGTGTAGAGTATTGATATGGAAGAGTTTGTTCACTACTGATTTCTGAATTAATCTTCACTGGTTGTTTGAATTATGAATTATCTATTATAACCCTAATTTTGTTGATGTACTGCACATGCATCCAAATTTGTTACCTGAAATCTGAAACTAAGAGGTATGTTTTTACCTAATTGTTTTATATTCATATAGGTATAAAATAAATAATGTTTTGCTTTTATAAATATGAGTTTTAGAGTAAATAAATTGGCGACAAGCAGACCAACTTGGCATCTTGATAAATTGGAGGATAAAGTTTGAAGGTACAATGATGCCAGTAACATGAATGAAAATTGAATTTGTTTCTAAGTTGCCCATTGTCAAGATTAAAGCAAACCACATGCTACAATGGCACCTAAACATTTCAGAGGAAGTCATAAATACACATATGTGCAGAAACATTTCAATCCTATACATGACTACTTTGAAAGCCAATAATGACTGTATTTTTTGTAACTATTAGCAAAGCAATACAGGACTTTGCAAATGGATATAGTCTTAGAAGTGTAAAACTCTGATTGGAGACATGTTCACAGAAAGATTCATGATTATTGCAAGACACATTGCAGCAAGATGACACATTTCATTAATAGCAAAATCTGGATTTACATAAAACCACATGGATTTGCAAACTAAGGAAATAAATTGGTTTATATATACAAAAACAAGGCAAATTTTAATGTATATTATGGTAATAAAGCAAAATATCATTACAGAATATGCTGAAAGAAAAAAAGCGCAATTTGAAATTCCAAATTGAAAATGTAGACCAAAATCTCTGATAGTCTGAAAAACTAGTATGTAGGAGTATTTTGGACAAAAATAAATAAATATGCAAATAAATTAATGTATTGTGACAATAGCTAAAACCCAATGATATGTGAGCATAAATTAAATGTTTAATGAATTATTGTTGCTTATTTCTTTATGTACTTTTTAAAATTCATTCTTTATGTGACATTGCAAGTCACAGGAAATATGCCCAGAACATTCTTTAGTATAAATCTTTGGCCATCAAAGGCCTCATTCGCAGCAAGTCCTTCAGATACAGAGTTCCAATGCCGAATTCAGAACTTCTTAAAACGGTCAACACACAGTACTAGCTAAAGGTCTCAACTTTGGCAGATAGAAATAATGAATTTTATGTTTCATATTGCATTTGATGTCACTGAAATAATAAATTATGTAAGGTACGTAAAAGTCAACCAAAAACATTTTTCATGGCACATTTACTTTACTCTCACACACAATTTTGTTATTATTGTTGTCACATTTCACAGTGCATTTATGTGCATATTTATTTTGTCTGAAGTATTTCTTCATAAACTAAAGCCAAATGCAATTGACCATGAAAGTGATGTGCTTTGCTTAATTAAAGCAAACTGGAAATTTTAAAGTGAAACCAAGCAGGTATCTTGCAATAATTTAGATGTCTTTGAAATACATTGTGCCTTTAGTGAGATTTATGGCAAGTCAAACTAACATTTACAGTTATCTCAAAATGGATTTTAAGATATGTGGAAATGCATTTTAGATATCTCAAACTGAATTACAGTTATTTGAAAATGCATTGATCTGAATCTGAAATGCATTTTATGATATCTCAAATAGATTTCATGATATCTTGAAACTCTGTACATTTTGAGACATCTTGAAATAAGTTCCTGTGCTTATTGAGATGTCTGAAATACATTTCAAGATATCTTAAAATACATCTGCAGGCATTTTAAGATATCTGAAATACATTTTTGGGTATCTTAAAATAACTTTCTGCACATTTCAAGATACATCAAATACCTTTCAAGATATCTTGAAATCACTTCATGTAAAATTTCTTATTCTTTCAATGAAACTTCCTGTCTATTTTAAGATATCTCAAACATTTCAAGATATTTTAAGATATCTGAAATTCATTTTGAGATCTCTAAATGTTAGTTTGGCTTGCCATAGAGATTTCTTCTTGAAATGAACACATTTACAAGTCAGTACAACAGTTATCACAGCACATAGTCAAAACATTGAAACAAAAAGCAATGCACAAAATAACATATTTGTTACTGTGTCTCAAACTTTTTATGCAAAAATGAAAAGAATAACAATACATAAACCCTTCACATTGGTCTAAGGACACTAAATAAGGTTCTTAGATATCTCACTGGCATGTGACCTCCTTAGAAAGCCTCCTTATTTGGGCAATGTAAAAAAGTATTCTTAGTCTGAGATAATAAAGATTGCAAGTTCATTTATGTGAATATAACAGCTACCTTGGTACTTTCTGGGCAGTGAGGAGGTGTGATACAGCTAGCTGTGTCTGGATAATAATACCAGTGAAGGCAACAGGATATGTTGCAAGCATTCTTGGGACAAAGCATACTATGTGTTGTCTTGCATATGATGTTATGCAATATGAAAATAATATACTAAAGAGATCAAGATAAATTTAGTCGAAGCTAATAGTATAATTCAGTTTAACCTATTATTGCATTTCTATTTACAAGAACAGAGCATTTCAAAACATTTCACATGTATGACCTAATTAATGTACAATAAAGTATAAACACCATGCAGTGTTAACAGGAAACATTCAAAATAAAGAAGGGAATGGGTGAGGACAATTAAGTGATTTTCCAACAGGGCTGATTGTTGTCAAGATATTTAATGGTAAAGCCTGCTCTGTTAGAGTGGACAATTAAACCTGATAATGATGATTAGGACTAAATTCATTTCAAAGGTAACATCAAGAGTTTGTGTAAATTCAGCCAACCTCAGTTCAAGTTCTTCTCACTAAAACCAGTCAACATTGTCTTGCTGTTTACAGAATTAACACTAAGAATTTTGTTTTTAATATGTTTAGGGTCGCATTCTTTTTCCCCATCCATAGTTTTGGGGGTTCTGCTTTGTCCAGTTTGAAACAAATTCAGGACAGTATCACACCAACCAAAACCCATAACTAAAGTTGCTAGGGTTTTACATTTTTTATCTAGGTCACTCAACTCTGTTTTGCACAGTATAGTATGTTTTGACAGACATGACATGGTGAAGATTCTGGTCACAGACAATAAGTCACAGTTGACAGGACATAAATATAAGCAATTTGAAAGTAATTGTTAGTTTACATCTTGCCATTTTCATAGTTAAAGCAATGGAAAAACTACAATTACAAAAACTCATAAAATATGGCATGGTGAATTGATCAACATTGTTGCCTCATAGTTACAAAACTTCTGGCTTCACACTCCAGACAAAAGACTGTCCCAGTGCAATTTGCATGTTCTATCCATCTCAGCTGCATTATTCCCTTCTAAGTCTTGAATGTTCTTCAAAGCTGATGAGACAGAAAAGTTTGAAATACCACTAAAATACCACTTGCATATGACATACTTACAGTATATGTTATATGCACATGATATTTGCATGTACTGTATTTGATTTACTTAGGTGCTTCCTTACAGCATACATTTTAAGAGTGTAATAGAATTTGATCAAGAAGAGCATATAAAATTAACTGAGCAACATATAAACCACAGGGAAAAAATAAATGAATATCTAAACATTAAAGTATAACTCTAATTTTAATAAACATCCAAATACAGGCAAGTAATGTGATAAACATTTTATGATCTGATTTTTGGAATCAATAATTCATCTAATTAATAACTGCAAATATATTGAACCTACCTGCAAGATGGTAAATAAAATTTAACATCAAAGGTATGTTAAATCACTGATTTTGCTGCCTTCTCCTGCATACCAATTTACATAAAAATTCTATATAGTCTGAAATATGGGTCCAGTAATGTTCTGTACCATCTGTAGCACGCCTGGATCAATCATGGAACAGTTATCATAACAGACAACAATGAAATGGATGTGTACTCTCATGTAGGAATTGTACCCAGGAAAAAACATCTGAAAAGAGAGCTGCTATCTGATCAGTTCATGCTCTGAATATGCAACCCGAAATATATTCTGATCATGTGGCTTTGCAAATATTCATGGTCTTTTATTGCTTTCTTTGTATTATTAGCCCAAAAAGATAGCATCTAATTGACCAGGGGTGTGTTTCCCAAAAGCACTGTAACACTAAAAGCATTGTAAACTCTGGAGTTAATATATTTAGACAGAGTATGGTTGCAATAAAGAAAGTCAATCCAGAATAACATCTGTTGAATCCTATATTAGAGTCTTTGACCTCCACCACATAAACCCAGCACTTGCACATTATTAAAATTAATTAAATCATTGGGCTGAAGTTGGTACCCCTTTGTATATCCAGCCTCTTGGATCATTGTTACATCTGCTGTAAAGGTTCTTAGCCATGAACAGGGGTTTTTTGCAGTCACTAAAGATTTCTTACACTTTTTACACTTTAACTGTTGTTTGCTGGTGTCCCCATCGTGCTTACCTGTTGACATTCAATAATAACCTTTAGGCTGGGGTCAAAGAACAGTAAAATACAGCACTTGTGGAGTGGTAGAATGCAGGCTATAGGCATACCTACTGTATAAAAAATGTGTCACTGCTGTCTTTGCAAATAGTAATGTGCTTTGCATTGCATTACACAAGCTGAAGTTATTCCATATATACTTCTGAAACAATCATAATACATAATTTCTTTTTCTTAACCCAGTTATGCAGGACAAGGTTATGTGGGGACTGGAGTCTATCCCAGCAAACATTGGGCTCAACGCAAGAACAACATCTGAACTGGACACCAGTCAATTTCAAAGTGTAGATTTGAACGCACACACACATAAAATAGGGCTAATATAACACCACTCCACCTAACCTTCATGTCTTTGGACTATGAAAGGCAACTGGAGCACAGGGAGGAAACTAGGGCACAAAGAACATTCAAACTCCATGCAGGGAACACCTTTTCGGCTGGCTAAATGATTAAATTTGCGTGTCCCAATGATCCTAGAAGCTCTGTTGTCCAGGGCTTTATGCCCCTGGTAGGGCAACCCAAGGCAAACTGGTCCTAGGTGAGCGATGAGACAAAGTGCGGTTCACAATAACCTCCTATGATGAATAAAAAATTTGGATGGCGTTTTCCCTCGCCCGGACGCGGGTCACCGGGGCCCCCCTATGGAGCCAGGCCTGGAGGTGGGGCTCGATGGCGAACGCCTGGTGGCCGGGCTTGCACCCATGGGGCTCGGCCGGGCACAGCCCAAAGAGGCAACGTGGGTCCCCCTTCCCATGGGTTCACCACCTATGGGAGGGGCCAAGGAGGTCAGGTGCAGTGTGAGTTGGGTGGTGGCCGAAGGCAGGGACCTTGGCAGTCCGATCCTCGGCTACAGAAGCTGGCTCTTGGGACGTGGAATGTCACCTCTCTGAAGGGGAAGGAGCCTGAGCTTGTGTGCGAGGTTGAGAGGTTCTGGCTAGATATAGTCAGGCTCACCTCGACGCACAGCTTGGACTCTGGAACCAATCTCCTTGAGAGAGGCTGGACTCTGTACCACTCTGGAGTTGCCCCTGGTGAGAGGCGCCGAGCGGGTGTGGGCATACTTATTGCCCCCTGACTTGGAGCCTGTACATTGGGGTTTACCCCGGTGGACGAGAGGGTAGCCTCCCTCCGCCTTCGGGTGGGGGGACGGGTCCTAACTGTTGTTTGTGCATATGCACTGAACAGCAGATCGGAGTACCCACCCTTTTTAGAGTCCCTGGAGGGGGTGCTAGAGGGCATACCTTCTGGGGACTCCCTTGTACTGCTGGAAGACTTCAATGCTCACGTGGGCAATGACAGTGAGACCTGGAAGGGCGTGATTGGGAGGAATGGCCCCCACGATCTGAACCCGAGTGGCGTTTTGTTATTGGACTTCTGTGCTCATCACGGATTGTCCATAACAAACACCATGTTCAAGCATAGGGGTGTTCATATGTGACACCCTAGGCCTCAGTTTGATGATCAACTTTGTGGTCGTGTCGTCGGACTTGCGGCCACATGTCTTGGACACTCGGGTGAAGAGAGGGGCGGAGCTGTCAACTGATCACCACCTGGTGGTGAGTTGGCTTCGATGGTGGGGGAGGATGCCGGTCAGGCCTGGTAGGCCCAAACGTGTTGTGAGGGTCTGCTGGGAATGTCTGGATGTCTGAATGTTTTGTGGACTTGGAAAAGGCGTTCGACCTTGTCCCTCTGGGAATCCTGTCGGGGTGCTCCGGGAGTATGGGGTACCGGACCCCCTGATAAGGGCTGTTCGGTCCCTGTACAACCGGTGTCAGAGCTTGTTCCGCATTGCCGGCAGTAAGTCGAACCCATTTCCACTGAGAGTTGGACTCCGTCAGGGCTGCCCTTTGTCAACGATTCTGTTCATAACTTTTATGGACAGAATTTCTAGGCGCAGCCAGGGTGTTGAGGGGGTCCGGTTTGGTGGACTCAGGATTGGGTCACTGCTTTTTGCAGATGATGTTGTCCTGTTTGCTTCATCAGGCCGTGATCTTCAGCTCTCTCTGGATCAGTGAACTCAGCAACACAAAAAGACCTGGACGTCCACGGAAGACAACAGTGGTGGATGATCGCAGAGTCACTTCCATGGTGAAGAGAAACCCCTTCACAACAGCCAACCAAGTGAACAACACTCTCCAGGGGGTAGGCGTATCAATATCCAAGTCTACCATAAAGAGAAGACTGCATGAAAGTAAATAGAGAGGGAGAACTGCAAGGTGCAAGCCACTCATAAACCTCAAGAATTGAAATACTAGACTGGACTTTGCTAAAGAACATCTAAAAAAGCCAGCACAGTTCTGGAAAAACATTTTTTGGACAGATGAAACCAAGATCAACCTCTACCAGAATGGTGGCAAGAAAAAAGTATGGAGAAGGCGTGGAACAGCTCATTATCCAAAGCATACCACATCATCTGTAAAATACGGTACAGGCAGTGCGATGGCTTGGGCGTGCATGGCTACCAGTGGCACTGGGACACTAGTGTTTATTGATGATGTGAGACAGGACAGAAGCAGCCGAATGAATTCTGAGGTGTTCAGAGACATACTGTCTGCTCAAATCCAGCTAAATGCAGTCAAATTGATTGGGCGGCGTTTCATGATACAGATGGACAATGACCCAATACATACAGCCAAAGCAACCCAGGAGTTTATTAAATGGCCAAGTCAGTCACCTGATCTTAACCCAATTGAGCATGCATTTCACTTGTTGAAGACTAAACGTCAGACAGAAAGGCCCACAAACAAACAGCAACTGAGAGCCGTTGCAGTAAAGGCCTGGCAGAGCATTAAAAAGGAGGAAACCCAGCATCTGGTGATGTCCATGAGTTCAAGACTTCAGGCTGTCATTGCAAGCAAAGGGTTTTCAACCAAGTATTAGAAATGAACATTTTATTTCCAGTTATTTAATTTGTCCAATTACTTTTGAGCCCCTGAAATGAAGGGATTGTGTTAAAAAAATGGCTTTAGTTGCCTCAGATTTTTATGCAATCGTTTTGTTCACCCCACTGAATTAAAGCTGAAAGTCTGCACTTCAACTGCATCTGAGTTGTTTCATTTAAAATTCATTGTGGTAATGTACAGAACCAAAATTAGAAAAAAGTTGTCTCTGTCCAAATATTTATGGACCTAACTGTGGATTAGTGTGGGGCACAACAAGATTGCCAGAATCAGAGGACCTTAGTGGGCGGACAGGCACGTAGTGATGGTGAAGGTCACTGATGTAGTTTGGCGCAAGGTCGTTTAAGGCTTTGTAGGTTATTAGTAGGATTTTATATTCTATTCTGTAAGACGCAGGGAGCCAGTGAAGGCGGAGCAGGATGGGTGTGATGTGCTCACTGCTGCTGGTCCGTGTAAGGACTCCTGCAACCAAGTTTTGAATAAGCTGGAGCTGTGATATAAGATTAGAAGGGGCACCTGCCAGCAGCAAGTTACAATAATCGATGCGGGATGTGATAAAAGTATGGACAAGATTCTCAGCATTACAGAAGGAGAGGAAGGAGCGAACACGGGATATGTTACAGAGGTGAAAGTAAGAAAGTTTCTTAATGTGGTTTATATGGGCGGAATAAGAAAGGAGGAATCAAAAATGACACCAAGATTCTTTGCAGTAGAGGCAGGTCTGATGAGATCACCGCCAAGATGGACTGGGAAGGAGCACATTTTATTAAGTTGTACTTTAGTCCCAATTTGCAGGAGGTCAGTTTTGTTGCAATTTAATTTTAAAGAGTTCTGCGCCATCCAGGTATTAATTTCACTGAGGCAGATTGTGAGCTGAGAAAGCTCTGATGAAGTTCCACTTTTAACATTGAAATAAAGTTGATTATCGTCTGCATAAAAATGATAACCCAGTCCATAGCTACGAATAATATGGCCCAGGGGAAGCATATAAATACAGAAGAGAAGAGGGCCGAGGACAGAGCCCTGAGGAACTCCTTGTGTTACTGGCGCTGACCTGGACCTGCTGTTGCCAAGACTAACAAACTCTTGCCTACCAGTCAGATAGGACTTGAACCACTGGAGAGGGCAGTGCCAGAGATACCCAGCATGTTCTCCATTCTGGACAGTAGAATGTCATGTCTGACAGTGTCAAATGCTGCACTGAGGTCTAATAGAATTAATATGCTGGTTTGTCCAGAGTCTGCTGCCATAAGCAAATCATTGGTTACCCGTAGCAGAGCAGTTTCACAGCTGTGCTGCGCCCTGAAACCAGACTGAAAGGGTTCCATCAAATTATTAGAAGTTAAGTAGTTAGTGAGTTGGGAAGCTACAACACGCTCAAGAGCTTTTGACAGAAAAGGTAAGTGGGAAATTAGCCCGAAAGTTGTTAAGATTGTCAGCATCAAGACCAGACTTTAACACTGGGGTTACAGAAGTGATTTTAAAAGTGATCGGCACAGAGCCTGTGTTAAGGGATGAGTTTATTATTGTTGTAATAGGGATTATGGCATGAAAGCAGGATTTAAGTAGTCTGCTGGGGATGGGGTCCAGTACACAAGTAGTCGGCCTCATGTTACAAAGCAGTTTATTAACAAACGCAGATGTGACTGGTGAGAACTTAGAGAAGGAGCTGGATGGAGTGGGAAAACAGGAAGAGATATAAACAGATTATGTATTTTATGATCTTTAATTTTGTTACGGAAAAAGTGGAGGAATTCCTCACAGACTTCAGTAGAAGATGTAGTTGGGCCAGATGCGGGTTCGATTAGTTTATTAACAACAGAAAACAAAACCCTTGGGTTATCGTGGCCACTTTGTATTATTCTGCCATAATGGGTGTTCTTGGCAGCAGTTAGTGCTTCTCTGTAAGCTCTTTGGTGGTCAGAGAAAGCCTGGATGTGTACGGTGAGGCCAGTCTTACATGACATTCTCTCAAGGCGTCGGCCAGCTGCTTTCATAGATCGCAATTCTGAATTATACCAAGGAGCTGAACGCTTAAAGGAAACCTCCTTGTGTTTTAAAGGTGCTGTTGTATCTAATGCTGAATGAAGGGCTGTGTTATAGTTGTATATAATGGCAGTCAAGGTGCCGTTGTTTAGCCTGTAGTCTAGGTCTGTGCGTCCCTCCATGGATATGCCACCCGAGACTATATATATTTATACAGTATTTATACAGTATATATACAGTATGTATATGTATATATATATATATATATATACTTTGAGTAGTGAGAAAAGCGCTATATAAATGCAAAGAATTATTATTATTATTATATATATATATGAGTGTGTACGCCTGATGAGAATTAGGGTGAAACACGTGTCGCGTACTCTTTGCATTATTTGACAGTAAAACTACTTCAACCATATATATATATATATATATATATATATATATATATATATATGCTCAAAAAAAGTAAAGGAACACTTTGAAAACACATCAGATCATGCTGTATATCAATAGTGATATGGACTGTGTAATGTGTTAGGAATGAAAGGATGGCACATCGTTTGATGGAAATGAAAATTATCAACCTACAGAAAGCTGAATTCAAAGACACCCCGAAAATCAAAGTGAAAAAATTTTGCAGCAGGCTAGTCCATTTTGCCGAAATTTTACTGCAGCAACTCAAAATCGTACTCAGTAGTTTGTATGGCCCCCATGTGCTTCTTTGCATGTCTGACAACATCTGGGCATGATCCTAATGAAATGATGGATGGTGTCCTGGGGGATGTTCTCCCAGATCTGGACCAGGGCATCACTGAACTCCTGGACCGAAACATAATGTCCTAGAGGTGTTTTATTGGATTTCGGTCAGACCAAGGTTATTATAGTTTTGCCTTTTTATATTAGTTTTTATTTCTATATTTTTTCTGACCTTACTTGGAAATTCAGTTTAGTTTTAGTTTTCCTTCATCATGTATTTTTAGTTTTAGTTTAGTTTTTATTTTACAAAGACATTTCGATTTTATTTTTATATATATTAGTTTCAGTTTTAGTTTTAGTAATTATAGTATGATTAAAGAGCTAATATGGAATTTCGTTTTTGTGTCACAATGAGACAGAACTATACACTTAACAGGTTTGGATAAATTATGAATTTAATGTTAGTGGATCCCCGTGTCTGCGTGGGTTTCCTCCGGGCGCTCCGGTTTCCTCCCACAGTCCAAAGACATGCAGGTTAGGTTGATTGGCGATTCTAAATTGGCCCTAGTGTGTGCTTGGTGTGTGAGTGTGTTTGTGTGTGTCCTGTGGTGGGTTGGCACCCTGCCCGGGATTGGTTCCTGCCTTGTGCCCTGTGTTAGCTGGGATTGGCTCCAGCAGACCCCCGTGACCCTGTGTTCGGATTCAGCGGGTTGGATAATGGATGGATGGATGTTAGTGGATGCTTGCTACACTACACAACACACTTTACTATTTGGTTTTGTTTTTGTCTTACAAAAGCAAGCATAATCAAAACCAGGTACTGAATATGAACAATTTTACACAATTTCATCATTTTTAAAATATTTTTATATCATTTGTGCTGAACAAATCTGCGCTGACTGTTAGCACTTTTTTCTTTTCCTTTTATTGCCCAGAATGGGCCAATTTGTACTGAAGTTTAGGTGAATTTTAAGGTTTGAGAGTTTTTTACTCTAAATGTCTACAGCACACAACATATCCCACTCCAACGACAATGTGCTTATAATGAGTGCCTTTGATATTTCATTCTAAAATCTCAAACAATGGGCTTTGTTATTTTCTACCAGCCAGATTGATCTATGATTCCATCTCAGGCTCAAACAATTTATAGACAGAATTTTGCACATGCAGGCCTAGAAAGATATAAAAAAAAATAAGAAAAGAGTTTCTACTGTGTTCGGACTGGTGTGACAATGAAAATCATGGTGGTTAAGGAAGAACAGGACTCTTAGAAGTGAATCAGTGTGCAGACCCCACCTAGCTGTATTGAGGGAAACAAAGAAAAACAAGCATGTAGTGTGAAGGTTAAGGGCAGTGAGACTTGAAAAGCCCACCATAAGAACAGTAAACCCATAATGAGCAGAGCAAGAGCAGGTAATAGGAGTATGGGCATGCACAAAATGACAGAGACAGCATCTGAGATTAAGAATAATATATAAATTATCTAAACCTGTTTATCCAGAGCAGGATCACAGGAATCTGGAGCCTAACCCAGCAGGTTTGAATGCAAGGCAGGAAAAATCCCTGGTATGCAATATGTATGATATGGCTGATGTCAAGAACAAAAAGAATATGATATTTCAACTATCTTTTGAGAGAGAGAGAGAGAGAGAGAGAGAGAGAAACATTGAAAAAACAAATATTTTAAAGCATAATTCTGCTACTGGATTATTGCCACAATATCAGATATTTTGAGCTGTGAATATGAACTAAAAGTTAAATTAATAAATATAGAATAAATACAAAAACAAATTAGTATGTTTAGCTTTTCACCACTTGGCAGACTCGCTTCCCCTAACCTACCTGTAGTTCAGTAGAGACATTGCCAACTCAGGGATTTTACAAGGTTTGCATTGCTTCATTGTTAAACGATGTTTTTAAAGCAAAAGTGATTGGTCAGCAACAATATGCTGATCTTGTATGATGACATTGTCAGTCTCTCGATCAGTGCCGTTTTATTTTCAAAAATCGGGAGTGGTCTCCCCTTGACTTTCTCGTGTACTCAGATATGGGGATGGATATTTGAGGAGTAAACCGCAAGACAATGATTATATTATGTACAATAAAGAACCACCAACAACAAATCAAATCAAATTAATAATATATTGCACAATTATTATAAAAGTAAAGTTGAATAAATTGGACTCTGTAGCTGCATGAATAAAAAAAAAATTCAGTATGTGTTCAGGTAAAGTACCACTTCCGGTTAATGGATTTGGCCCAAAAGTTAATACAGATCTACAATTCTGGTGTAACAACCACATGCCAAACTTCATCCATCTATCTAGTTGCGTTTTTGAGATCTCATGTTTATACTCACTGTGAGATGTGGCCGGCCATTCATCCCGGCCAATACCCCCACGCCGATAGATGGAGCCCTTCCGGCAGCATGGAGGTACCCCGAATTCCAGCAGGGCATCATGGCTATTGGAGTTTTCTTTCACAGCCCTACAGGATACCATGGGGGCCGCAAGGGGACGCTGCAGGGAGGCTCAGAGACTTGTATTTGCCCTATAACCCGGAAGTACGTCCTGGTCGCAGGGACAGAGGAAATGACGTGCTTCCGGGATGAAGAAAAGTTTTACCTGACCCGGAAGTGATAAAAAGGCACATGGACTTAGGGACAAACACTTCCGGGTCAAGGACTATAAAGGACTCTGGGGAATCCCAGACGGACAAGCTGAGTTGGGAGGCAGGGTGGCTAAGCGTCTGGGAGTGGAGGATTATTGTTTATTTGATTATTGGTTATTGTTTATTGGAGATTTGTGGAGTGGAGGGTGCTTTGTGCACATTATTATTATAATAAATTCAATATTTGGACTTTTACCTGGTGTCTGGCGTGGTGTCCGAGGGTTCAAGGGAGCGAGAGCACCCTTATCTGTCACAACACACGCACACACACATAGACATAATTCCAAAAAATGGTATTTTCGGACTCGGGGAGTTCTATAATGTCAAGATTCATCAAAATGTCAAAGTCGAATTTTTTTCATAATTAGTATATTTTCTCTATACGTTGTATACTTCGACTGCGAAATGGCAGGTGAATTACTGTCAACAAAAAGCAGGCACCTGAGAAATAAACTGAAACGTTACTCACTCGTGATTTTTCTGTCCATACGGTAAAGTTTTTGTTGAGCAACCCATTCCGATTTCAGGCGTTTGAATTACATCTTGATATATACAAGTGCAAAGAAACGCGACACGTAAATTGTTTTCTATTCCACACGCTTTACACGCGTATTCAGCTCTCTCTGTCACCGTAAATGCTGTGTGAACACCCAACCTCCATCACCAGCCTCCGTTCACTGGATGAATACGTGCAGGCGGCTCGTGGTGGATGGCTTTCACTTTTAGAGTTAAAAGTTATAAGGGTTAAACACTAACAGCAAGAAAATTAATTCAAAAATGAAAACTAAAATTATGTTTAGTAAATTATTTTATTTCAGTTAGTCTTTCCAGCTACTTTAATAGTTTCATTTAGTTTTAGTTTTTCAATTCAGTTTTGTTAATTATTTTATTTCAGTTTATGAAAATGTTTTTTTAATAATAGTTTCAGTTGTGATTTTAGTTTTCGTTAACTATGATAACCTTGGGTCAAACGAGTGTGGGAGCCAGTCAATCGTATCAATTCTTCATCCTTCATCCATGTCACATGAGCCGGGCATTGTCATGCACTAGGAAGAACCCAGGACCCACTGCACCAGCATAGGGTCTGACAGTGGGTCCAAGGATTTCATCCCGATACCTAATGGCAGTAAAGGTGCAGTTTAATAGCCTGTAAAGGTCTGAGTGTCCCTCCATGGATATGCCTCCCCAGACCATCACTGACCCACCACCAAACCTGTCATGCTGAACGATGTTACGGGCAGCATAATGTTCTCCACGGCTTCTCCAGACCCTTTCACATCTGTTACATGTGCTCAGGGGTGAACCTGCTGTCATCTGTGAAAAGCACAGGGTGCCAGTGGTGGACCTGCCCATTTTGGTATTCTATGGCAAATGGCAATCGAGCTCCACAGTGCCGGGCAGTGTGCACAGGGCCAACTAGAGGACGTTGGGCCCTCAGGCCACCCTCATGAAGTCTGTTTCTGATTGTTTGGTCAGAGATATTCACACCAGTGGCCTGCTGGAAGTCATTTTGTAGGGCTCTGGCAGTGTTCATCCTGTTCCTTCTTGCCCAAAGGAGCAGATTATCAGTGCTGCTGATGGGTTAAGGACCTTCTACGGCCCTGTCCAGCTCTCCTAGAATAACTGCCTGTCTCCTAGAATCTCCTTCATTCCCTTGAGACTGTACTGGGAGACACAGTAAACCTTCTGGCAATGGTACGTATTGATGTGCCATCCTGGAGAAGTTGGACTACCTGTTCAACCTCTGTAGGGTCCAGGTATCGCCTCATGCTACCAGTAGTGACACTGACCATAGCCAAATGTCAGTGGCCTCCACCTGTTAAACCATTCCTGTTTTGGGGGTAGACTCATTGTTGCCCCTCTAGTGCACCTGTTGTTAATTTCATTAACATCAAAGCAGCTGAAACTGATTAACAACCCCCTCAGCTACTTAACTGACCAGGTCAATAGCCCAGAAGTTTCATTGACTTGATGCTATACTCTGATTAAAAGGTGTTCCTATCTGTGTGTGTGTAAATACAGTGCCCTCCACCCCTTGTAAAAATTAGTAAGAAGGGTTACAAAAAAAATCACTGTTTGCTGTAGAACTGTTATCTTGCACTGAAAAATGAGAAACATCTGACTTTTAATTGAAACAAGTTCATTCAAAGAAAAACAAAGCCCTCATCAAGAAATAAATATTTTTAACAAAAACACATGTACCACAATTGTTGGCACCATTGAAAATAAATGTGAAACAATCTAACTGAAGCATGTTTCCCATTTATATTGGACATTGTTAAGTTGATTGCCGTGTATAGGAACTTTCCAGCTGAAATCAATGACTTTCCGATTAACTGAGATACAACTTTGAGGAGACAGAACCAAATTTCCTTAGCCAACCATCATCATGGCAAAGATCCAAATGAGGGAGAAGTGTGTTGCCCTTCATAACTCAGGAAATAGTTATAAAAAAATAGCTACTTACCAGTAAATGCCTATTTCTCCAGTTTGGGCAATAATTAAAAAGTGGTAATCAGCTGTTGATTTTACCCCCATGTACAGTGAGAAGGACGGTAAGAGAGGCAATAATATCTCCAAGGATCACTTTTGGGGAATTGCAAGAAAAAGTAAAATCCTGAGGTTATCAAGTCTTCAGAACAGCCATCAGATGGCATCTCCATGCCAACAGATTTGGAAGGTATGCCAGAAAGAAGCCTTTTTCTTTCAGTTATCCACAAATGTAACTGCCTGGAGTTTGTAAAATGGTACTACAACTTTGATTGGAACTGTGTTCTATAGTCTGATGATACAAAAATTGAACTTTTTGGCAATAAATACTAAAAGTGGATTTGATGTAAAAAGGATGGATATAATGAAAAGAACCTTGTCCCAACTGTGAAATATGGTGGAGGTGGATTTGTGGGGCTGTTTTTCTTCCAAAAGCCCTGGAAACATTGTTAGGGTACATGTCATCATGGATTCCATGACATATCCATCCATCCATCCTCTTCCACTTATCATAGGTCGGGTCGTGGGAGCAGCAGCTTGCTTGAGCAGAGATGCCCAGACTTCCCTCTCCCTGGCCACTTCTTCTAGCTCTTCTGGGAGAATCCCAAGGCATTCCCAGGCCAGCTGGGAGACATAGTCCCTCCAGCGTGTCCTGGGTCTTCCCCGAGGCCTTCTCTCAGTGGGACGTGCCCAGAACACCTCACCAGGGAGGCGTCCAGGAGGCATCCTGATCAGATGCCCGAGCCACCTCATCTGACTCCTCTCGATGCGGAGGAGCAGCAGCTCTACTCTGAGCTCCTCCCGGATGACTGAGCTTCTCACCCTATCTTTAAGGGAGAGCCCAGACACCCTGCGGAGAAAACTCATTTCAACCGCTTGTATTCACGATCTCGTTCTTTCGGTCACTACCCATAGCTCATGACCATAGGTGAGGGTAGGAACATAGATCGACTGGTAAATTGAGAGCTTTGCCTTACGGCTCAGCTCCTTTTTCACCACGACAGACCGATGCAGAGCCCGCATCACTGCGGACGCCGCACCGATCCGCCTGTCCATCTCACGCTCCATTCTTCCCTCACTCGTGAACAAGACCCCAAGATACTTGAACTCCTCCACTTGTGGCATAATCTCGCTCCCAACCCTGAGAGGGCACTCCACCCTTTTCCGGCTGAGGACCATGGTCTTGGATTTGGAGGTGCTGATTCCCATCCCAGCCACTTCACACTCAGCTGCGAACCGATCCAGAAAGAGCTGAAGATCACGACCTGATGAAGCAAACAGGACAACATCATCTGCAAAAAGCAGTGACCCAATCCTGAGTCCACCAAGCTGGACCCCCTCAACACCCTGGCTGCGCCTAGAAATTCTGTCCATAAAAGTTATGAACAGAATCGGTGACAGAGGGCAGCCCTGGCGGAGTCCAACTCTCACTGGAAACGGGTTCGACTTACTGCCGGCAATGCGGACCAAGCTCTGACACCGATCGTACAGGGACCGAGCAGCTCTTATCAGGGGGTCCGGTACCCCATACTCTCAGAGTACCCCCCACAGGATTCCACGAGGGACACGGTCGAATGCCTTTTCCAAGTCCACAAAACACATGTAGACTGGTTGGGCGAACTCCCATGCACCCTCCAGGACCCTGCTAAGGGTGTAGAGCTGGTCCACTGTTCCACGACCAGGACAAAAACCACACTGTTCCTCCTGAATCCGAGGTTCGACTATCCGACGGACCCTCCTCTCCAGAACCCCCGAATAGACTTTTCCAGGGAGGCTGAGGAGTGTGAACCCTCTGTAGTTGGAACACACCCTCCGGTCCCCCTTCTTAAAGAGGGGGACCACCACCCCAGTCTGCCAATCCAGAGGCACTGTCCCTGATGTCCATGCAATGTTGCAGAGACGTGTCAACCAAGACAGCCCTACAACATCCAGAGCCTTGAGGAACTCCGGGTGTATCTCATCCACCCCCGGGGCCCTGCCACCAAGGAGTTTTTTGACCACCTTGGTGACCTCAGTCCCAGAGATGGGGGAGCCCACCTCCGAGTCTCCAGGCTCTGCTTCCTCATTGGAAGGCATGTTAGTGGGATTGAGGAGGTCTTCGAAGTACTCCCCACAACGTCCCGAGTCGAGGTCAGCAGCGCACCATCCCCACCATACACAGTGTTGACACTGCACTGCTTCCCCCTCCTGAGACGCCGGACGGTGGACCAGAATCTCCTCGAATCCGTCCGAAAGTCGTTTTCCATGGCCTCCCCAAACTCCTCCCATGCCCGAATTTTTGCCTCAGCAACCACCGAAGCCGCATTCCGCTTGGCCTGCCGGTACCTATCAGCTGCCTCCAGAGTCCCACAGGACAAAAGGGACCGGTAGGACTCTTTCTTCAGCTTGACGGCATCCCTCACCGCCGGTGTCCACCAACGGGTTCGGGGATTGCCGCCACGACAGGCACTGACTACCTTACGGCCACAGCTCCGGTCAGCCACCTCAACAATAGAGGCATGGAACATGACCCATTCGGACTCAATGTCCCCCACCTCCCTCGGGACATGGTCGAAGTTGTGCCGGAGGTGGGAGTTGAAGCTACTTCTGACAGGGGGCTCTGCCAGACGTTCCCAGCAGACCCTCACAACATGTTTGGGCCTACCAGGCCTGACCGGCATCCTCCCCCACCATCGGAGCCAACTCACCACCAGGTGGTGATCAGTTGATAGCTCCGCCCCTCTCTTCACCCAAGTGTCCAAGACATGTGGCCGCAAGTCCGACGACACGACCACAAAGTTGATCATCGAACTGAGGCCTAGGGTGTCCTGGTGCCAAGTGCACATATGAACACCCCTATGCTTGAACATGGTGTTCGTTACAGACAATCCGTGACGTTCACAGAAGTCCAATAACAAAACACCACTCGGGTTCAGATCGGGGGGGCCATTCCTCCCAATCACGCCCTTCCAGGTCTCACTGTCATTGCCCACGTGAGCATTGAAGTCTCCCAGCAGTACGAGGGAGTTCCCAGAAGGTATGCCCTCTAGCACCCCCTCCAGGGACTCCAGAAAGGGTGGGTACTCCGAACTGCTGTTTGGTGCATACACACAAACAACAGTTAGGACCCGTCCCCCCACCCGAAGGCGGAGGGAGGCTACCCTCTCGTCCACCGGGGTAAACCCCAATGTACAGGCTCCAAGTCGTGGGGCAATAAGTATGCCCACACCAGCTCGGTGCCTCTCACGGGGGGCAACTCCAGAGTGGTACAGAGTCCAGCCCCTCTGAAGGAGATTGGTTCCAGAGTCCAAGCTGTGCGTCGAGGTGAGCCCGACTATATCTAGCCGGAACTTCTCAACCTCGCACACAAGCTCAGGCTCCTTCCCCTTCAGAGAGGTGACATTCCACGTCCCAAGAGCCAGCTTCTGTAGCCGAGGATCGAACCGCCAAGTTCCCCCGCCTTCGGCCACCACCCAACTCACACTGCACCCGACCTCCTTGGCCCCTCCCATAGGTGGTGAGCCCATGGGAAGGGGGACCCACGTTGCCTCTTCGGGCTGTGCCCGGCCGAGCCCCATGGCTGCAAGCCCGCCACCAGGCGCTCCTAAAATCTCCATGACATATCAGGAGATTTTAAATCAAAATCTGACTGCCTTTGCCAGGAAACTAAAACTGGGTCGTCATTTAATCTTCCAGCAGGATAATAATCTGAAACACATGTCTAAATCATCCCTACAATGGTTAACTGATCACAAAATCAAAGTTCTGCCATAGCCATCTCAGTCCCCTGACCTGAAAACCTGTGGAGTGAGCTGAAGAGGAGAGTACACAGGAGAGGGCCTAGGACCCTGGATGATCTAGAGATTATTATGTAAATAAGAATGGTCTCATATCGTTCTCTTATAAAAGGTTACAAGAGAAGACTCCATGCTGTTACATTGGCAAAGGAAGGTTGTACAAAGTATTACATGCAGGGGTGCCAACAATTGTGGCACATGTGTTTTTGTTATAAATATTTATTTCTTGATGAGGGCTTTGTTTTTCTTTGAATGAACTTGTTTCAATTAAAAGTCAGATGTTTCTGATTCTTTCCGTGCAAGATGATGGTTCTTCAGCAAACAGTGAAGTGTGTGTGTGTGTATGTATTCATTTAAAAAGCTTCCGTAAGAAGCTAAATTTCTCCTTCTATCTGTATGTCTGACTCAGTTTGCATCTCTAATCCCTCTTTGACTCTATCCCTTCTTTTCTACTTCTTGAATCTTTAATACACTAGAATTACCAGAGCCTACGAAAAAACTCGTAGATCCGGCCCACCTTAAATCGCTTCTTAAATCAGTTCACAACTCTCCGCCAGCATCCTTTGTCCTCTAAATGTGCTGATAAAAGACAAGCTGCCAGCAGCTATTCCATCCCCCCACTGACTTAGAACGTGCGCGAACTTTTCCTAGCTCATGCCTTGATTGATTATCTGGGAGTGAAGTGGAGTTTTAGAGTGGAAATAATAGATCGTTATTTGGAACACACGCATTTCATGTGTGTTCCGTTTCTACAGTAATCTGTGTAAACACATTGTTAAAACAGAAACTTTTTCATATTTTAGTAATAAATGTTGCAAAATGTAGTAGACATAAACAATAGAATGTGTAAAGCCTGAGTTCCAAAGATCAAATAAACACTTTCACAAAAGCTTCAAGAATGCCGCAACAGTTTCCATGGCGTAGAGCGCTAGAATTTGCTTCTTAAAGCGCAGCAACTTTGCCGTGCCTCACAGACCTGAGTTCGATTCCCCGCTGGGGATAAAGTGTTGCTTTTTTTTTTTCTTTTTAACCTCAAACGGACATAAAATTTATAAATTGGTATGCACTGTCAGTTAATGAGATCGTTATATTTTCATGTGGGATGCTCCTTTTAAAATATTTTTTTAACAGTTGAGACTGCAATTAACATGAACAACTGTCCCTATAACTTATTTTTAAGATCCATAACACACAGACAGACAGAGCACTGCGTAATACAGAGATAGACAGGCAGAGATATATAAATAAACAGGGAAGCCACATGTACTGAAAGAAAAAAAAAGATCAACATGTGCGTTGTTCCTGCTGCACTGAATAAGCTCACATGCTCTAACATCACCCCTCCCCCATCTGACTCTCTAAGTAACAGCACAAGTACAGGCGCAAACCAAGTGTAATCAAGAGTCCCGGTTCCATCCCTACTCACTCCTATATTTGCCGTTTTCAGTAGTAAGCTGCTCATTTTGTTAATATTATACAGTACACACATGCACTTCGTTTGCGTCTGTACTTGTGCTGTTACTTAGAGAGTAACATAGAAACTAGAACATAGTTTCTATGTTCCGCTGAATACCTTCAATTATTGTTGCTTAATGTTTCAAACAAGTACCCTTTCCTGGTTTGCTTGGATATCCTTTTTTTATGATATAACAAAAAAAGAGTAAGAAAACATTTCCCTGGGAAAGGCTGTGTTGTGGAATTCAGATGCCACCTCTTTGCTGTATGAGCAATAAAAACTGTGTGACTAAAAGTTTTTGTCAAAAAAAAAAATCGCATACCTGTAATGGGGAGGGAGCTCTGATAAAACTCACTTTTCCCTGTAAACTGTGTGAATAAAAACTACATATATTTAAAAAAAATTCTGTGTGCTATATTTTTGCATAAGGTTAACATATGAGACAATGGTGCTGGGGAAAGTATTTGGAGAGGATGTTAATGCATGTCAGAATGAATTTAATGTTACTATTGTGCCACAAAAAAATGGCTAGTTTCCACTAAATTCATCTGTCATTGCTTGTCCATGATGGGCACCATCCTCCTATTCCTGCCCACCCTCACCAGTTCTGGTTTATGCATGCTGTAGGCATATTGATCGCTCTGCCATTCTTGGGTTGTTTCTTGGTTCACCTTCACACCCAACTTCTTTGCCCATTTCCACAGCCCCACCACCCCTCCAAAAGTACCCAGATCCTCCAGCCAATAACAAACAGATCTGCTGCACACCTACCACTTCCACCCTAAACCCCACTAAGGGCGCACACACAGCTTTTGTTTCTTTTCTACAATGTCACCAAAAGAGACACCGACTCTTAAAGAAAAACTACAGCTTCCTTCACAAAACTACTTCTGAATCTAACATCGACCCACCAGCAGATAGACTTTTTCACAGCATACAGTACCTCATAGTCTTATATTATGTAATTCAATGAATATATCAGCTTAACAACCATTTCTTTTTTTTCCATTTTTTATTGATTTTATTGAAATCACACAACATTCTATACAAATATATCAATTTTACAAGAATAGGATTGAAAACAAATCAACCCCCACCCCTGAGAAAGAGAGCCAGCAGAATAAAACTTAAACCTAGTAAAAATAAGCAAATAGATAAATTAATAAGTGAATATAGATAAATGTAGAAGACAAAAAAAAGAGAATAGGGAGGGAATCTGCTTCCTCAGTGCTTTAAAAGCTTATTCTAAAATGTTATTGATTAGATCCTGCCAGGTTTGGAGAAATTTCTGCACAGATCCTCTAAGTGAGAATTTTATTTTTTCCAATTTCAAATAATATACAATATCAGTTACCCATTGACTTAAAAGGGGAAAGTTAGGATTCTTCCAGTTGAGCAAGATAAGTCTACGTGCCAATAGTGTAGTAAAGGCAATTACAGTTTGTTTGTTCTCTTCCACTTTAAGCCCATTTGGAAGTACACCAAACACAGCTGTTAGTGGATTAGGAGGGATTGTGACACCAAGGCTGTCTGAAAGGCATTTAAAAATCTTGGTTCAAAATGATGTTAATTTGGTGCACGCCCAAAACATGTGACACAGTGAGGCTGGAACTTGATTGCAGCGTTTGCAGGTTGGATCTTGCCCTGGAAACATTTTGGACAATTTTAAGCGAGACAGATGTGCTCGATATATAATTTTTAGTTAAATAATTGTATGCTTTGCACACATGGAGCTCGAGTGAATTCTCTGCATTGCTACATTCCACTCCTGTTCTGATATGTTGAGGGAGAGATCCTTTTCCCATTGTCCTCTTGGATCTTTGAAAGAGATGGACTGTAAAATGGTTTTATATATTGCAGAGATGCTGTCTAAGTCCTTGAAGTTGATGAATATATTTTCCAGCATAGAGGGAGGTGGGAGATGAGGGAAATTGGGAAGGTTCTGTTTAACAAAGTTTCTAATTTGAAGATAGTGAAAGAAATGTGTTGCTGGAAAGTTAAATTTAGAATGTAATTGTTCATAGGATGCAAAGACCTTGTCTATATACAGATCTCTAAGTGATTTAATCCCAAATGTTTTCCAGACATTAAAAACTGCATATGTTTGCGATGGTTGAAAAAGGTAGTTCTCGTGCAGTGGTGCCACCGATAAAAGATTCTCTATCTTAAAATGTTTCCTACATTGGTTCCATATTCTGAGTGAGTGAAGCACTATTGGGTTATTAGTATATTGGCGATAATTTGCATTTATTGGGGCACAAAGCAAGGAATGTAAAGATGAATTGTAGGATTCTATTTCTATTGCAGACCAAACCTGCATATTTTCAACTATTTGTCAATGTCCAGGTTTTAATATGTTGTGTGTTTGCTGCCCAGTAGTAAAACTGAAAGTTAGGTAGAGCCATGCCACCTTCTGCCTTTGGCCTTTGTAGGGTCACTCTTTGAATACATGGATGTTTTGAATTCCAAATAAATGTGGTTATGGTTGAATCTAATTTCTTAAAGAACGATTTATTGATGTATGTTGGAATATTTTGAAATAAAAAGAGAAGCTTAGGGAGGATATTCATCTTAAGAATGTTAATTCTTCCAGCTAAAGTGAGATGAAGGGTTGACCATCTATGCAAGTCTTACTTGATTTTTTCCATACAGACAGCAAAATTTTGTTGATAAAGAGCTTTATGTTTATTTGTGATGTTTACCCCTAGATATTTGAACTGATCTGTGATGATAAAAGTGAAGGTGTCCAATCTAATATTGTGTGCTTGAGAATTCACTGGAAAGAACACACTTCTAGTCAAATTAATTCTGAGACCAGAAATCTTTTGGAATTCTGTTAGTGCTGTTAGGACTGTAGGCACAGTATTTTGTGGGTCTGATATATACAGTATCATATCGTCTGCATTTAAAGAAATTTTCTGTTCAAGTCCTTCTCTGATAATCCCCTTCATCTCATAAGCATTTCGAAAGTGGGGCATCCTTGTCTGGTATCACGTTCTAGTTTAAAGTAGTCTGAATTAATGTTGTTAATACAAACTGAAGCTTCTGGATTGGTATAAAGTAGTTTAATCCATGCACAAATGTTCAGGCCAAACCCAAATTTCTCCAATGTATTGAAAAGGTAGTTTCATTCAATCATATCAAATGCTTTTTCTGCATCCAAAGATAATAAAATCTCTGGGATGTTTGACTTTGCGGGTGTAGTATATTACATTAAACAGGCATTGAAGATTAGACGCTAAATGTCGGCCTTTAATAAATCCAGTTTGATCTTGTGATATTACTGAAGACAGCACTTTCTCCATCTTTCTAGCTAGACCTTTGGACAGTATTTTAACATCATTATTCAGAAGTGAAATTGGTCTGTATGATGTACATTGTAATACATCCTTATTTTGTTTAGGAAAGACGGTAATTGATGCTTGATGAAAAGTTTGAGGTAGAATTTTATTGTCTCTAGCTTCTGTTAATGTTGCTAATAGGAGGGGAGCTAGTTGAGTGCAGAACTTCTTATAAAACTCATCAGGGTAGCCATCGGGGCCTGCTGCTTTCCCACTCTGAAGTGACTTTATAGCATCTAGTAATTCTGGTAGCACCAAAGATTTATCCAATTCCTCTGCACTAAGAGTATCTATTTGTGGTATCTGTAATGCATCCAGAAATGCATTAGATTGTGTCTTGTCTTCTTTAAACTCAGTAGAATATAAGGATTTATACTAGTCTCTAAATGTGTGCATTATATTTTTATGGTCAATGATTATGTCTCCGTTTGTGTTGGTAATTGCTGGGATTGCATTGCGAACTTCTTGCTTGTGGATTTGTTGAGCTAAGAGCTTATTAGCTTTCTCTCCATGTTCATGGTAATGATGTCTTGATTTAAAAATGAGTTGTTCAGTTTCTGTAGTTGTTAAGAGGTTTGAGCTCTGAATGCAGAGCCTGCCTTTTCCTATGAAGAGCCTCACTTGGACATCTGGCATGTTCTTCATCTATTCTAGTAATTTCATTGGTTAGCTTTGATACCTGCTTGCTTTCCAGTTTGTTTCTGTGGGAAAGATATGAGATAATTTGTCCTCTTAAGAAGGCCTTCAGGGTTTCCCAGAGTGTCCCTGCAGAGACCTCTGAGGATATATTTATCTCTAGAAGAAAACTGATTTGTTTTGATATACATTTTGTAAAGTTCTCGTCTGCTAATAAAAGTGGGTTAAGACGCCATATGCAAGATGAGTATGTGGGGCATAATGATTTCATCTCCAGGATCAGAGGGGCATGGTCGGAAATAACAATAGCAACATACTTGCAGGATTTAATCGTAGGCAAGAAATGGTTATCTACAAAAAAATAATCAGTTCTTGAATAGCAATGATGCACTGGTGAGTAGAAGGAATATATTCTTGAATTTGGCGTTCTGATTAGTTGTGGTCAGTTACAAACTGTGCAATTGTCTTTGCAGTGTTAGATGTTATCGCCCCTGTGGCAGGAGACCTATCTAGATCTGGATTTAAAACACAATTAAAATCCCCAGCCATTATAATTTTATGAGTGTTAACAACCATTTCTGACAAAGTTCAAAACCGTATAATGGCAAATTATTCTTAAGAATTAACATGTTATTTTCATGGAAGAAGATGTCATATATACTGTATTAAAATAGCTACAGCTGAAGGGAGTTTCTATTGTGATAGCCCAGGTGCTGCTATACTTTACATTTCTCTGGTATTTAACAACCATTTACTACATTCCTAGGAGTTGGCTGGTTGCTCCCTTCGGTGACTTCCTGATGACAGTCTATTTTAGTTGCCTTTTAAGGCAAGAGGCATAGTGACCTTATTATTCCTTATGTCACAGGAGTAATGTTTGACCACCTGAGCACAATGTGTGTGGTTTAAATAATTCTGTGATATTGAAAAGGAATACCATCTGCAAAATGCTTTTGAATTATAAGAAAAAAATCATTTTGTTTGAATCTATACTGCTTTCTGGCAACAGTTAAGCCTATGAACACTGTTAGAGATGGCAGTTAGAAAAATTGTCATGATATTTACTAATGTGTCTGGAAATTTTAGATTTTAATGTAAATGCCTTATTTTCAATGCATGTACTGCTTCAATAAAATTAATTAGTTCTTTTGAATTCTTATTTTTAAATTTAGTAGATTATTTCAGATGAGTATGACTAGATCTTAAAAAAGTTTTTATTGGTTTTATTAAATATAATTAGAGACTAATTGAAAGCTTTATTATCTGTTTATAACAAAATGAAAATCAGAAAACAAATGTGATAATTTTTCCTTTCCCCTTAATAGTTGAACTGTTTTCATCAAGTTTGGAAATAAATTTTGCCTTCTCAACTATCTTCATAACTTCTTCCCTCTAAGATCCTGATTTTTATAGTCATATAGTTACAAATTTCAATGTTTCATATATAATTTTAATTTGAATGTTTTCATATGTTTAGGTTGTTCCTTGTGATTGAGTATGTGAATGGCGGTGATCTTATGTTCCATATGCAACGACAACGAAAACTTCCAGAAGAACATGCAAGGTGAGGCTGCAGTCAGACAACAAAAGATCTTTTTACTAAGAGAATGGACTTGTCTCTTGGAAAAGTGCTAACAAGTTATTCACTTTCAAGAGATCCTGCAAAAAAGGTTTAAAAATTAAAATGGGAAAATGTTTTATTGAAACATTGGGGAAGAATTTAAAGATTTTATTAAAATGGACACGCCAAAAAAAAAAAAAACTAAAATAAGTGAAAAAGTGAATATAATACAGCAGGAAAAAAAAGTCATAGCACATAATTCAGATTAGCAGCATGGAGACAGAAAAAAACAGAAAACATTCAGTATTAATAATGAAGGAAAGTACTAAAAGGGGAGAACCAAATACAGTAATAGTTGTGAGATTAAGAGGGATATAAGGAGCAAGGAATTTCTTAATATAGTTTGTGATTTTGATTTGATTTTTTTTATTTAGCATTTTATTAATTCCCCGAGGGTAAATATTTTTGTTAGTGAAAACAGAAGCAAAATTAGTTGGAATGAGGACACAACTATTTTTGTTAACTCTAGCCATGCATTTTGAGATTAATAACAATACATATTTTTTTTTAGAAAATAAAACTGTGCAGTAATGTAGTACAGTGATTAGCACTGCACCCTTAAAAGCCCAGAGTTCAAGTTTGCACATCCTACTAATATGTGTATAATAATACTAGTATGTGCACATTTTCTTTTATTCAGTTTCTATCCCACGCCGCAAAGTCATTCATTTTAGGTTAATAACACAAATCTAGATTGGCTAGTCATTGAGAAATGTAAAGTGGTAGTTATGTGTGTGCACATACAGTATATACATGCATTAATTGTCCCAAGGGGAAATTTAGCTTTTGCATACGCTACAAGCTTAAGAAATATAGAAATATAACAAAAACAACAACTCCCAGCAAACACAAGGAAAAATTGCAAAAGAGAAGAACAAATTCTGACTTGTCTAAGAATAAGATAGCAGTCATAATGAGATATTATAACGGTATATGGTCATAGGTATGAAGCAGCACCAGTATCAGTTCTTGACACAGTTCTGTTGAATAATAATTAGCTGAAATACCTAATGATAGTGTAGCATGGAGAGGCTGTGCATCATTATTCATAACGGCCATCAGTTTTGTCTTTGTTCACTTATCCTTTGCTAACGTGTCTGGAGTGCATTACAGAACTGAGTCTGCCTTCTTAATTACCTTGCTGATTTAGTGAGTCTATCTTGAAGTGATGTTACTGGTCCTGCACACTACAGCACAGAAAATAGCAAAGAGTATCGTAATAGTATAGTAATTGTACCACTATATTTGGACACGATATGATAATACTGAGATTTTTTTTGCAATGTATTAAGTATGTATATTTTCAATATATTTAATATTGAAACTCATTTCTGCAATATATTGCAATTCATTCCATCTTATTTAATTGAAGTTAAAGCTAAAATTCTATTCCATCCATCCATCCTCTTCCGCTTATCTGAGATCGGGTCACGGGGGCAGCAGCTTGAGCAGAGATGCCCAGACTTCCCTCTCCCCGGCCACTTCTTCTAGCTCTTCTGGGAGAATCCCGAGGTGTTTCCAGGCCAGCCGGGAGACATAGTCCCTCCAGCATGTCCTGGGTCTTCCCCGGGGCCTTCTCCCGGTTAGACATGCCTAGAACATCTCACCAGGGAGGCGTCCAGGAGGCATCCTGATCAGATGCCCGAGCCACCTCATCTGACTCCTCTCGATGCGGAGGAGCAGCGGCTCTACTCTGAGCCCCTCCCGAATGACTGAGCTTCTCACCCTATCTTTTAGGGAAAGCCCTGGCACCCTGCGGAGGAAACTCATTTCAGCCACTTGTATTCGCGATCTCGTTCTTTCGGTCACTACCTATAACTCATGACCATAGGTGAGGGTAGGAGCTTAGATTGACTGGTAAATTGAGAGCTTGGACTTACGGCTCAGCTCCTTTTTCACCACGACAGACTGATGCAGAGCCCTCATCACTGCAGACGCTGCACCGATCCGCCTGTCGATCTCACGCTCCATTCTTCCCTCACTCATGAACAAGACCCAGAGATACTTGAACTTCTCCACTTGGGGCAGGATCTCGCTCCCAACCCTGAGAGGGCACTCCACCCTTTTCCGGCTGAGGACCATGGTCTCGGATTTGGAGGTGCTGATTCCCAACCCAGCCGCTTCACACTCGGCTGTGAACCGATCCAGAGAGAGCTGAAGATCATGGCCTGATGAAGCAAACAGGACAACATCATCTGCAAAAAGCTGTGACCCAATCCTGAGCCCACCAAACTGGACCCCCTCAACGCCGTGGCTGCGCCTAGAAATTCTGTCCATAAAAGTTATGAACAGAATCGGTGACAAAGGGCAGCCTTGGCGGAGTCCAACTCTCATTGGAAACGGTTTTGACTTACTGCCGGCAATGCAGACCATGCTCTGAAACCAGTTTTATAGGAACTGAACAGCCCTTATCAGGGTGTCCGGTACCCCATACTCTCGGAGTACCCCCCACAGGATTCCCCAAGGAACACGGTCGGATGCCTTTTCCAAGTCAACAAAACACATGTAGACTGGTTGAGCGAACTCCCATGCACCCTCCAGGACCCTGCTAAGGGTGCAGAGTTGGCCCACTGTTCCACGACCAGAATGAAAACCACACTGTTTCTCCTGAATCTGAGGTTCAACTATCTGACGGACCCTGAATCTCCTTGAAGCCGTCCGAAAGTCGTTCTCCATGGCCTCCCCAAACTCCTCCCACGCCCGTGTTTTTGCCTCAGCAACCACCGAAGCTGCATCCTGCTTGGCCTGCCAGTACCTATTAGCTGCCTCCAGAGTCCCACAGGACAAAAGGGTCCTGTAGGACTCCTTCTTTAGCTTGACGGCATCCCTCACCACCGGTGTCCACCAACGGGTTCGGGGATTGCCACCACAACAGGCACCGACCACCTTACGGCCAGAGCTCCGGTCAGCCGCCTCAACAATAGAGGCACGGAACATGGCCCATTCGGACTCAATGTCCCCCACCTCCCTCAGGACGTGGTCAAAGTTTTGCCGGAGGTGAGAGTTGAAGCTACTTCTGACAAGGGACTCTGCCAGACGTTCCCAGCAGACCCTCACAATACATTTGGACCTACCAGGCCTGACCGGCATCCTCCCCCACCATCGAAGCCTACTCACCACCAGGTGGTGATCAGTTGACAACTCCGCCCCTCTGTTCACTCGAGTGTCCAAGACATGTGGCCACAAGTCCGACGACATGACCACAAAGTCGATCATCGAACTGAGGCCTAGGGTGTCCTGGTGCCAAGTGCACGTATGAACACCCCTATGCTTGAACATGGTGTTCGTTATGGACAATCCGTGACAAGCACAGAAATCCAATAACAAAACACCGCTTGGGTTCAGATCGGGGGGGCCATTCCTCCCAATCACGCCCTTCCAGGTGTCACTGTCATTGCCCACGTGAGCATTGAAGTCCCCTAACAGAATGAGGGAGTCCCCAGAAGGTATGCCCTCTACCACCCCCTCCAGGGACTCCAGAAAGGGTGGGTACTCCAGACTGCTGTTCGGCGCATACGCACAAACAACAGTTAGGACCCGTCCCCCCACCCAAAGATGGAGGGAGGCTACCCTCTCATCCACCGGGGTAAACCCCAAATAACAGGCTCCAAGTCGGGGGGCAATAAGTATGCCCACACCCGCTCGGCACCTCTCACCGATATCTGATACATTTTTGCCAAAATTCTATTCCTCTTGGCAAAAATGTATCAGATATCTAATAAGACAAACCCTTGACCACCTTAATTTGATATTAGCTTTTGTAATTTTGGAAATAGATGTCCAGTGTTTTAGCAGGATTCAGTTTTCAAAAAAAGAATGCTCATTTACAGTAAATAAAATTCACATCAGTAGATTGTCTCACCACAGCTTTGAGTGTTTGAATTAGTACTATATAATCAGAAGAAAAATGTTGCATTTGTATACTGTTTTGATATATTTATCCCCTTCCTAGCATAAGGAAAGTCTGATTTTAAGGATGTTGAAATGTTGCAGTGTTAACAATGTTAACAGATATTATGAGTGGGCATGTTTTAAAGTATTGTGGAATTGCTGGAGTATTTAAATGCACCTTTTACTCTTCTCTAGATCATTATTGTATACCTATGGTGTAGAAATGTGCCAATACACAGCAGGTAGCACAGAGAGGCCAATGCAGTTATGTTAAATAATTATTCTTATAAATGAAAGATTTTGAAAACAAATTAAAAAAGCTGTGCTCAACCATCAATATTTAGGTTTGCTGTCAGGAACTTATTTATTAGGCTGGTCATTGAGTAAAATTTATGCTTCTAAGTAGTGCTTAAATATAAACCGCAATGTTTAGAACAGAATACTGTTTTTTTCAGTTGGGTGAGTGACTGAGTAACTATTAGTGTTTTTATCCTCATAATTGATGATATTCAGGGTTTTTTTCTTCTCAATCTTACCCTTCAAAATCCTAATGATGATTCCTTCTACAGAAGCCTATACAATAATCATATTAAATCTGTGAGCTTTCTATTTAGATTTTTCCCTCCACTTGTCTAAATTTTTAATAACTAAGTAGTTTTCTGGGGCAGAATCGCATGATATTTGATGATGATGGTTTCTTTGTGAAGTTCACACTCTGATTTCCACAGTCTGTTAAAGAAAGCTCTCTTTTTTCCCTATTTTTTGTTCAGTGCTTCAGTGCAGCCACCACTAATGCAAGATAAATGATGAATGCACTAATTCAAAAATGGAAGGAATTATACTTTGTTCTTCATAATTTTATCCAGCCCATTTAAAATTTTCTCACAAGGACAGTCATGTCATCCATGTTGACTCTTCTAATAATGCTTCAGTGGTCTTAGATGCTGTTCTCCTTATAACGGAATCTTGTCAGTGTTTTCTTTTCCTAATGTCTAGGGCTGCCAACCATCCTCATTTTCCCAGACCTGTCCTCATTTTGTACGTGCCATGGACTGTCTGGGAGGAATTTATAAAATTTTGAAAACGTCTGGAATTTTGGCTCATAAAATTTGAAAATCTCCTTATCCTTCTCATTGGTAAAATTTGAAAGCTGTACATCAATCAGTACTTGCAGAAGTAGTGTGCACACTTTTTTCCCCAGAATCTTCACTTCTGTTCCGGTAGTAAACAATGCAGATATTGACAAGAATAGAAAAAACCCTTTGAGTTCTTGACTTTTGTCTGTCGAACTTGGCTTTTTTACTTCATCTTTTGAATTCAGCGTTATCTTCTAATTATTTGTAATCTTAATTCACCGTAACTAAGTGAATTTATTTAAAATTGAAATTACAATTTCACATTTTGTATGTGAGATCTTATTTTCGATTCTTCTTTCAGCAGCTTGATTAAACAAGAAATTTCATACTTGGTACAGTCTGTCGCATTTAAGTGCGAGTAAGTACTGCTTTGTAATATTTTAATAGAAAATATTATTACTACCCGTTGTTCTAAACTGGATTTATAATTGTAAATGAATGAGTCAACTATTAAAGTTTCAGCTAATTAAAAAAAATTACACATTTATTCTGTCATATAAATGTAATATTATTTTAGTTATCAGTTGATCAAGTAATAAGTCACTTCTTCAAATAATTTAATAATATTTTCATAATTCTTTCATTTACATTAATTCAGGAATACCCATTATACCAAAAAGAAAGTGCAAGTTCATAGACTACTTGAACAACAAATATCCTTGTTTTATCAAATTTTCAGACTATATTAGATTTACTGAGAAAAATCACTTCAGTGGAAAAATATAAAAAAAGGTTGAAATGTAAATGCAAATAAACTAAATTGAAAAAAGTAAGATTATTTTTATTTTACTAGAAGTGAATTTATTATGTATAATTTTTTTACAGGTTTCCGACAGTTAAACGAGCCAAATAAGAATGGAAGGAATGAAGTCTGTTAATTTAAGAGGCTTGACATATTCAAAATATTTAATGGGTTATTAGTTTGCCAGTGATGATGATTGTGGCCATCATATCATAATTATATTGATAAATTGTTACTAAAGGTTTATATCATTTTAAAAAGCATAAGACAGTATAAAGGCGCATTATGGTATCAATAGGGAAAGGCATCCTCAAAAGTCCTAATTTTTCAACCCAAATGTCCTCATTTCTAGCGACCTACCAATGACCATCTTTACCAGAGAAAAAGAGACAATTTGTGTCTGAATGCAACGCTTATACAGATGCAGCCATTACCAATGACCTCTGCCTAAGTTATTTCATGTGCAAGATACTGCGCTACATGCTTGGCTAGTCAAAATGACCAAAAAATGGCATTTGTGAAGTGTCATTTGTTAGTGATAAGATTGCTTCATTAATCTCTTTACTGTGTCCATTTAAATAATACATTAAAGGAATTTTATAGCTACTAGGTCACTTGCTATAGTTATTTTGTGAAAAATGTTTGGCATATATGTTCTGACTATTGAATTTATACACATTATAAAAAGTTATAATGTTTTACACTATTTCAGAATAGAATTAACAGTCTAAAAAATACATAACTAAATATCAAAATAATTAAGTTTCTATGACACTTTTACTTAAAATAATACAGTCTACTTTTGATGTACACATATCCATAAATTTGATTTGTTCACTGTTTTATATTTTAAAGCTTACAAACACTGTGCTGTTATGGTGTAGTGTTTAAGGAAGGTGATTTGTACTTTAGAGGCCAAGGTTGATCCTAGTTTAATATGTAGAAGTTTACACTAGAGGTAAGCTTCTTTTTCTTTCTAAATAATATAGTAAGCAAATAAGCAAAATAAAATAGTAAATACGTATATATTCACGTATAAGTCAGATCTTGAAACCCGAAAAATCGATCATAAAATCAGACCCCGACTTATACTCCCATTCAAAAATGCGAGTTTTTTTTTGCTTCCTCCAATCTCGCACCAGTTCCTCAGACACATTGAATTTTGTTGCAGCAGCACAGGTACCAATTTCTTTCACCACTTCAATGACTTTGAATTTAAAACCAGCTTCATATTTTCTTCTGATCTAACTCTCCATCATAGATAAGGGATGCTCTTACAATAAAGGTGTATGAGGGTGTGAGATACAAAAAACGCAAAACAGTGCAAACGTTGCTTCGGAATAGTTTGGGTATTACTGTGTGGTCGCACAATACATAGAAAAAAAGTCAGTGTGCTCTCTGATTACTCTCTCAGGTGGGCGTTAGCATATCATAATCTCTTGGACCAATAGTGTGAGTTTTCTGCATTCGACTTATATGAATGACATTATAAAATACCGGAAATTATACGGTAAAATCAAGCCCCAACTTATCCATGAGAGAACTTAAACGTGAGTATGTATGGTAATATGACCACTTTGTTGTGATTTTTTTTAGCTTATGGCATCTCTGGGCATTTCTAGAAATCTTTTTCCAGTCTAACCAACCTCCAGTCCTGTTTGTACCTAGCATTACCAGAATCTGATAGCAGTGAACTGCATTAACAGTCTGTAGTAAATACATCTCTGATTTTATCACTCCCAACTACATTCAGAAAGTTTCATAAACTGGTAACATTATTTCTACTTTAAATAAAATGTGCTGTCTGCCAAACAATGTAATGCAGCTCAACAAATTACATGCACAGCTGCTTACTCCATCTACCCCATGCTGTGGAACATTGGATGGGGCCAAATGTCTGACTCTATACACATTTAATGTTATACTTTCCTCTCATGTGAAATCTATGTTTTTTATCTTTTTTGCTAATATTATTTATTTAATTTATTGTTGATTACATGTTTTTTTTTAATCAACATCATTCAATGTAAATACCATCATTGTACCAGAATGCAGAGGTAGGTCTCCTTTTATGCAACATATTACATATAATTTTTATTATGTAGGAGTTTAACATCTACCTCTGTTTTATCCCACATCTGTCAGTGAGCACCTAGTCTTATGGTAATTTTCAACTCTCATCAAGACAGGGATCAAAATATAGTACTTATAATAGTAGGTTTCCTGACACACATTTGAAAATGGCTGTACAAACATCTAAATAAAATACATGTAAAAGCTTATAAGCAGTCTTCTGTAACAGTCTTCATTTCATACCAGAAAGAATTAAGTCTGAATCAGAAGTTTTGTGGATGTTTCAAATGTATTCATTTTTTTTTCACCTAATTTGAAAGCTAACTTTTCTCTAATTTCCTTGGCATTAACCCTAAGCGTGACTTGGGCTCAGAATTCTGTGTAATTACAGTTAATGTATGAAAGCCCTGGGATCAAACCTGCCACCTCTCGACTTAGAGACAGCAGTTCTTACCTCTACACCAGCCAAGCAGATGTATATATGGGTGTGTGTGTATTGTTCCCTATCCCAATTTCTTTTACTTTGGTTACATTCTTGAAAAAAGCACACTTGTTTTGCTATATCTGTGTCTTTTGTGAAATTGTTTGTTTGATATTTGGACTTTAGTCTTCACACATTATATACACTTCACGTCAGCATTTGGCCAATTATTAATAGAACATGAAAAAAGGTTCTGTTCTATTTATGTGTTCAATATTTCTTGCCTAGCATTTCCTGTCATCCTGCATTTACATAGATCATTGTAGACATGGAACACATGAAATATACGTGTTCCAAATAACGATATATTATTTACCCTATACAAGGCACCTAACACCCAGATAAACAGACTTGAGCTGGGAGAACGTGGTGTACGACAAGCTGTGTCGGTGGGGGGATGGGATAGCAGGCTGCCTGATGCCAGTGCTGATTGACACATTTACAAAACAAAGACACTAATGGAGAGGTGCGAAGGAATTTAAGGTGGCCCGGGATTACGAGGTTTTCGTAGGCTTCAGGGATTCTAGTGTTAAGCATGCGTCAGACGTCGGGTGATGTATAATGATCCTCTTTACATTTTTAAGCCTGAATGATGCTCAGGACAGTATTCTGCTGTCATCTAGTGGATGAAATAACATCATGCTGCAAAAAAATCACGAATTTTCACCTGTACAATGTGACATTCATTAAAACCACAATGAAGGTTAAAAATTTTTTTTTTAAATAAACTTTCATAGTTACACTGTGTAGTGGGTGGGGTCAATAATTCTTTAATGTAGTACAAATGCATGTCTTTGTTGATGTGGATGTGAGGGGTTGATGTGCCTCCCATGCGCACATGTGTGACACCTTATATTACACTTTTAGCAACTGAACATATACTGTATAATGCTTTTAGCCAACACTCATATATATGAAAAATGTTGGTCAAGTGGTTAGCATGTTGAACTTTTGATCAACCAATGCAGACAAATTAATAATAAAAAAATAATAATTTTGATTGATATTGAAGTTTTGTCAAATGACTTCAATATCACAGTTGGGCAGCATTGGTCAAGTGCTTAGCATGTTCAATTAAATGCTTGAAGGTTCAAGACCATTGTACACAAATTACTTAAATTATTCAAAAAATAAATAAAGCTCTTACAATTTGAAAATTTCTGCAATTATAACCATATTATAATCAACTTGTGATGATGTGTTATTTTCTTTCTATTCTTTTATGGGCAGCACAGTGGCGCAGTGGTAGCGCTGCTGCCTCGCAGTAAGGAGACCTGGGTTCACTTCCCAGGTCCTCCCTGCGTGGAGTTTGCATGTTCTTCCCGTGTATGCATGGGTTTCCTCCGGGTGCTCCGGTTTCTTCCCACAGTCCAAAGACATGGAGGTTGGGTGCATTGGCGATCCTAAACTGTCTCAATACAATACAATTTATTTTTATATAGCCCAAAATCACACAAGAAGTACCACAATGGACTTTAACAGGCCCCTTAAGGAAAAACTCCAAAAAAAAAATCTTTTTTTTTTAATTTTTTTTTTTTATTGATTTTATTGAAATCACACAATATTCAATACAAATAGGATTGAAAACAAATCAACCCCCACCCGTGAGAAAGAGAGCATGGCCAGCAAAATAAAACTTAAACCTAGTAAAAATAAGCAAATAGATAAATTAATAAGTGAATATAGATAAATGGAGAAGAAGAAAAAAAGAGAATAGGGAGAGAATCTGCTTCCTCAGTGCTTTAAAAGCTTGCAATAAAATATTATTGATTAGATCCTGCCAGGTTTGGAAAAATTTCTGCACAGATCCTCTAAGTGAGAATTTTTTTTTTTCCAATTTCAAATAATATATAACATCAGTTACCCATTGACTTAAAAGGGGAAAGTTAGTATTCTTCCAGTTGAGCAAGATAAGTCTACGTGTCAATAGTGTAGTAAAGGCAATTACAGTTTGTTTGTCCTTCTCCACTTTAAACCCATCTGGAAGAACACCGAACACAACTGTTAGTGGATTAGGAGGGATTGTGACACCAAGGCTGTCTGAAAGGCATTTAAAAATCTTGGTCCAAAATGATGTTAGTTTGGTGCACGCCCAAAACATGTGACCCAGTGAGGCTGGAACTTGATTGCAGCGTTCGCAGGTTGGATCTTGCCCTGGAAACATTTTGGACAATTTTAAGCGAGACAGATGTGCTCGATATATAATTTTTAGTTGAATAATTGTATGCTTTGCACATATGGAGCTCAAGTGAATTCTCTGCATTGCTACCTTCCACTCCTTTTCTGATATGTTGAGGGAGAGATCCTTTTCCCATTGTCCTCTTGGATCTTTGAAAGGGAGGGACTGTAAAATGGTTTTATATATTGCAGAGATGCTGTCTAAGTCCTTGAAGCTGATGAATATATTTTCCAGCATAGAGGGAGGTGGGAGATGAGGGAAATTGAGCAGGTTCTGTTTAACAATGTTTCTAATTTGAAGATAGTGAAAGAAATGTGTTGCAGGAAAGTTAAAGATGTTAGAATGTAATTGTTCATAGGATGCAAACACGTTGTCGATGTACAGATCTCTAAGTAATTTAATCCCAAATGTTTTCCAGACATTAAAAACTGCATATGTTTGCGATGGTTGAAAAAGGTGATTCTCGTGCAGTGGTGCCACCGATAAAAAATTCTCTATCTTAAAATGTTTCCTACATTGGTTCTGTATTCTGAGTGAGTGAAGTACTATTGGGTTATTAGTATATTGGCGATAATTTGCATTTATGGGGGCGCAAAGCAAGGACTATAAAGATGAACTGCAGGATTCTATTTCTAATGCAGACCAAGCCTGCATATGTTCATCTATTTGTGTCAATGTCCAGGTTTTAATATGTTGTATGTTTGCTGCCCAGTAGTAAAATTGAAAGTTAGGCAGAGCCATGCCTCCTTCTGCCTTTGGCCTTTGTATGGTCGCTCTTTGGATACGAGGATGTTTTGAATTCCAAATAAACATGGTTATGGTTGAATCTAATTTCTTAAAGGATGATTTATTGATGTATATTGGAATATTTTGAAATAAAAAGAGAAGCTTAGGGAGGATATTCATCTTAAGAATGTTAATTCTTCCAGCTAAAGTGAGATGAAGGGTTTGACCATCATTGGAAGTCTTGCTTGATTTTTTCCATACAGACAGCAAAATTTTGTTGATAAAGTGCTTTATGTTTACTTGTGATGTTTACCCCTAGATATCTGAACTGATCTGCGATGATAAAAGTGAAGGTGTCCAATTTAATATTGTGTGCTTGAGAATTCACTGGAAAGAGCACACTTTTAGTCAAATTAATTCTGAGACCAGAAATCTTTTGGAATTCTGTTAGTGCTGTTAGGACTGTAGGCACAGTATTTTGTGGGTCTGATATACAGTAATCCCTCGCTATATCGCGCTTCGACTTTCGCGGCTTCACTCTATCGTGGATTTTATATGTAAGCATATCTAAATATATAACGCGGATTTTTCGCTGCTTTGCGGGTTTCTGCGGACAATGGGTCTTTTTACTTCTGGTACATGCTTCCTCAGTTGGTCTGCGCAGTTGATTTCATACAAGTGACGCTATTGGCGGATGACTGAGAAGCTACCTAATCAGAGCACACAGTTAAAGTTCCTGTGTGCTGATTGGCGCAGCAACGGAGTGCTGCATTAACCAGGAAGTCTCATCTCACTCATTCAGCATTAACGTGCTCCTGCTACTGCTTCAGGGGCCATGTCCAAGCGCCAACAGAAGATGCAAATGATTGCAGACAAGGTAAAAGTTTTGGATATGTTGAAGGAAGGGAACAGCTACACCGCTGCAGGACACCATTACAGCATCAATGAGTCCACGATTCTTTTTATTTAAAATGGAGGAAAAGCATATAAGATCTACAGCCGCAGTGTCCTTTAACCAGGGCGCAAAACGAGTTGCAAGTGGATGTGATAAGGCAGTAGTCTGGATGGAATCTGCTTTAGGGATTTGGATTGAAGACTGATGGAAGAAGAATGACGGCGGTGCTACACAGCCGCCTGAAGAGGCTCCTTTAGAAGAACTGTAACGCTCTCCTTTGTTGTGCAGTAAAATTAAACTCATCGTTATCGGACAAGTCATCATGTCATTGTTGGTGAGTAACCATAATTAATTATCTACGTACAGTACTTATTAAATGTACATAGTTTAGTGTCACTTTTATTTGACATCATTTTTCAGAAGTGAAATTGGTCTATATGATGCACATTGTAATACGTCCTTATTTTGTTTAAAAAAGATGGTGATTGATTCTTGACGAAAAGTTTGAGCTAGAATTTTATTGTCTCTAGCTTCTGTTAATGTTGCTAATAGGAGGGGAGCTAGCTGAGTGGAGAACTTATAAAATTCGTCAGGGTAGCCATCGGGGCCTGCTGATTTCCCACTCTGAAGTGACTTTATAGCATTAAGTTTTTCTGGTAGCGGCAGAGGTTTATCCAATTCCTCTGCACTAAGAGTATCTATTTGTGGTATCAGTAATGCATCCAGAAATGCACTAGATTGTGTCTTCTTTAAACTCACTAGCACCTTCAACACAATCCAACCTCTGCTCCTTAGGGACAAGCTGACAGAGATGGGAGTAGATTCATACCTGGTGGCATGGATCGTGGACTATCTTAAAGACAGACCTCAGTATGTGTGTCTTGGGAACTGCACATCTGACATTGTGGTCAGCAACACAGGAGCGCCACAGGGGACTGTACTTTCTCCGGTCCTGTTCAACCTATATACATCGGACTTCCAATACAACTCGGAGTCCTGCCACGTGCAAAAGTTCGCTGACGACACTGCTATCATGGGCTGCATCAGGAGTGGGCAGGAGGAGGAGTATAGGGACCTAATCAAGGACTTTGTTAAATGGTGCGACTCAAACCACCTACACCTGAACACCAGCAAAACCAAGGAGCTGGATTTTAGGAGGCCCAGACCCCTCATGGACCCCGTGATCATCAGAGATGACTATGTGCAGATGGTGCAGACCTATAAATACCTGGGAGTGCAGCTGGATGATAAATTAGACGCGACTGCCTACACTGATGCTCTGTGTAAGAAAGGACAGAGCCGGTTATACTTCCTGAGAAGGCTGATGTCCTTCAACATCTGCAATAAGATGCTGCAGATGTTCTATCAGACGGTTGTGGTGAGCGCCCTCTTCTACGCAGTGGTGTGCTGGGGAGGCAGCATTAAGAAGAAGGACGCCTCACGCCTGGACAAACTGGTGAGGAAGGTAGGCTCTATTGTTGGCATGGAGCTGGACAGCTTGACATCTGTGGCAGAGTGATGGGCGCTCAGCAGGCTCCTATCAATTATGGAAAATCCACTGCATCCACTAAACAGTGTCATCTCCAGACAGAAGAGCAGCTTCAGCGACAGACTGCTGTCACTGTCCTGCTCCACTGACAGACTATGCGACTCTTCAGTTCCACCCGGGGTGGGTAAACGTTAACATTATACAAAGTTATTGTCTGTTTTTACCTGGATTGTTATCAATCTTTAATTTAATATTGTTTTTTGTATCAGTATGCTGCTGCTGGAATATGTGAATTTCCCCCTGGGATTAATAAAGCTATCTATCTATCTATCTATCTATCTATCTATCTATCTATCTATCTATCTATCTATCTATCTATCTATCTATCTATCTATCTATCTATCTATCTATCTAGAATATAAGGATTTATAGCAGTCTCTAAATGTGTGCCTTATATTTTTATGGTCAATGATTATGTCCCCGTTTTGTTGGTAATTGCTGGGATTGCATTGCGAACTTTTTGCTTGTGGATTTGTTGAGCTAAAAGCTTGTTAGCTTTCTCTCCATGTTCATAGTAATGATGTCTTGATTTAAAAATGAGTTGTTCAATTTCTTTAGTTGTTAAGAGGTTAAGCTCTGAATTCAGAGCCTGGCTTTTCCTATGAAGAGCCTCACTTGGACACCTGGCGTGTTCTTCATGTTCTGAACCACACTTCACAAAGTCCCAGTCCTCTGACATACCTAGAGACAGAGCACGTCCATAACAAAACAAGCCCCCAGCAGCGGTGTATGTGAATTAAAATAGTGATATCTATTGCCAATACAGTCTAAATACTATAAGTATAAAATATAAAAAAAAAGAAAATCTTCTACATTCTTGAAATGTTAAGATAGTAAACCCAGGGAATGGTGTTAAGCAGTCTCCTTTAGAATAGTAAAAAAAAAAAAAAAAAAAGGGTTACAAATTTAATTTCTTCCACACATACATACATAAATGTGTATAACTGTAATTAAAATAAAAACAAATAGTGACCGAGAAGGGAAAAGGATGTATAATTACGGTACCAGTGTCATTGCAAGCGGATCAGACAGCCGGTGATATCTTCTTTACGATGCCATGACAGGATGCGACTCACAGTCTTATTTCAGGAAAGTGTCGGGATCAGCTTTCTTAACTCTTTATCTGCTTCCTCTCTACTGGTAAATATGTAATGTTTGCCTTGAATCTCCACTTTCAGTTTGGCAGAATACAAGAGGCTGTATCTGATATCGGCTTTTCGTAAGCGCTGTTTAATACTATAAAAGGATGGTTACTTAGCAGCTGTTGAGGGTGAGAAGTCAGGGAAAATACGAATTAGGTTATTTTCACACATAATCTCTTGTTTCTGTCTGAGAAGTGACATTACATTTAACTTTGATTGTAACTTCTCGAAGCGCACAATAAAAGTCCTATGCTTAGAGTTGTTCGATCCCCGTATGTGATAAGCTGCAGCTATCTCGGTGTCTGATTTAAAGTCCTCTCCAATTATTTTGGAGAATAGTTCAGCTACGAATTTCACTGGGTTTGGACTTTTGCGATTCTCAGGTAGACCTTCAATTCTAATATTATTCCTTCTGCATCCATCTTCCAGAGCAGCAAGTCTGTCTCCGAGTTTTTTGCATTTGGATTTCACGGCTGTTGCTTTTCCATCAGTGGTGGATGCTAGATTTTCGCCTGTTTCAATTTGAGTCGTGAATGTCTGTTTAACATCCTCCAGCTGATCGACAAATGTGCTTATTTTAGACACATTTTCCTGAATGTGCTCCTCAATTTTTTCCAGCATACATTTAAAGGCCGCCTCAAAGCGATTATATACACGTTTCTCCGAGTCTTTCTTATCCTGTCGCAGGTCTTGCAGCTCCCGCTGCAGATTCTCACTTGTCTTCTTGCTTGTCTTTTCACTTATCCTCTCGTTTGTCTTGAGCATACTATTTATTTATTTCTTTATATCATTCTTTATCTCTTGCTTGAGCTCAGCAATCATCACCTTCAGTTCGGACAGATCATTTCTGCTTTTGTGCACCGTAGGTGAAGCAGCGGGCTCTATTACAGCCGATGTTCTCGGCTTGCGAGGAGTAAGTGAAAGCGCGGACTGCAAGGCCTTTTCCAGTTTCAAGTGATCTTCTCCAATCGGCAAGCTATTGTGACCTGCATCACTTGCACATTCGCTGCCATTTTCGCTCTCAACTGGAGATGATGCAGCTGACCGTGGTCCAGAGGAGTCTGGGCTTTCGCCTGTCTGTTCCAGGTCAGTCTCTGATAGGCCATACCTTGAACTTGAACTTGAACTAGCCTGTCTAGGCTTGGATGTAACTTTAGGTTTCTTTTCTGTTTCTTTCTGGCCCCCTTTCTTGCTGGCCATGTTTATATATGCTTGCATATACTGTAATAGAACCCTCGGGTTGGATAAATACAGGATACCTCGGGAAATTAAGAAATAATAACAACGCTGCTAACGGAGCACAGCTTCAGACGTCCTTCTCCCACAACGGACGAGACCAACTCTTCAAAAAAAAAAAAAAATCTTGTAGGGAAAAAATGGGAGAAACCTTGGAAAAGCCAGTTCAAAAAGAGACCCCTTTCCAGGTAGGTTGGGCATGCAGTGGGTGTCAAAAAGAAGGGGGTCAATACAATACAATACACAGAACAGAACAAATCCTCTCTAGTGTGTGCTTGGTATAGGGGTGTGTATGTGCCCTGTGGTGGGCTGGCGCCCTGCCCGGGTTTGTTCCTTCCTTGCGCCCTGTGCTGGCTGGGATTGGCTCCAGCAGACCCCCGTGACCCCATATTAGGATGTAGCGGGTTGGACAATGACTCACTGACTAAATCTTTTATGGACACCTCACGACTTTATTTTTAGTCACATATGACCAACAAAATCTTAGTACAAGAAAAAATTGCTATTTTACTTTAGTGCATTTTTGAATAAAATTGTGTCACTTAATTCATTTTTTATAATCAATATTTATTGGTTTTTAACCTCACTGGGCATGTTTTTTTAGATTATTTGTTTATTGAGATTTTTGCGCTTTGTTTTTTCACATTGCTTTTTTTTGATTGTAAAATAAGAGGTGCCACTTGCAAATTTGCACCTACCTCTTGTTGTAATGTGTCCTCATTGCTCAGTCCATTCTCAGTTTATCACTTTTGATGTCCTAGGCATCACAAGGAAAGCCAGCAGTGGTAGGTGCAGGCAGGGAAAGGCAGCTGGGAGCACAGTGGAGCTGCAGAACATTGAAGTGGCATGGTAGAGCAACTTAGAAGCAGATAGAAGGTTCAACCACAAAGGCACTAATGGTCCTTTCAAGAGTTAACTAGTGCCAAACTTGCCAGATTGCTAAGGATAATTGTTTATGTCTTATACCCTCAGGTCATTACAATACGTACTCTTATGATCTGAACACTAAAAAGAAAGAGCATCAACACCATTGGTCTTGTCCATTATGGGAGATGGACGTCTGAAGTGGAACTCCGTTAGCAGCTGTGTTATTTTTTCTCTTATTTTTTTATCATTCTGAGGTGTCCTGCATTTACTCCACCTGAGGGTTTTTAATTGCAATATATGCAAGCATATATAAAGATGAGCGGCAGGAAAAGGGCTCAGAATAAAATGGAAAAGACAGCTAAAGCTTCTTCCAGGCATCAAGTCCAAGGTCAAGGAACGGCCTTTCAGAGGCTGACATGGAACAGATAGGTGAAAGCACAGATTTCCTGCTACATTGTTTCCAGCCAAGAGCAAAACTGAGAGCAAATGTGCAAGCGAGTCGGGTCAGGATAGCTTGTCAATTCCAGAAGATTCATTAAAACTGAAAATGACCTTAGCTTCCGCGTTCTCAACTACACCTCACAAGCTGGGAACATCGACTTTAATTGGGCTTGCCACTTCACCCACAGAGCACGGATAAGGACGAAATGATCTGTCTGAACTAAAGGTAATGATCGCCTCAATGCCCTCCGTTACCGCTCAAGACATAAAGGAGCTCAAGGATGATTTAAAAAAAGTTATAAAGAAAGAAATAAATGATATAAGGAAAGAAATAAAGAATATACACAAGATAAAATGAGAAGCTTAAAGACCAGGAAAAATGTTTAAATAATAGCTTTGAAGCAACATTTAAAGGTATTCTAGAAAAAAATGAGGAACAAATAAAGAAAAATGTGTCTAAGTTTGAGAATAAACCTGAGAGCACTTGGTGCTCATTTGGAAGACATTAGGCAAAAGTCTGAACAACTGGCATCTACCGCTTATGGAAAAGCAATGGCTACAAATTCCGAATGCAAAGTACTTGGAGACAGACTTGCTGCACTGGTACATGGATGCAGAAGGAATAATATTAGAATCGAGGGTCTCCCTGAGAATCGTGTAACTCCAAATTCGTTGCTGAACTATTCTCTAAACTAATTGGAAAGGACTTCAAATCAGACACCGAGATAGTAGCAGCTTACTGTGTATGGGGATCAAATACCTCTAAAGCTAGGACTCTTATGGTGCGTTTTGAAAATTACAATTTAATTAACATATAATGTTATTTCTCAGTCAGAAACCAGAGGTTGTATTTGAAAATAACCACATTAGTGTTTTCCCTGATTTCTCACCCTCAATAGCTGCTAAACGTGCCGCATTTTACAACATTAAACACCGCTTACAGAAAGCAAAGATCAAATACAGCCTCTTGTATCCTGCCAAACTGAGAGTGGACATTCAAGGCCATCTCTACATTTTTACTTTTACGGAGGAAGCAGAAAAAGGGCTAAGAAAACTGATCCCGACACTTTTTGAAATATAATCGTGAGTCGCATCCTGTCCGTGCATGGCAAAGAAGATCTTACAAGCTGTTTGATCCACTTGCATTGATACTGGTACCATAATTATACATCCTATTTCCTTCTCAGCTACTTTTTGTTTATGTTTTAATTAAAATTATATTTATAAATATATATATATATGTAGATATATTTGTTTAAAAAAAAAAAAAAAAAAAAACATTTTTTAAGGAGACTGTTTAACATCATACCCTTGGTTTATTGTATTAGGGCTTACTAAACTTATCCAGGGCTACTGTTGAACATCATTCCCTGGGTTTATTCTCTCAAGACTTTTTAAGATTATATTTTATACTTATAGTATTTGGATGTTATTGTCAATAAATACCTCTATTTTAATCCTTGTATGGGTGCTTGTTTTATTTTTGATATGCTTTCTCTTTAGGTATGTCAGAGGACTGAGACTGTGAAGTGTGGTCTAGCCTCATGTGGGGAGGCAAAATGGGGGTGTGGGGGCAGTAGGCAGGGAGAGAGCAAGCTATCTCTAATCTATCCTTTTAATCCGTATAACAATAACCTTCATGGCAATAACTCCTAGGAAAACTGGAAATTAAGGTCAAAGCTGTCTTATCTTAAGTTAAGACTACAAAATGATAATAGAAGCAATGTCTCCATGACCGAACAGTTAACTTTGTGAGCTGGAATTTTAAAGGTCTGAATCACGAATTAAAGAGAAAGAAAGTATTCTCTCACCTAACAGGCCTAAATGCTAAAATAGTATTTTTACAGGAGACCCACTTAGTAAGCAAGGATCAGTTTTGGCTGCACAGAGACTGGACTGCCCAAATATTCCATTCCAGCTTTACAAAGAGAACTAGAGGTGTGGGAGTTCTTACACATAGAACAGTCTCATTTGTAGTAACAGATGTAGTATCTGATCCTGAAGGGAGATATGTGATCATCATGGGTAATTTATTTAACTCTAAAGTAATTTTGATAAATAATCTGTACTTCCAATGTGGATGATAGGAACTTCATCCAAAATGTTTTTGCATCCATTACCGATATGAACATTAATAAAATTATAATGGCTGTTGACTTTAATTATATTTTAAATCCAGACCTAGATAGGTCTCCTGCCACAGGGGCAATGACATCTAACACTGCAAAGACAATTGCACAGTTTGTCACAACTTATCAGACCCCTGGAGATATCTAAACCCAAACTCAAGAGCATATTCCTTCTACTCACCACTGCATCACTGCTACTCAAGAATTGATTATTTCTTTATAGATAACAACTTCTTGCCTACAATTAAATCTTGTAAGTATGACGCTATTGTTATCTCTGACCACGCCCATTTGATCAAGGAGCTAAAATCATTATGCTCCACATACTCATCTCGCAGCTGGCATCTTAACCTACTTTTATTAGCAGATGAGAACTGTACGGAATTTATATCCAAGCAAATCTTTTTTTAAAAGACAAATACATTATCAGAGATTTCTGCAGGAATACTCTAGGAAACTCTGAAGGCTATCTTAAGAGAGCATATTATGTCATATCTTTCCTACAGAAGTAAATTGGAAACCATGAAGATGTCAGAGCTAATCAGTGAATTTACCAGAATAGATCGAGAACATGCCAGGTGTCCAAATAAAGCACTTGATAGGAAAAGACAGGTTCTGCATTCAGAACTCAATCTCTTGACAACTAAAGAAACAGAACAACTCATTTTTAAATCAAGACATCATTACTATGAACATGGAGAGAAAGCTTATAAGATCTTAACTCAAAAAATCCACAAGCAGAAAGTATGCAATGCAATCCCAGCAATCACCAACACAGACAGAGACCATAAAAATATAATGCATACATTTAGAGACTACTATAAGTCTTTATATTCTATTGAGTTTAAAGAAGACAAGACGCAACCTAATGCATTTCTAGATGCATTATAGATACCACAAGAAGATACTCTCAGTGCAGAGGAATTGGATAAACCTCTGGTACTATCAGAATTACTAGATGCTATAAACTCACTTCAGAGTGGGAAAGCAGCAAGCCCAGATGGCTACCCTGCTGAATTTTATAAAGAAAAACATTCTCAATTAAGCTAGCTCCCCTTTTATTAGCAACATTTACAGAAGCTTTGAGGCAATAAAATTCTACCTCAAACTTTTCGCCAAGCATTAATCACCATCTTTCCTAAGCAAAATAAGGACTTATTACAATGTGCTTCATACAGACCAATTTTGCTTCTGAATAATGATATTAAGTTACTCTCAAGTCCTAGCTAGAAGGATTGAGAAAGTGCTTCCTTTGGTAATATCAAAAGACTAAACCGGATTTATGAAGGGCAGACATTTAGCTTCCAATCTTCGATACCTGCTTAATGTAATATATTCACCCACAAAGTCTAACACCCCGAAGATTATATTATTGTTGGATGCAGAAAAAGTATTTGATATGGTTGAATGGAACTACCTTTTCACTACATTGGAGAAATTTGGGTTTGGCCTAAACATTTGTACATGGATCAAATACTGTATACCAGTCCAGAAGCTTCAGTTTGTATTAACAACATTAATTCAGACTATTTCAAATTATAACGCGGTACTAGACAATGGTGCACCTTGTCACCACTGCTTTTTGCAATCGCCATTGAGGACACTGGGAGTTCACTGTCGAAATGTTTATGAGATAAAGGAGACTGTCAGAGAAGGACTTGAACAGAATATTTCTGTATATACAGATGATATGGTACTCTATACACTGTATATCAGATCCACAAAATACTGTTCCTGCAGTCCTAACAGCACTAACAGAATTTCAAAAGATTTCTGGTCTCAGAATTAATTTGAATAAAAGTGTGCTCTTTCCAGTGAATTCTCAAGCACACAATATTACCCTAAGTTCTTGTCTATAAGCCGGACTCGTGTATTAGCCGGAGACCAAAAATCATACGAATTTTTAAAATAAAATCGTATCATAGATAAGCCGGACTCATGGATAAGCCGAACGTACTATAACCTATAACTAATAGAAGGGAGGGAGGTCAGTGGTCTCACTCGCGCCCATTTAATTTCTTTAAGGGGGGAGAGAGTGTGAGATATTGGCGTCTCTCTCACTCCCCGCATGGCGCGGTTGGAGCGGCCGGAGCGCGTTCTTTCTGCTCTGGGCGTCGGCGAGTCAACACGAGCGCGTAGCGGTCATTTAAATTGTGATTTTATATGTAAGCATATTTAAATATATATCGCGGATTTCTGCGGACAATGGGTCTTTTAATTTCTGGTACATGCTTCCTCAGTTGGTTTGCCCAGTTGATTTCATACAAGGGACGCTATTGGCAGATGGCTGAGAAGCTACCCGGCTTACTTTTCTGTCTCTCTTGCGCTGACTATCTGTGATCCTGACGTATGGGGATTGAGCAGGGGGGCTGTTTGCACACCTAGACGATACGGACGCTCGTCTAAAAATGCTGAAAGATTATCTTCACGTTGCTATCTTTTGTAAAGCTGATTCCTGAAAAGACATGCTGCACAGTGCTTCGCATACTTAAAAGCTCGAAGGGCACGTATTGATTTTTGACTGAAAAACAAACTCTCCCTCTCTCTCTCTTTGTCTGCTCCTGACGGAGGGGGTGTGAGCTGCCGCCTTCAACAGCTTTGTGCCGCGGTGCTTCGCATACTTAAAAGCCAAACAGACATATTGATTTGTTTGCTTCACTCCTTTGAAGAGGAAGATATGTTTGCATTCTTTTAATTGTGAGACGGAACTGTCATCTCTGTCTTGTCATGGAGCACAGTTTAAACTTTTGAAAAAGAGACAAATGTTTGTTTGCAGTGTTTGAATAACGTTCCTGTCTCTCTACAACCTCCTGTGTTTCTGCGCAAATCTGTGACCCAAGCATGACAATATAAAAATAACCATATAAACATATGGTTTCTACTTCGCGGATATTCTTATTTCGCGGGTGGCTCTGGAACGCAACCCCCGCGATGGATGTATAAGCCGGACTTATGTATAAGCCGATATTCTATTTTTTCATTTTCACAACTTTTTTCCTTAGATAAGCCGCGGCTTATAGACAAGAACTTAGGGTAGATTGGACACTTTCCCTTTTATCATCTCAGATCAGTTTAAATACCTAGGGGTAAACCTCACAAGTAAACATAAAACTTTTTATCAACAAAATTTTGCCATCTGCATGGAAAACATTAAGCAAGACTTGCATAGATGATGTACCCTTCATTTCACTTTAGCTGGAAGAATTAACATTGTCAAGATGAATATCCTTCCTAAGCTGCTTTTTCTAATTCAGTACATTCCAGTATACATCAATACATCATTTTTAAGAAATTAGATTCAATCATAACCTCATTTATTTGGAATTGAAAATATCCATGTATCCAAAGGGCGACCCTACAAAGGCCAAAGGCAGAAGATGGCTTAGCTCCACCTAACTTTCAATTTTATTACTGGGCAGCTAGCAATACAAGCTATAAACACCTGGAGGTTGACACAAATAGAGGAGCGTACACAGGCTTGGTCCGCAATAGAAATATAATCCTGCAGTACTTCTTTACATTTCTTGCTTTGTACCCCAAAATGTATAAGTCATCGCCAATATACTAAAAACCCAATTGTGCTTCACTCAGTCAGAATATGGAACCAATGTAGGAAGTATTTTTAGAAGAGAAGCTTTTATCTGTGGCACCTCTGCATGAGAACCACTTTTTTTCACCCTCTCAAATGTACGCAATTTTTAATGTCTGGAAAATATTCGGGATTAAATCACTTAGAAATCTGTACATAAACAATGTCTTCGCATCCTACGAACAATTAAACTCCAAATTTAACTTTCCAGCAACACATTTCTTTCATTACCTTAAAATTAGAAACTTCGTTAAACAAAACCTGCCCAATTTTCCTCACCTCCCACCCACCTCTATTCTGGAAAAAATATTGAGCAGTCTTGAGGACTCAGACAGCATCTCTGTAATATATACTGCTCAAAAAAATTAAATGAACACTGTTTAATCAGATTATAGCATCAAGTCAATGAAACTTCTAGGATATTGATCTGGTCAGTTAAGTAGCAGAGGGGGTTGTTAATCAGTTTCAGTTGCTTTAATGTTAATGAAATTAACAACAGATACACTAGAGGGGCAACAATGAGACAACCCCCAAAACAGGAATGGTTTAACAGGTGGAGGCCACTGACATTTTTCCCCTCGATCTTTCTTCTCTGTTTTTTCACAGTTTTACATTTAGCTACGGTCAGTGTCACTACTGGTAGCATGAGGCAATGCCTGGAACCTACAGAGGTTGCACAGGTAGTCCACCTTCTCCAGGATGGCACATCAATACGTGCCATTGCCAGAAGGTTTACTGTGTCTCCCAGCACAGTCTCAAGGGCGTGGTGGAGATTCCAGAAGATGGGCAGTTACTCTAGGTGAGCTGGACAGGGCCTTGGAAGGTCCTTAACCCATCAGTAGGACCGGTATCTGCACCTTTGGGTAAGGAAGAACAGGATGAGCACTGCCAGAGCCCCACAAAATGACCTACAGTAGACCACTGGTGTAAATGTCTCTGACCAAACAATCAGAAACAGATTTCACGATGGTGGCCTGAGGGCCAAACGTCCTCTAGTGGGCCCTGTGCTAACTGCCTGGCACCATGGAGCTTGATTAGAATTTGCCGTAGACTACTAGAATTGGCAGGTCCACCACTGGCGCCATGTACTTTTCACAGATGAGAGCAGGTTCATCCTGAGCACATGTGACAGATGTGAAAGGGTCTGGAGAAGCCTTGGAGAATGTTATGCTGCCTGTAACATCATTCAGCATGACCGATTTGGTGGTGTGTCGGTGATGGTCTGGGGAGGCATATCTATGGAGGGACGCACGGACCTCTACAGGCTAGGCATCTTGACTGCCATTAGCTATCGGGATGAAATCCTTGAACCCATTGTCAGACCCTATGCTGGTGCAGTGGGTCCTGGGCTCCTCCTGGTGCATGACAATTCCTGGCCTCATGTGGTGAGAGTATGCAGGCAGTTCCTGGAGGAAGAAGGAACTGATACCTTTGAGTGGCCTTCACACTCGCTTCACCTAAATCCAATTGAACATCTCTGGGATGTTATGTGTCATTCCATCTGACACTACCAAGTTGCACCTCAGACTGTCCAGGAGCTCAGTGTTGCCCTGGTCTAGATCTGGGAGGAGATCCCCTAGTACACCGTTGTCTCATGAGGAGCATGCCCTGATGTTGAGTATGATTTTGAGTTGCTGCAATGAAATTCTGGCAAAATGGACTAGCCTGCTGCATCATTTTTTCACTTTGATTTTCGGGGTGTCTTTGAATTCAGCCCTCTGTATGTTGATAATTTTCATTTTCATCAAACAATGTGGCATCCTTTCATTCCTAACACATTATCCAGTCCATATCAGTATAGATATCCAGCATGATTTTTTCCCCATTGAGATCTGATGTGTTTTCAAAGTGTTCCTTTAATTTTTTTGAGCAGTTTATAAAAACATTTTAAAGCCCCTCCTTTTCAAAGATCCCAGAGTACAGTGGGAAAAAGATCTCTCACTCAACATCTCAGAAAATGAGCAGAAGGAAGTAATGCACAGAATGCACTCAAGCTCCATATGCGCAAAGCATACAATTGTTCAACTTAAAATTATATATCAAGCACATCTGTCTCGTTTAAAATTGTAAAAAATGTTTCCAGTGCAAGATCCAACCTATGAACATTGCAATCAAGTTCCAGCCTCACTGGGCCACATGTTTTGGGCATGCATCAAATTAACATCATTTTGGACCAAAAGTTTAAAATGCCTTACAGACAACCTTGGTGTCACAATTCCTCCAATCCATTAACAGCTGTGTTTGGTGTACTTCTAGATGGGCTTAAAGAGGAGAAGGACAAAGAAACTATAATTGCCTTTAGTACACTATTGGCATGTAGACTTATCTTACTCAACTAGAAGAATCCTAACTTGCCTATTTTAAGTCACTGGGTAACTGATGTTATATATTATCTCAAATTAGAAAAAAAATAAAGTTCTCACTTAGAGGATCTGTACAAAACTTTTTTAAAACCTGGCAGGATCTAATCAATAACATTTTAGAATAAGCATTTAAATTGAGGAAGCAGATTCTCTCCCCTCTTTTTTATTCTATTTATTTTTATTTATTTATTAATTTATCTGTTTACTTATTTTTTTTTACTAGTTTAAAGTTTTACTGTGTTGGCCTAGCTGTCTTTCTCATGGGTGGGGGTTGATTTGTTTTGAACCTAGTTTTGTTAAACTTGACTTGCTTGTTATAAATGTTATTTGATTTTAAGGGAAGACTTGTAGGGCAGCACGGTGGCGCAGTGGGTAGCGCTGCTGCCTCACAGTTGGGAGACCTGGGACCTGGGTTCGCTTCCCGGGTCCTCCATGCGTGGAGTTTGCATGTTCTCCCCATGTCTGCGTGGGTTTCCTCCCACAGTCCAAAGACATGCAGGTTAGGTGGATTGGCAATTCTAAATTGGCCTTGGTGTGTGGGTGTGTTTGTGTGTGTCCTGTGGTGGGTTGGCACCCTGCCTGGGATTGGTTCCCTGCCTTGTGCCCTGTGTTGGCTGGGATTGGCTCCAGCAGACCCCCGTGACCCTGTTTGGATTCAGCGGGTTGGAAAATGGATGGACGGATGGATCAATGACTACTTATGTGTCGATACTGTGATACCACTTTTTATTCACTTATGCGTGCTCATTCACACTTGGGGCAATGATCTTTATGTGCATACTGACAATCACACCAACAGCTCCAGAAAAAAAAGCAATTTGTAAAAATGCTGCTTGCTTTAACATTACTTCACATGGAGTAGTGGGGTGTTCACAGTTTTGGTGCAAACTTCGAGAAATGGTTGGGTGTGACATACCTAATTCATTGTTACTGCAAAGCTCCATTTTTCACATGGCCCAAAAATGTAATTTACACTATCATTTTGACTAACCGCTCATGACTTCTCCATGTAGATAGAACTATCAATTGATGTTCAAGGTTTGTAGAGAATACTGTTCCATCGCTGTCAAACAGTATTTTAAGTGTTGATTCTTCTCCAGTGTTTTTAAAACTTTGCACCTTTCTCGGAATGTGCATGCTGCCTGAACACCATCTTCTGGCAGCTCCTGGTGAGATAGGACAACTCTACTAAGGTCTACTAAGTCCTGGTGAAGTTAGGAGTAGTTTCTTAAATTAAGAAAACTGATAAAGAAGTTTTCTTAATTTAGAAGTAGGACTAAAATTGCATCACTATAAGATTTTTCAGCCAGTTAGATCTGTTTTCCCACTCTGAGATGCTTGATAAATATGGGAATTGATTCCTACAGTTTCTAAGCCAATCAGTCAAAATGATTATAGGCCAACGTATTCCAAATAAATGTTTTAACATTTGATAATGGGCCATTGAACCATTCCAGTAAACAATGAAACAGACAAAGCCACTCCAATAAAACAGTGTATATGATTTTATATTGTCTAATTTCGTTGTTCTTAAGTATTAAGTATTGGACAAAGGTTAAGATTTTGCTAAGACATTACTGTGTACTTATCCATATAATAAAAATATTACTTAAATAAAATAAGGTTGTTTAAAGGAATAATCCACCCAAAAATTATATATATTTTTTACAGGTAATTTACCCCCATTTAGTTTGTAGTAGTGGTCGAGAAAAATATTTAGCTGGATGACTTTATACATGAGATTTTTTCATGGATATTTTGATATTGTTTTGCTGTTTTCAGCTTTGGCTACCATCCATTTCTGCTGGAGCATAAACTTATCTAGCTCCATTTTGCACAAAGCATGAGAATACATTTTCCCTGCTATCTCAAAATAACAGGGGGTAAGTAATATTTTAAAAATATGTAATTTTTGGGTGGTGTATTCCTTTAGTATACTGCAAAAAATGTGTATGCAAAAACTAGACAAAAAAACTTTAAATGGGAGTTGTTTTGTTTTTATTTAGCAAAAACATCTGCCAATGGGGTAGGCAAAATTTAATTTACTTGATAAGATTTCTTAAAGTAAGCTAAATAATTAAAAATTAACATTTTTAAGTCAGTAATTTTTGCAGTGAGGAAAACAAAATTTAATGTCATAATATAAATACTTTCACTTACTTAGATTTAATTTTGAAGTGTGTAAATAAAAATGACATAGATGGTATTAATAAAATGTATGAAAAGCCTTAATATCTTGTACAGAGCAGGTAATTCAATGCACTTTTCTCAAAATTGTATTTAAAATGCAAAACCCCATTTATGCCTAACATGTAAGAGTTCTGTGATCTCTTTTTTTGTGCACATTAAATAGTAATCTTCACTAAGACAACCCTAATAAAAGAGGGCACATGTTTCCTCTGAAATAATTTAGTAACATGGTAGTTTGTTTTATTCTAACCTTGTCTAATTTATTTTATTATGTTACAGACCATTTCGCATGATGGTAATTAAAAAGAAATGTAAAAAATCCGTATGAGAAGCTTGCAGGCCCATTCCAAATGTAATACGTGTTTATTTCTTTGTGCAGGTTTTATGCAGCAGAAATTTCTATTGCATTGAACTTCCTTCATGAAAAAGGAATAATCTACAGAGATTTAAAACTGGACAATGTCCTGTTGGACCACGAGGGCCACATTAAATTAACAGACTACGGCATGTGTAAGGTGAGATTCTACTTGTGTATGTTGGTGTCATCAAATGTAAACAAATTTTAAGGCAATGATGTTTTCGAGAATATTGCTTATCATATACAAAGTTTTAAGTTCTTAAAGTAGTAACTTAAAGAATATTTTAAAAAACATGTTGAGCTATAGTGCCACAAAAACATATTTACCCCATATCTGATTTGTATGCATTATTGCTATTTTTCACAGTGTATTTTAACAAATGTCCAACAACATTTTAATTTCAATAGTTAGATACAAATCACCCTAAAATAACAAGTAAAACAAAATTTAATTTAACATAAGTTAGTTCATCCAGATTCTTAATCTAGTTATCGATCAGTCTTTCACTGTGTTCTTCAACACTTTGGATCTCTTGCCTTTGAAGACTGCTTCAACTTAATGATATTTGGGGTCTTTCAATTTTGATCTGTCAGTTCATGTCCTGTCACAATATCTCAAAGGGTTTTAGATGTAGTCTTTGATTACACTATTTCAATACTCTACATTTTTTCAACCATTCTCTTAGAGTCTTTGTTTTGAATCTCTGTCTTGTTCAATGATCTACTTACCCTTTAGCTTTATCTCATGCAGTTTCCTAATATTCTTTTTAAAGAATCTTTTGATACAGATACAAATCACTCTTACTTCCCTGATGACAAATGTCAAGCAAAACAGCTCCCACTGGTGTTAAGTTTTACTGTTAGATAATACATCCATCTCATCAACATTTTGAGTCAGCTGTTCCTAGAACATTTGAAGATAATGCGGGAGATTTTTGGCAAACTTCAGGCAAATATTCATATACTTATTATTGAGCAGTGGTTTATATCTTGCTTCTGTGCATTGTATCCCATTTTATGCCCCGTGCCTTTCAGATGGTGGGTTCATGAAGACCTAATCCTGCATTTTCATAAATGTTCCTTTGAAAATGTTGTACTTTTATCATATATTTTTTACTATAGAATACTTATTGTTGTTTGTTTCAGCCCCAAAGCCTTGGAGATGGCCCCTTTTGAACTCTCAGATTTTCAGAGTTGCCTTTGATAAAATTGTATGCACATCAGAAACTTGTGTGCTAGAGATTTAACTTAAATGGTTATTGCTTTATTGGCATGGCAAGAAATCAGGTCAGAATAATTAACATAGTATTCACTCATTCATATTACATGCATACCTATTAAAATCAGGGTTGAGTTTATACCAGCAGCTGCAGGTGTAAGGTTACGTTAGAATCCATCACAGGACTTTCTCACATATTATATACAAGGCCAATTTACAGACAGCAGTTAACAAGGCCAGAATGTTCTTAGGATTTGGGAGGAAACTGAATTATCTACGTGGAGACAGTATAAACTCCATAAAAGTAGTGCCTAGAAATTTGGTGCTGAAAGACCACAGTAGTAACCATTAAACTAGCATCATTCTGTCTAACGTATCTGAACCTAAATATCTCTTTCATTTCACACAAAATAAATGAATTTTGAAAATATACAGTAATGCAAAATATAAGCAGGGGCATGTAGTGTTTTACTATATTTTAACTGTCACTCTACTCCTTAGCTAGTAAGGCAGTCACAAGTGATTCATGCTAAATATAGCCTCTTCCATTCAATTGTAGCATTTGCCAAATGCTGAACGAGGTACTTATAAGTACATTATAAAGGGTAATTATTTTGGTTAAAACACATTTATTTTATACATGTATATAATATATATTTGTTATATATTAGGTTATAAATGGTTAATACCATTGTTAAAGTAAAATCCATTAATCCAGTTCTTTTATGCAATTCAGATGTGAGTAAGAAAAGTCAATGTGCCATTATTATTCTTGCATTGTTGCCTTACTTAGTATTTTAATAAATAACTAAGAAGATAACTACTAATGTATACATGATCTGTTTTCAGGAGGGTATTAGGCCAGGCGACACAACTAGCACTTTCTGTGGCACGCCAAATTATATTGCACCAGAAATCCTTCGGGGAGAAGATTATGGTGAGATTGAAAACATTTTTTCTTTTTTATCTAGTTTCATCCCACTCTCATATCTTTTATTTTTGTAATTTTAATTTAATAAAAATCAACAATTTCTCTGGGCATTTAAATTTTCCAGCCTCCAAGCGATATGGTTGAATTAATAGTAGGTTGTGGAATACAAAAAAAAATAATGAAATGGAAATTAATCTTATTGTTTTTCTGAGAAACTCTTTTGTTTGGATTTTATAATGAAGCAATTATCCATGTATTTTTGAGTACCAGGGATTTCCCAATATTCATTAGTTGCAAAAATAAATTCAAGTCTTTTCTGATTTTTTGTCATTATGGAATATTCTTTGCAGTGCTAAGTAAACAGCAGCCTGAAGACTGTTACTAAAGACTAGCAAGTATACATTAAGACATGATTGGTGTCATTGAGAAGCTTACACATATAGCAAGTCACTTATCTGTCTTTGTAATGATGTCGTTATCAGATTTGGTGTTATTCTAGTGGTTACTAGAATATAACCACAAACACTTTTGCAAAGGTATAAAGAAACATGTGCTTTTATTCATGAATAAAACTGAATTTAAAAAAAAAAAAAGTCAACTGACAACAAGATGCCAGGAAGACATGATTCACCAGCGTTTGTGTCTGCTTATATCCCCTCAGTGATATCTTCTACAAGTAGCAAAAATTTACACCGGACAGATTACAATCAAATGTATATTTTTATTCTAAATATAAACTTATAATAGTAATATTAATAGCGGCTCACTTCTCAAAATGGTAAATGCGGGGAGGACTCGGGATCTAACCCACAACCTCTTGATTACAAGACAGCAGTTCTTACCTTCTGCGCCAGCCAAGAAGATGTGTCCTTTGTGTCGGTTGATATTTGGGCTTTGTTTTACAAATAATTTCTTTTTTATATTCTTGGATAAAAGCACACTTGTTTTACCTTTTGTAAAAGTGTTTATTTGATATTTGGTCTTCACACATTGCTTACTTTACGTCAACATTTTGTCATTAGTATTATAAAATTTTAAAAGTTTCTGTTTTAGTTATATGTTCAACATATCTTGCCTCGCATATCCTCACAGGTGGCGCAGTGGTAGTGCTGCTGCTTTGCAGTAAGGAGATTGTGGGTTCGCTTCCCGGGTCCTCACTGTGTGGAGAGCGCTTTGAATAGTGAGAAAAGCGCTATATAAATGTAAAGAATTGTTTCCCTTCATCCTACATTTATGAAGATCATTGTAGAAATGGAACACACATGAAATGTATCTCTTCCAAATAACAATATATTATCTACCCTATACAATTCCAGACACCTAACTCCCAGATAAAGAGACTTCAGCTTTGAGAATTTTGTGTCTTGACTTCAGCTGCCTCTTTGGGGGATGGGTGAGCAGGCTGCTTGTGCTGATTGACACATTTGCAAAACAAAGATGCTGATGACGAGCTGTGAGGGAATTTAAGGTGGCCCGGTTTTACTAATATTTTCGTAGGCTTCAGGGATTCTACTGTTAAAGATAACAGTCTAAAGATGATTTGGAAAGCCCTGAAATCAATCACAGGACTAGATTCTAAAAAAAAGCATTACCTTTCCAATAGACAAGGACCAGAAGCTTTTAGAGGATTACCTTTTTTACAAGGTTTGAAAACAATCATATCAATACTCATAATGCAAAAGTAATGGGGTGGTTCTGTAAAAATGTCAGAAATTACTGGGATCTAGGTCAGTATAAATGAAATGGATAAATCTTTGTGGCAGGTAAAAACTAACAGGGCAGTGGAGACAGATGGCATATCAGGTCAGCTCCTATTTTAGACAGCTGTCTTTGGTTTTTCATTTGCATTTTAACTGATTCCTAAGCTGTACTATTGTACCTGACCTGTAGAAATAGTCAATCATTACCTCAGTTCCTATAGTTTCCAGGTCATGCTGTCTGAAGGACTTCTCCAGTGAAATACTTTCAACAATTGGTTGAAAACATTTTAATGACAAAGGCTAAATCATTTCAATAACAATCAATTTGCTTACTGTGCATATAAAAGTGTCAAAGATACTCTGCTGGTTATCCTGCATAAAATGTATGCTTTTCTCGATAAGCCTTGTTCATATGTCAAAGCACTATTTCTCAATCTTCTTCAGCGTTCTGTACCACCCAGCATTACCTATTATTGAGGAATTGAACAGTATGAATGTTAACCCATTTATTACATTATGGATGTAGTACTTTACAGGGGCTTATATTTTACAATAATAATACGAGACAAAACAATGACCAGTGTTCCATTATCAAGTATTCTGAAGACACCATACTGAAAGGACACTTATCTGTGGAGGATGGAAGTCATTACTTTAACCAAGAGGATTGTTTACTAATATTTTTGCAATAAGAACTATGTTAATCTGAATGTAAAAATGCTAAAGAAATTGTATTTGATTTTAAAAGGAAGAAATGTTTAATTGCTCAGCCCATTAGTGATCTGGTTGAGGAGGTAGAAATAGTGACTGAATATAAATTTATATGAACTTTATACTAGATATTAATCTTAATTGGAATGTAAATAGATCCTGAGTTAAGATTTCACCAAAAATGATATTATTTTGAATCAAAATAATCTGGAGTAAATTTAAGCAATACAAAGAATTACAGTATATACAACTTGGGTTCTTCCATTACGTCTTCATTTAGAAGATTCTACAGAAAGTTCAGTTCCTTAGTTAACCTTAATTGGAAATAAAAAAATACTATTTCTAGACAGTCTGGAAGCTCCATGAAACTGTCCAGCAGCTAAGCTAAGAGAAAGGCTTCTTACAAATATCTATTATTGCAAATGAGTTGAGCTCTTTAAAAAAAAAAGTGTTAGAAAAGTAACAAATGAACTGAGAGAACTCTTCTTATAAAAAATCTAATAACAAGTAATCCCTTTACATTTGTGCTCAAGATAATTACACACATCTAGCTTGCATTCTTCAGAGGCAGACCATTTCTCAAAACACAGAAAATGAAATTAATTACCATACAATCTCAAGCTTATTTGGGAATCAAAAGCTGATGAAAGCTGCAAACAAAGCATTCTAAGATCCTGTTTCATTTTCTAACCATTTAAATACTTTCCCTTTCAGCTTGCCTAGAATACACTGTAGTTCTGTTCAGTATGGCAGGATTTCCAGGCTTTAGGCCTCATACCTGAAATCTGCCAGCTAAAATGGTGAGTTATTCCACCATCCTATTGATAACATATGGACCTATGAGCATATGGGCAAATTTCCAAGATGGAATACTGAGTCAGTTTTCTCAAAATAGAAAGTCACTCTTTCAGCCTAACCTTAAAACTGGAAGGAACATTTTTACTTATACCAGATACATTTTTAGAAAGTTTCAACTTTAAGCAGGTTTTCTATTACAATTTCAAGCTTCTCTCTATGATTATTAAGATGCTTGATCAAATTGGGGTAGCAAAGGTTTACTGAATTCCCTGAAAGAGAAGGTTTGGTTTAAATTCATACTGGCACTCAAAAGGTGACATTCCTGAGGGTTTCATGATCACTTTCTGTATGAACTTGGTTAAAGGAATGGTTTTCCTTCAGTTAGAATGACATTAACATTATATTATAGATATTCTTTGAGTCTGATAATTACTTTAGGCATGCTGCTCAGAAATTAGGTTTAACTCGATACAGATTTTCTTTAAAGAGCATTTCAAAAATTGAGAAATAATTTTGCAGACACCAAAATAATTTGTGCTTTATCTTGTTATTAGATCACTTATGACATGTACTTAACACACACATTACCAACTAACTTCTTAATTTTTGTTTCCTTAATGAAGGACAGGAGTAAACGTCAAAAACAGCTATATAACCGTTACCTATAACTTTTATCCTGTCTTGCTGTCTGTGTCATACCCAAGCATACCCCATGCATATTTAAACCTAGAGACCCTTATGGCAGGCTGCTTCACTTCCTAAAGCTGTCTTTACTTTCAGTACTTTACTTCAACCCACTAACATAGGGCTTTACAAGAACATGCTCTAATGCCCTTAAGGGACCAAAGTTTGGTAATTAATGAACAGTCCAAACCTAGTAGCATTCAGACATACATATTCTTGCTTTTAAACTTAAACTGAAACATGTGCGTCATGTCTTCATGCCATCCCAGATGATAATTCCAAGATGGCTTCATTTTATTACTTGTACATTATTTTTCCTTAGTTAAAAAATTAAAAGAAACAGATTTCTTACCAGAGAACTCTGTGTCCATAGCAGCTGAGAGAAAGACCCTTGAAAAGCATATATTTTTTCACCAACTAACAGCTGTGCTGGGCTTTTAGCAAATAAGTCAAAAAAGCAGCAGCCAAGAGAAGGGGGACCTTGTGGCAATTTAGAAAAAGCTGTTTTTGAAATGTGCCATCTTTTGCAGTATAGAACCAATATCAGCTCTCCTTCCCTTTTGGTTAAAATGAGCATACATACAAAACACTGTCCTTACATTTCAGTTTTTAAAAAAAAAAAAAAACCAGAAAATGTTGAAGTTTTTTTTTTATGGAAAACAAAAGTTGTGTAATCTAACTATGCAAAATAGTTTGAATCATGTTTTCCCTTTTAGCTTCGTCATAATGGACTGCGCTACTGTTCAGCATGACACGACTTTCTGGCTAAGAACACCTTCTTCATTTTTATTTGTTCTCACTCCTATGGAGTTGATGTTTTTGACCAGCCTTCTTTTATATGGGATGCATTATTAATCATTTCAGATTTCAGGTAACAGTTCAAAGCCTTAAAGTCTTGTCTAGCTGAACATAAGTGAAATGTATTCTGGGAAAGCTGAGTGGCAAAGCAGAATCTATATATATAATTCACTAAGTCCATGGCAAGCAAGACGCACGCAAGACCGAGCCCCGCCCACCGACAATTCACTAAGCAGCCGACCATGGCACATGCACTACAGAGCCAACAATTCGCACGAGAGCGAAAGCATTTGCCAAGAATGTTTTCATTAATCAAGAACGAAAGTCGGAGGCTCGAAGAAGATCACATACCATCATAGTTCCGACCATAAATGATGCCGACTGGCGATCCGGTGGCGTTATTCCCATGACCCGCCGGGCAGCCATTACTCCCACTGGCATGCCTCCGCATAAAGTCAAACTTAAAATTGGTTCAGTCGTCATGCTTCTCAGAAACCTCATGCCAGCAAGAAGTCTCTGTAAAGGCACTAGACTGACTGTTCTCAGCATTCACTGCAATGTACTGGAGTGTAAAACAATCGCAGCTCCATCCATCCATCCATCCATCCATTGTCTCCCGCTTATCCGAGGTCGGGTCGCGGGGGCAGCAGCTTGAGCAGAGATGCCCAGACTTCCCTCTCCCCGGCCACTTCTTCTAGCTCTTCCAGGAGAATCCCAAGGCGTTCCCAGGCCAGTCGAGAGACATAGTCCCTCCAGCGTGTCCTGGGTCTTCCCCGGGGCCTCCTCCCGGTTGGACGTGCCTGGAACACCTCACCAGGGAGGTGTCCAGGAGGCATCCTGATCAGATGCCCGAGCCACCTCATCTGACTCCTCTCGATGCGGAGGAGCAGCGGCTCTACTCTGAGCCCCTCCCGGATGACTGAGCTTCTCACCCTATCTTTAAGGGAAAGCCCAGACACCCTGCGGAGGAAACTCATTTCAGCCGCTTGTATTCGCGATCTCGTTCTTTCGGTCACTACCCATAGCTCATGACCATAGGTGAGGGTAGGAACATAGATCGACTGGTAAATTGAGAGCTTCGCCTTGCGGCTCAGCTCCTTTTTCACCACGACAGACTGATGCAACGCCCGCATTACTGCGGATGCCGCACCGATCCGCCTGTCGATCTCACGCTCCATTCTTCCCTCACTCGTGAACAAGACCCCGAGATACTTGAACTCCTCCACTTGGGGCAGGATCTCGCTACCAACCCTGAGAGGGCACTCCACCCTTTTCCGGTTGAGGACCATGGTCTCGGATTTGGAGGTGCTGATTCTCATCCCAGCCGCTTCACACTCGGCTGCGAACCGATCCAGAGAGAGCTGAAGATCACGGCCTGATGAAGCAAACAGGACAACATCATCTGCAAAAAGCAGTGACCCAATCCTGAGCCCACCAAACCGGACCCCCTCAACACCCTGGCTGCGCCTAGAAATTCTGTCCATAAAAGTTATGAACAGAATCGGTGACAAAGGGCAGCCCTGGCGGAGTCCAACTCTCACTGGAAACGGGTTCGACTTACTGCCGGCAATGCGGACCAAGCTCTGGCACTGATCGTACAGGGACTGAACAGCCCTTATCAGGGGGGCCGGTACCCCATACTCTCGGAGTACCCCCCACAGGATTCCCCGAGGGACACGGTCGAATGCCTTTTCTAAGTCCACAAAACACATGTAGACTGGTTGGGCAAACTCCCATGCACCCTCCAGGACCCTGCTAAGGGTATAGAGCTGGTCCACTGTTCCGCGACCAGGACGAAAACCACACTGTTCCTCCTGAATCCGAGGCTCGACTATCCGACGGACCCTCCTCTCCAGGACCCCTGAATAGACTTTTCCAGGGAGGCTGAGGAGTGTGATCCCTCTGTAGTTGGAACACACCCTCCGATCCCCTTTCTTAAAGAGGGGGACCACCACCCCGGTCTGCCAATCCAGAGGCACTGTCCCTGATGTCCATGCGATGTTGCAGAGGCGTGTCAGCCAAGACAGTCCTACAACATCCAGAGCCTTGAGGAACTCCGGGCGTATCTCATCCACCCCCGGGGCCCTGCCACCAAGGAGTTTTTTGACCACCTCGGTGACCTCAGTCCCAGAGATGGGGGAGCCCACCTCTGAGTCCCCAGGCTCTGCTTCCTCATTGGAAGGCATGTTAATGGGATTGAGGAGGTCTTCGAAGTATTCCCCCCACCGACCCACAACGTCCCGAGTCGAGGTCAGCAGCACACCATCCCCACCATATACAGTGTTGACACTGCACTGCTTCCCCTTCCTGAGACGCCGGATGGTGGACCAGAATCTCCTCGAAGCCGTCCGAAAGTCATTCTCCATGGCCTCCCCAAACTCCTCCCACGCCCGAGTTTTTGCCTCAGCAACCACCAAAGCCGCATTCCGCTTGGCCTGCCGGTACCTATCAGCTGCCTCCGGGGTCCCACAGGACAAAAGGGTCCTGTAGGACTCCTTCTTCAGCTTGACGGCATCCTTCACCGCCGGTGTCCACCAGCGGGTTCGGGGATTGCCGCCACGACAGGCACCGACCACCTTACGGCCACAGCTCCGGTCAGCTGCCTCAACAATAGAGGCACGGAACATGGCCCATTCGGACTCAATGTCCCCCACCTCCCTCGGGATGTGGTCGAAGTTCTGCCGGAGGTGGGAGTTGAAGCTACTTCTGACAGGGGGCTCTGCCAGACGTTCCCAGCAGACCCTCACAACACGTTTGGGCCTACCACGCCTGACCGGCATCCTCCCCCACCATCGAAGCCAACTCACCACCAGGTGGTGATCAGTTGACAGCTCCGCCCCTCTCTTCACCCGAGTGTCCAAGACATGTGGCCACAAGTTCGACGACACGACCACAAAGTCGATCATCGAACTGAGGCCTAGGGTGTCCTGGTGCCAAGTGCACATATGAACACCCCTATGCTTGAACATGGTGTTCGTTATGGACAATCCGTGACGAGCACAGAAGTCCAATAACAAAACACCGCTCGGGTTCAGATCAGGGGGGCCATTCCTCCCAATCACGCCCTTCCAGGTCTCACTGTCATTGCCCACGTGAGCATTGAAGTCTCCCAGCAGAACGAGGGAGTCCCCAGAAGGTATGCCCTCTAGCACCCCCTCCAGGGACTCCAAAAAGGGTGGGTACTCCGAACTGCTGTTCGGTGCATACGCACAAACAACAGTTAGGACCCGTCCCCCCACCCGAAGGCGAAGGGAGGCTACCCTCTCGTCCACCGGGGTAAACCCCAATGTACAGGCTCCAAGTTGGGGGGCAATAAGTATACCCACACCTGCTCGGCGCCTCTCACCGGGGGCAACTCCAGAGTGGTAGAGAGTCCAGCCCCTCTCAAGGAGATTGGTTCCAGAGTCCAAGCTGTGCGTCGAGGTGAGCCCGACTATATCTAGCCGGAACCTCTCAACTTCGCGCACTAGCTCAGGCTCCTTCCCCTTCAGAGAGGTGACATTCCACGTCCCAAGAGCCAGTTTCTGTAGCCGAGGATCGGACCGCCAAGGTCCCCGCCTTCGGCCACCACCCAACTCACACTGCACCCGACCTCCTTGGCCCCTCCCATAGGTGGTGAGCCCATGGGAAGGGGGACCCACGTTGCCTCTTCGGGCTGTGCCCGGCCGAGCCCCATGGGTGCAGGCCCGGCCACCAGGCGCTCGCCATCGAGCCCCACCTCCAGGCCTGGCTCCAGAGTGGGGCCCCGGTGACCCGCGTCCGGGCAAGGGAAAACGCCGTCCAAAATGGTTTTTCTTCATAGGAGGTTTGTTTAACCGCTCTTTGTCTCATCCCTCACCTAGGACCAGTTTGCCTTGGGTGGCCCTACCAGGGGCATAAAGCCCCAGACAACAGAGCTCCTAGGATCACTGGGACACGCAAACCCCTCCACCACGATAAGGTGACGGTTAAAGGAGGGGCTCCTAATCGCAGCTCCTACCTCACAAACTGTCCTTATTTCTCAGAATTTCCATGACCCCATCAGATTCAAATTTGTCTTTTACTTTTACACGCAGACAATTTCCTGTTAGATTGGCCTTTGCAATGACACTTAATAAGGCGCAGGGACAAACTTTCAAAAAGATATGCCTTTATCTGCCAAACCCAGTTTTCAGTCACGGACAATTGTATGTTGCTCTCTCCAGAATTCCATCTTTTCATTCAATTACAGTCGTATCCTCAAACCCACTCCATTTGGACAACTGTGTCTTTCAGGAAGTGTTCACCCATCAATACATAATTATGCAGCGTATGCTACGCCGCGGGTTGGCTAGTTCAGAATATTTTACATGGTTAGAAAATGAAGCAGGACCAGTCTGCTTGCAGCTTCAAGAAGCTTTTGTATTCTAAGGGAATCATCCTTGAGCTGCTTGTATTTTGAGAAGTGTCTGCTCTTCTAGGAGAATGAAGACCATGAGTACTTAATTTTGGTAAGAAGTGTGGAAAGAGAGATGTTGTGTTTTATTAAACCTTTTTCAAAAAGAATTCTCAGTTTTTAGTTTTACTTCATTTGGTAGTTGTTGCAAAAATTGAGCTTCCAGTTGCTGCCTTTCTGATACTTTAGTTCAGTTGCAAAAATTTAATCTTTCTATCTGCTAAACACTTTAAAGTAGTCTATAGAAAGAAAATCTTTCTTTTCATTTTTGGTCACAGAGTTGCACAGCAGACTGGAAAAGGGATCAGATTTCCAAGGTACAAAATCTTTATTGCTGAACTGGCAAGTACAGACACAAGACTTTATTCAGAAGGGGATTGTCAACAGCAGAAAAGCACATACTGTAGGTTGCAACTGTCAAACGTGACGGTCCAGCTTCCCACTCCAGGTCAAAAGAACACAAAGTCTTCTTCATCAGGCAGGTTCAGCAGCTTGGAAACAGCAACTTGAGCAGATGCACTCTGAGGGAGAGAGGACAGGAGAGTGAGCCGTTAGGTGGGCCGGGACTCGGTCTTTTAAATGTTCTAAACCTTGTGCGAGAAGTATGTTGCGCGGTAAGTCTGCTAGCCTGCAGCAGATCCCACAAAGGGGACGGGTAAGAGTGTGTTTGTTTTTCATTGAAATACTGTTTAAGAGTGAGTTTCTGAAGAGCATATGTGTTTCTTTACCATGGGTTTACTGTTTACAGCTCACAGTTAAGAGCGTGCAGCTGGCGGAACTATGAGAGAAGCAAAACAGAGCAAGGGAACTACAGAACTGCACATGAGAGAGACCGTTGGCGCTGTTATGAGCAACTAACCAGCAGTGTCACCGGTCACAATATATTTATATGTGTGTGTGTGTGTGTATATAATATGTATGTATTTAGGGAGTGCCACAGACGCACAAGACCCAACACAACTCTGGGTTCAATTTTTAATCCAACCAGTTGAAATAATATAATAAATACAGCCAAAAACAATACCAAACTTCTCTTATCTCCTTCTGTCATCCCACATCTCCCTACTCTGATTCAATGAGGTATGTCAGTGGGCTTCTTTAATGCTGGAACTGGGAGTGCTTCTGGTAACATGACATGGCTTGTTGGAAGCTGTTCTGTGTCATACAGAAACCAGTGTGGTCCTCCCCCAGTAGTGCTTTCTACCGTCACCCAAGGTTCCCCTACAAGGCTGCGCTTCTGAACTCTAATACTCATGCAGACCTGTGGGTTTCCAAACAAGGACTACTTGTGAGGGACACTGCCACCTGTTAATTTGTGGGACGAACTTCTTCTGGCCTTCTTACCAGTCCATCTTTCCTTCCGGTATCCTAGCCAAGGCAGGAATAATAAGGCGCCCTTGCAAGGTAGTGTCCACAGTCTGGCCATCCTTCCATTATGACTTTCTGGCCGAGCAAGAAATCCTCCTCAATCCTGGCTGTTTTTGTCCGTCCTTCCTCCTAGGCTCTTAAAAGAAATGTATATAATCTGTAACTAAGAAACTGAACCATCTGGAAAATGTCATTTGGGACTGAATGGTTAAATGAACAAGCACGGTGCAATTCAGACATTGAAACAAGAATTCACATTAAGAAAACCACCCAAAAGGTTATTTGGTACCTCTCGTATTAGGTGCATGTCACAGGTGATCTGATAACACAATAAAACTCTTCTCTATACAGCTCAGTCTTACACCTCCTTCTCAGTCTGTATTTTCTCCAAATCTTCTTTAACTTTATCCGCCTCCACTTCAGCCTCCCCACTATCCCCATCTTTCATCCATTCTTCCATTATCATGACTCTTTTGCCCACATAATCATTCTCTCCTCATCACATGTCCTTGCCTCTTCAGTCTGCTTTCGTGTACTTTAAAAGATATTTCCCCTACTTTCATTGTGCATCTGATTGTCTCATTTCTTATGTTGTTCTTCTTTGTAACTGTACACATCCATCTCAAAATTTTCATTTCTGCCTATCCAACATCTTTTTTGCTCCCATTACTGTCCGTGACTCAGCTCCAAATACCACTGGTGGTCTTAAAAAAGGGAAACCAGAAATGATCCTGGCATAAAAATGAATATCAGAAATATATATAACATTAACCAAGCTTATTTTAAACAAAACAAACAAAAAGTGCTTACAAAAATGGTCAGGAAAAAATATAGCTTTCAAAAAATAATCTGATGGCAAAAATGTCCAAATTAAACTCCAAAAGCAAAACCCAAAAACTAAAGCAGAGTGCAAAAAACAGAAAAATCACCAAAAGAGCTAAGAAAAATCTTCAAAATGATTAGAAGATGGGAGCTAAACAACATGAGCCGGAGCTAATTCTTCAGCAGCAAAACAGAGGAACTGCAGGTCTTACAAAGGCAGAGGGCAGTTCCCACAGCTGCAGTGTTAGGTGGTCCAGTTGCTTTAGGTTCAACATACAAGGAAGATATTTTGTACAATAGCCATACCTACAAATTGCAGAATAATCACAAACCAAAAGCATGTTCAATCAAAGTAACACATGTCAGAAAATTACAAATCTATTTATATAGAAAAATAACCCAGAACAACCAACACACAACAGCAAACTAAACAAACCTAACAAAAGAAATTATTCACTATGGACAATAACAATTTCTAAAATTGTAGTGTTATGAGTTGCCTCAAAAGCAAAGCTGAAAGAGGAAAGGAAGCAAACTTTTTTTCTGTTAGTTCATGGTTGTATTTAATTTGCTTTATGAAATTGAAAAATTAAAAAAAACATGCAAAATACCCAAAAAACCTTCTAAATAAGTAAAAGAAAATAAAGTAGTAAAGAATACAAATTTCAAAACAAATTTCAAAAATTAACAAAAGTGTTTGTTTATAGTATCTTGTCTTGTGTTTAATATCTGTGCCATCTTCAGGAATATCTAATTTTTGTGATCAATAAATAATTGAAATGAATGTTTGAACCAATGTAATTAATGATAATATTCCTCCAAAGCAGAATAAATTGGTGTATAATTCTCTTTCACCAAACATCATAATTTTGTTCTGCAGATGTTCAATGTCTTAGAGAAGAAAGCACATGACTGCACTTTTCAAGTATCAGGGAACCGTTGACTCAAAATTGCTCCAAGGCCCAAAGCATCCAGCTGTAACACCAAGGTCAATGAGTCACAGGGATGCATAAGAACTGGGACACAGGTTAAAAGGCATTTTAAATTTATAAATGCCTTCTGGGCTTCTAGTGTGCACAGAAAACTTTTTGATAAACATTTGTAATAATTTGCAAAACACAAAATGTTTTGTACCTCTTTAGTGGAATTAGGAAGTTTCCAGTCTTGAACAGCTTTGAACTTAGCCTCATTAATTTTCAACTCTCAAAAGAAAATTTCTTACCCAAGGAATAGTACCAATGCCTTATAAAACTTGCTCTGTTCAAGTTTACCAAAAAAAGAGAGTACCGCACCTCACAAACATCCTGTAAAGATCAGAATATCAACTATATAGACTAGTACTAAAATTTCCAATATATCTCAAAAAATACTAACAAATGAATGAAACACCCACAATACATTCGGCAAGCCATGTGGCAGAATGACATTTAAAGTGTCTTGAATAAGTGCTAAATTTCATATTTTACTCATCCCCCTTCCTAATTCTTACAAGAATATATGCACTGTATATACCTGTTTTGGAAAAAAATAACAGAGCTCATAGCTTGGTTAGGTCAAGGTGGGAAGCATGCACTGACAGGGCATTGCAGTACCCACCACATGATGAAACAGATTGTCCCACCCTCCAGAAATGATGATATATGTGCAGCAGCAAGGTGTTATGTGAGCATCCCCTTGGCCTAGTCCAGCCTCTTGGGTCCTAAACAATTAGAATCCTGCAAGCCAGACCACCCTTGGGGGAAATGCATCACATGGCTGTAGTGCCATAACTGGTGCTCCCTCACAATGCATTTAATGTGCCTCATTTGGAACTTGGTGAGCAACTGCTTGTTTGAGACAAAGTCAAACCAGCGGTAACCAAGGATTCTCCAAAGTGATGCAGTACGGAAGGAGTCCAGTCTTTGTCTCGGGTCACTGGATAGCGTCCATGTCTCTCAACTATATAGCAAAACAGGAAGCACTATGAGTCTAAAGACTTGGACTTGCATCCTTTTCCAGATTTATTGGTAGTGCCCTCATGACCCTCCATGCTCTCCCAAGCCGTCTACTGAATAGGAAGAGTCACCTGAGACATGAATGTGGCTGCCAAGATAAGTAAACCTCTCAACAAGGTTGACAATCTCTCCACAGATGGACACATTGCTGATGGCTGTGCCCAAGAGGTCATTAACACTAGAATTACCAAAGCCTACAAAAAAACTCGTAAACCCAGCCCACTTTAAATCCATTCACCTACCTCACCATCAATGTCTTTTGTTTTGTAAATGTGTCAGTAAGCAAAAGCAGCAAGCAGCCTGCTGACCCATCCCTCCACCGCTGCAGGAAGGGCAAAAAGCTCTCCCAACTCAAGCCTTGTTTATCTGGGAGTGAGGTATCGGGAGCTGTATAGGGTAAATAATATATCGTTATTTGGAACACATGCATTTCATGTGTGTTCCGTGTCTACAAAGATTTATGTAATTGTAGGATAACAGGAAATGCATGAAATGTTGAACACATACTTAAAAGGCAAACTTTTTTCATGTTTTTAGTACTAACAAAAAAATTTTGACATGTCCAAATATCAAATAAACACTTTCACAAAAGGTACAAATATAACAGAACAAGTGTGCTTTTATTCAAGACTATAACTGAATAAAAAGAAATTGGGTCAGTGTACTTCGTTGGCATGACTGCTTTGGTAGTACAGCGGTAACAACTGCTGACTCATAATCAACAGGTCGTGGGTTCAAGCCTTCCCACGTACTAAAATAAACATTTTGAGTAGTGAGCTACTGTTATTGTTACTATTATACAATAAAAACATAGATCTGATTTGAATCTGTAACAGCCGGTGTAAATGTATGGTACTTGTAAAGGTTAGCATTTTTTTTTTTTTCAGTTTTATTCTGTCAGTCGCATTCACGCTCCCCCTGATCTGACACTGCTGTTTTCAAATAAAGACGTGCTATAACAGAGGTGAACTCAGATGAGGATGAGGGTTCTACATTGGAGAAAGAGAACAGAGGCGGTGGGTTGGCACCCTGCCCAGGATTGTTTCCTGCCTTGTGCCCTGTGTTGGCTGGGATTGGCTCCAGCAGACCCCCGTGACCCTGTGTTCGGATTCAGCGGGTTGGAAAATGGATGGATGGATGGATGAACAGAAGCCCTCCCCATAATAAACGTTCACTCACATATAAGAACAACACAACAGCACCAGGTGTAAAGGCGAAAGATGGCACCATTTGGATGCAGCAAGAGGTCCGGCATCATCCTGCCAGTCAGTCTGCCCCACACCTGTCCTTCAAAGAAAAGCACTGCTTACAGAGCTTGCCAAGGTATCATACAAAGTCCAGTTTGTGATTGTTTTGTGATGGTCTTTATATAAAAACATGTATATGTTACTTATATAAAAGCCAGATCAAATGTTATTTACCTTGATTTATTTACGTATCTTCCTACAGAGTAAAGTCACAAGTAAACTGCAGAGCTTTCACTGATTGATCTGGCTTTTTTCCGTTTCTGCGACGGTGGGGGGGATGGGATTTTAGGCTGCTTGTACTTATCAGCACATTTACAAAACAAAAGGTGCTGACGGAGAGTTGCGAACAGATTTACAGTGGGCTAGGTTTACGAGTTTTTTCGTAGGCTTTGGTAATTCTAGTGTTAAAGACCTGGGTCTTAGTTTTTATCTAGGATACTTGCAAGCCCAAACACTCAGACTCCTCACTCGGTCTCTAGAGAGCTACAATAAGAACCTCCATTGACTCCATGAAGATCACAGCATCATCAGCAAAGTTAAGATCAGTGAATCTCTTTTCACCTACAGAGGCCCCACAGCTATTGGACCCCAAGACCCTGCCCAACACCCAGTCCATGCAAGCATTGAACAGAGAAGGAGGAAGAACACACCCCTGATGAACTCCAGATTCAACTGGGAAAAACTGAGAGGTTCTGCCTTCACTCTGTACAGTACTCGCAGAAGCAGTGTACAGGTCAGCCATGATATCCGGAAGTCTAGGGATGTCCCACAGAGCAGCTTGATCAACCGAGTTGAACACTTTATAAAAATCGACAAAGGCTGCAAAGAAACTCTGATGATATTCACGTTTGCGTTCGATCAGAACCATCAGAACCGCAAGGATACAGTTGATGGTAGACGACATAGGCGTAAAACAAGACTTTTCTGATTGCTGAAGGGTGAGTAAGTAATCATGGATCCTATTGAGGATGACCTTACCTTACCTGGCACCAACAGCAGTGTTATCCCCTTGCAGTTTCTGCAATCCAAGCAATCACCTTTCCCTTTACAGACATGGACAATTCCCATTTTCCAGTCAGTTCGGATGTCTCCCACGTGCCAAATGGAAGCAAAGATTGCTTTGCAATGCCAGGAGGGCAGCCTTACCACCAGCCTGGAGTGGTTCACCCTGGATACCACAGATCCCTGCAGCCTTCCCTACTCTCAGCTTGTTCACCATCTGTGCAATCTCGGCAAGATTGGGTAGTTCACAGCTAATTGGAAGATCAGCCTCAAGAACTGTGGACCAACAGATGTCCAATGTCCTAGCTGGAAGATCAGTTTTAAACATCTGTTCAGAATAGCCAGCCCAGTGGGTCACAACTGCAGTGTCATCTGTAAGGACCATTGTATCACCTGCCTTCTCTAAGGAATCGATTCAGATGTGCATAATTCTTCAATTCCTTCGTAAACAGGCCATGGGTCATTAGACCATAGATGGTGTGTCACTTTCTTACATATTCCTCTAAAAATGCTTCCTTATCTGCTCTCGCAGCCATTCTCCTCAGTTTCCAGTACAGACTGGAGTTGCCAGCAAGTGGTGCTCTGTGGCTCCTCTCAAAGATGTCCCGGGTGCCCTCTGAGATGAAGTATCTCCTTCTGGGAACACCAGCAACACCAACACAACCCTCAGCAACCTTTATTGTCTTGTCACAGAAGGACCCCCATATCACATTAGGATCAGCCGTCACACCTAAGTCTGTGAGTTCCACAAACAAACTGTGTGCAAACTCATTAGAAACAACCTGGTCTTAATGTCTGGCCAGGTCCAGCCTCACTCATTCTCCTAGTAGGTGGTACCTTACTTGACCTAGGCTGGATCTTCAGAGTAGCAATAAACAAATCTGTGGTCAGAATTAACAAACTGGGCACTTCTGTAGACCTGCAGTACTGTAGAAGGCTCCAGCATCTGCCCACAAGGATGTGATCGACCGCACCACCAGTATTTGAGCACCAAGTCCAACTATGTGGCTAAGGTGTCTGGAAACAGTATACAGGAATCTGCAGTTCCTGACCTTTTGCAAAGTCAAGGAACATAGAGCCACTTTCACCAAGGTCACCAGACCAATGGGGACTGACACAACCTTCGTAGCCAGCCCTGTTAGTGCCAGATGATGCATTGAAGTCACCCATGACTAGAGGAGTGTCGCCTCATGGGCACCCATCAAACATCGAGCAAAGTTGAGAATAAAATGGCTCCCTCACCAAGACATCACTCACCTCAGTCGAAGCATACACCGAGATCACAGACAAGACACAAGAGAGGGTGCCTTAACTCTTTTAGGGTGGATGTCGACTTTTGTCGACAGGAGGGGTTGAGGGCGCATGTCGACAAAAGTCGACATCCAAGGGTAAAGGGCGACAATCAGCTGTTAATGGTGACAGAACTCACTGTTATGTCACAGGCATTCCCTCTCTGCTTGGAGGAATGTTAGACTCATTGACACGCCATCTAATCCTTGCGTATGCGTGAGTTGCGAAATGTAAACAAATGTAAACAAAGGCAAGATGGCATCGACATCTCACGAGGGAGCAAAGTGAGTGCAGAAAAGAAAATACTCAGCAGACGATGTTTTGCGCATTATCGCTGAGTCGGACTGATTTTTCAGATTTTGATTTTGTTGACAGTGATCAGGAGATTGAGCAGGAGAGTGAGGAGCCGGCATCAGCTGATCGGACACCAGCCGATGTTGACCCAGCTGATAGGCTGCCGGCTGAGCGCATTCGCGCAGCCGACGCACCTACGGCAAGGTTCGTGTGGGAGGAATACCCAAACATTGATCCATGGGAGCCAAACTGGCTACCGGACTTCACAAGACAGCATAGCTTGCTGTTGGAAACGACAGATTACCACCCACTGGACTACTTCAGGCTGCTGTCTCCTGATACTGCTTTTCAGCTACTGTCAGACGAGACAAACAGGTATGCAGAGCAATTTTTTGAATCACAGGCTGCGCTTATACCGCTTTCTCGTTTTTCAAAGTGGAAACCCACAACAAAAGACAAGATGAAGGGCTTTGTAGCATTACAAATAGAGATGGGACTAGATTGGCAATATAACTTCAGGGAGCATTGGTCCAAACGTGCTTTGTCCCCTGGTGACTTTGGACAGGTTATGCTGCGTGATAGGTATGTGCTGCTGCAAAGTTTTATTCACTTCTGTGATAACCAGAAGCAAATCCCAAGGGGTGAGCCAGGCTATAACCCCATGTATAAAGTTCAGCCCCTGCTTGACATTGTGGAACCAACATATAAACAATTTTATCAGCTTGGCTGTGATTTGTCTGTGCACGAATCTATGATAAAATAAAAGGGACACCTTTTTTTCTTCCAATATATGCCAGACAAGCCCACAAAGTATGGCATAAAGGATTTTGTACTGGCAGAAGCAAACACTGGTTTCTGCCTGAAAGTAATTACATATACAGGAATGTATTTCGTTCAAAGAGAAAACTGTCCCTTGACAAGTCAGGTTGTGCTGGAGCTGCTTCAGGGCTATGAACATTTGGGTCATGTTGTGTACATGGACAATTGTTATGTACATGCCCAGAATTGTTCATGGAGCAGGGGAATTGGAGTTTGTGGCACAGTGAGGGTGAACAGGTGACACATGCCTTCACAGTTGAAGCCAGACAGGCTGAAGAGGAAAAGAGGTGACAATACGGTTGTCATGCGGGCGGAAAAGTTGGTGGCAGTGGCATGGCACGATGTCAAATGGATGACTTGTTTCTCTATAGTACACACCAACAATATGTGTGAGAAAGTGCAGCAACAGATAATTAAAAAGGAGGCACCAATGCAAAATATATTGTAAGCAGTGCAGTGTGGCAATGACTGAAATTGGCTGCTTTGAGCGAGATCAGACTTGGCAGGACTTTGCTGTGTAACATGTATGTGATATGTATGTGAAATCATATAGTATCCAGGCTCATACAACATGCAAGACAGTAACATTTGTCAAAAATAAATATTTTTGTTGATTTGACATGTTAAACAATAGCTTTGTGTTCTTTTTTTAAAAAAGGTTAGTTTTTGGAAAAATATTCAGCCCTGGGAGAAAAGAAACAAAAAAAAATTAGCCCTTAAAGAGTTAATCTGAGTCTCATAATACGTACGTTGAAAGGAATGATAATCAGACACCATCAGGAGGAGCCGACCCACCACCTCACTGGCTCTTCAGCAGTTTTGACTCTTCTGAGGATGAGGCTCCCTAGGGCTTTCCCTCATCCTCTTCATAATGTGAGCAGCCTTCCTATTGGTGGCTGCAGCATAGCTTGTTCTGTGGAGAGCAGAAAGGAGTCCTGTCTCCTGTTTCAGAGCTGCATGGAGTTATTGCAGTGGCTGTGGTGCCGGTCCTGTCTTTACCTATAGGACTCCCATCAGTAGAAGATATGTACCTTTTCACCTTTAATGGGATACTAGATATGTTTACCCCTCCATATTTTAAAGGGGGAGGCCCCTGTTCAGAAAACTTTCACTTAAAACCTCTGAAAGAGTATTCCCACATCTCAAGGGAGAATGGAGACATAAAGTCTGAATGGACCTTATTCAAAGCCTCCATTGTGGAAGCTGATGCAAAGAGCTGTAACTCTTTTTCTCAGTATGAAAACCGTAGGTGCCTATCTAGATGGCAAGGACCCAATGGTTGTACACCAAAGGTGAGGGATGCCATCAAGCTGGAAAAGGAGACCTTCCATGTATGGTTAGCATGGGAATCTCCCAAAGCAGCACAAAGGTACCAACAGGCCAAAAGGGCTGTGGCCTTGGCAGTCAGGGAAGCAAAAACCTAGTTGTGAGCAGAGGCGTAGCTAGGGTTTTCAGTGCCCAGGGACAACTGAAGATTTCACACCCCCTCCTGTTTGCCAAAATGCAATGGAGAACATCAGTTCGACGCCCCCTGGATGCTGCGCCCGGGGACAGATGTCCCCCCTTGCCCCCCCCCCCAGCTACGCCACTGGTTGTGAGAGGTGTTTAGCGAGACCATGGAAAGCGACTCTCTACCAGGCTCAAAGAGATTCTGGCAAACCATCAGGCGACTCAGAAGAGGAAGGCAGGGCTTCTCCCACTCGTAATGAGGATATAGTCTGGCAGTGGAAGGAACACTTTGAAGAGCTCATGACTCCAATGGACACACCCTCTCTGGAGGAGGCAGAGCCAGAAGCTGATGGGGGAATCAATGCCCATTTCCCTGATTGAGGTCACAGAGTTAGTTAAGCAACTCTGCAGTGGCAAGGGCCCGGCCGGGGGTGGATGAGAACCACCCAGTAAATGCTGAAGGCTCTGGACATTGTTGGGCTGTCATGGCTGACATGCCTTTTCAGTGTTGCATTATCATCTGGAGCTGTGCCTCTGGAATTGTAGACCAGGGTGGTGGTCCCTATTTTTAAAAAGGGAGACTGGTGAGTGTGCTACAATTATCGGGGGATGGGGGGGGGGGTCATTTCTCAGCCTCCCTGAAATAGCTTATGTCAAGGTACTAGAAAGAAGACACTGCCCAGTCATGGAACCTCAGGTCCAGGATGAGCAATGTGGATTCTATCAAAGCCATGGAATGTCGAGTCAGCTATTTACCCTCATGAGGATTCTGGAGGGGGCACAGGAGTATGCCCAATCTGTCTACATGTGTTTTGTGGAATTGGCGTATGACCGTATTCCTCAAGGGATTCTGTGGAGGATGCTGAGTGAGTACAGGCTTCTGGGGGCCTTATTAAGAGAGATTCAGTCCCTGCATAATTACAGTGAGTGCTGCGTCTACATACTCCAAAAAACATCAGCACCATTCTCAGTGGGTGTGGGACTCTGCCAGGGCTGTACTTTGTCTCCTATCCTCTTTGTGATTTTTTCACAGAAAGGATATTAAGGTACAGTCAGGGTGGGGAGGAGTGGCCTTAGCATCACGCCATGGTCCTCAGTAAGAGCGGGAGGTAAGTTACTGTCTCAAGTTGTGGAGTTTAAGTACCTCAGAGTCTTGTTCACAAGTGAGCGGGAAAAGTGATAAGATCGGCAGATGGATGGTGGCAGCGAGCTCAGTTTTGCAACCACTATGCCAGTCTGTAGTGGTGAAGAAGGAGCTGTGTCAGAAGGCGAAGCTCTCAATTTACCAGTCAGTCTATGTCCCTACCCTCATCTATTGTCATGAGCTTTGGGTAATGACTGAAAGAATGAGAAAGCGGGTATAGTCTGCCAAAATGAGATTTCTCTCCAGGGTGGCTGTGCTCTCTTCTTAGAAAGAGGCTGAGAAGCGCAGACATCTAGGGGAGGCTCAGAGTGGATCCATTGACCCTACGCTTCGAAAGGAGCCAGTTAAGGTGGTTTGGGCATCTTATGCAGTTGCTTCCCAGATGCCTCCCTGTTGAGGTTTTATGGGCACGACCAGCTAGGAGGAGACCGCAAGAAAACACTGTGTGGATTATATCCCCCAGATGACCTGGGAACACCTTGGGATCCCACAGTATGAGTGGCTCGGGGAAGGGACGTGTCGACTTCACTGCCTAGACTTTTTTTTTTTTTTTTTTTTTTGCCTCCATGACCCGGTTTCAGATAAGAGGTGGAAGATAGATGGATGAATGAATTGATGGGTATTGGGTAAGTAAAGAATGGAATTCAAACATTCTTCATATACATTCTAGTGCAGTATGTATAGATCATGCAATAATTAAACTGAAAATGTTTCATCTTTCACATATACTGTATCTTGTTTAATTATAAAATATACCCAAGGCAAGATGCAACTTATGAGTAATGCCATCAATCATTTATTTCACTAAGTCACATGTTTGGAAATGTCCTACCTTTGATTTAAAATCGGTTGTAATATTCTGTAACATACTTCTTGTATAAAGACTTATTTTGGTCAATTGGAAGAATCCATATCTACAACTCAGTGAGAAAAGTATGCTATATATTATCCTTTTTGAAATTTTAATTGACATTTGTTTATCATTGTTCGTGATGATACATAATGGGTAAATTCCTTGACATTTTTTTTCAATTAACTTTTGGAAAGCTTCTTGAATAATCATCAACGGTAGCCAATATTGGATGGTGAAAGGTGTGAAAAATTGCATAATTGCTTTTAACATCATTGCTAATTTGTATATGGAAGAAAAAGTTTGTATCTTGAAGCTTAATTGTTCAAGGCGTGCAAATACATCAATATAGATATCACTACAGTTTGCAATTCCAAATGGCTTTCATAGACCCAATATTGTATAAATTTAAGATAGCTGAAAATTTATTATCATGTATAGAAGTGATGGATGAAAACTTCTCTTCCTTAAAATTGTTCTACACTGATTCCATTTGTTTAATAAATGGTGATCCATAGGATTGCTGGTAAACTGATGATAAATGTTAATTGGAACACAGAGCAAAGCCTACAAACATAAAACAGCAGTTTCTTTCCCATTGCAAACTAAATAGGTTCCATGGACTTCTCCATGTTTCCACTGTTTAATTGTACAAATTTTCATAGCCCACTAATAGAATTTGAAAGTAAGGCAGTGCTAGCCTTATGCCAGATGTCACTTAACCAAAGAACCACACTAATACACCCCATGATGGTGAAAAATAATTACTCAACATTTTTTTTAGAAGAACTCACACAAAATATGAATAGCCTGTACTGTCCTCATCATGTCTGTCTATCCAATTAAACCAAAGTTGTGCATGATGCATTAATCATGTAGTCCGCTACTTGAGCCATCATCTGCCTTACCAACCCACTCCTGTTGCTACCGTAAAACCTATCAGGTAAATTAAATGATCTTTGAAACTGGAAATGGAACAAATAATATGCAAGGAACGTACAAAATCACTAAACTTGTTAAGAAATAAACTGAAGAGCTAATGGCTCTGTAAGCCATTACACACACACACAGTGAATAAGCATGTGCTCAATGTTATTTTACAATACAAACAAACCACACAGCTACATTATCTGCAGATTATAATGATTTAGTATTCGTCTGGCTTTTAAAGTTTTATTTACCAGTTGTTACATAAGTCTGCACAATGCTGGTGTCCACACTACCTCTATGAGCAAGTACATTTGCACTCATTATTATTGTTCTTATTATTATTATTTTTTATTAATAGCATTTTTTTAGTCCATAATGTTTATATTTCTTGCTAAAATTAGTTGATACATTTTGCAAAAAATAAAATACTGATTCATTAACTCTAACATCTTGATTATTTCATACATGGTTCAGTGAATAGGCAAGCCCAAGGTAGTGCAATGCCACCTTCTGCTTTAGATTTAAATAGTGTCACCTTTTTGATGCATAGATGTTTTAAATTCCAGGTAAATAATGTTACTTTTGAGTCCAACTTCTTACAGAGAGATTTGGAATTGCATATAAGGTTACTTTGAGTATGATTTAGGAGCTCTGGAAGTTTATGACAAGAGGCCTGCTAGTTTTGCTTTGTGGCTTAAATAATGTAACTTTAACTCCTGGCTTCGCTTTCAGTCTTACTGAGGTTTAGGAAAGAAGTTTCGCTGGATGTTGTCATCTAGCCCTCCACATTGGCCTACATCTATCTCCTGTTCATCAACCTGCAACAGTCCATGACGCATCATTGAGGTTGACATAGGCTTCAGTGGTTCTTTAGGTCTTTTTTTTTTAAGGCTTTTCTGTTTCCTTTTTTTTTTGACCTGGTGCTCTGTGCTTTCAAAAGATGAGAAACAGCACGTGCTATTAGGAGAGCATTTTCTCAGGCATTCAGTGTATAAGGCCTATTTCATAAAACGGAAGTGTGAAACAGAATAGCAGAGATTAAAACTATAACACTGAACAAATTTAGTGGGGATAAAGTGATCAACAATATATTTAAGGAATATTATAAATCTCTATACATGTCACTGTGACGAGGCGGGTTCTGTACCATGCTCCCATCTGGCTTCTGGGAGCTCTTGAACTCCACACGGTTGGTAATGTAACCGGATGAGCTAGACAGTGAAGACATCAATAACAAAGCAAGGGGATGGTGCAAAATGTGCAGCCAAAAACATAAGTGTTCAAAAACAAGTGCAGTGCATAAAGTTCAATAAATAAGTAATCCATTAAAAACAAGTGAAAAATGGAGGTTAAAGTCCAATAAATCCTTTAAAACGAGGTTAAAAACAATGGCTGGACGCAGTCCTTTTAAAAACAAAGCCCGGTGCCTTCTTTCTACTGGCGACTCCCCTGCTTCTCCAGGCTATGCACCAGGGGAGTCACCCTACCTACAGCTGACCTTCTCTGCCTTTTGCTGGTCTGTTCGCCGTTCTGATCTCCGGCTCCAGTAGGCACCACCAGACCGTGACTTGGGCTCCCCAGCGACCAGGGCGCTCACACTGGGGCTTTCACTTCCCAAGTCCCAGGCTTCCGCAGTCATTTGCGGCGAGCCATCCTCCTTCCGGTCACTCCCACTCCTCACTAACACTCAGTGGGAGCGACCACTACCAACTGCCCCCGGGTGCCGGCCAAACACCCTGCTAGGGCTCACTGCCCAGCTGCCTTCTTTATTACAGTGAGCCCACTCATTCATTTGCTCCCTCATGCACAGGCTCCTTTGCTTCCAGCTACCTTCTCCCTTAATCTCAGTTCACTTTTTCTTTTCTTTCTCCCCCTCTCCGCACTCATACTCCTACTATATATAATGGGAACGTGGTTCAGGTGTAGCGATTAGCAGCTCCTGGCATCAATTATGGATGTGGATGACTCCTCAACTGTGCACTTAAGCGAGGACTGCCCACATCATAAAGCACCCAGGAACTGCTCCGGCCACACTACAACACTCCCTCTTTAAGCCACGAGTGCGGCGGTTATCTATTTAAAAACTGGCCTTTTATCTGAGCTGTGGACCTGCTATACCACAGTCATAGTGTAATGAAGTAGAAGGTCATGTTAATATCTTTGTTGATAAATTTGAATTACCACAACTTACCATACTGCTTGTAGGAGAGCTGGACAAATCATAGAGGATTATTGAAATTCAAGATACTATAAAATCTTTAGATACTGTAAGTGGAAAGCTACAGGTGCAAATGGTTATCCAGCAGAATTTCATAAAAGGATGTCTGCTAAACTTGCTCCAGTAGTAATAGCTGTGTTTGAAGAAGCAAAAGATGATGATGTTCCTCCCCACACCCTTTGCCATTGATCACTGTATTCCAAAAAAAAAAAAAAGATCCTTTGGAATGGGGGAATGGGCACATTACTTTCAACAATGATGTCAAGGTATTGGCCAGCAATGAAAATGATAAAGTGCTCTCTTTAATAATTACAAGGCCAAACTGGATTCATTAAAGACAGGGAACTCCTCTGTGGAACGGGCAGACCTCTTTACTGTTTTGTGCATTTTTGGGTTTGGACTAGATGTAGTTGCCTGCAATAAATTAATTTACTCGAACTCTGTAGTTCCTGTGGGGATAAACAATGTAAATTCAGAGTACTTCCAATTAGAATGTATGTGGAACCTGACATGGCTATTCACTATCTCCAGTGCTGTTTGCAATTGCTTTTGAATTGTTGGTCATTTGTCTTAGGCCAAACTTAGAAATTAAAAGGTATCATAAGGGAAGGAATGGTACAAAAATACCTTTGTTTGTGGATGATATGAGTCTGTTCATCTCTAACCCTTGCTAATCTTAATAAAGATATTAAATGACTTTTACAAGATTCATGGATTCAAAATAATTCTGGAAAAAAGTGCTTTTTCCAGTAAATTTGTTAGCACATCTGTGAGTTACACTTAAAAGAAGGCTTAAAGATCTTTTTAAATGCAATTTTTGCAGTGTGATAGAAAGCACAAAGATGGTCAACACATTACTCTTTAAAAGGTATGTTCTAATACACCTACTGTATGATTCACATTGGAGTTATTAGTCTTGCACACTTTATACAGCTGCTTTTTTCATTGTAGTTTTTTTCATTCTTTATTAACACACTATGGAGTTTTTAAAATTTCCTACTAATTCCAAATTTAGGTATGTACCTGTCCTGCATTACATATAAAACGTTTTTAGACCTGTACTCCTCGACTGTCTCCGCACTTAAAAGCTTCTCTCAGTCCATCCTCCATAGACTTTGCCACATCTGCTGAAAATTTGACCTGCTAAAGTTAAACTTAACAGTGTTAGTTTTTGTGCCTTTTGCTTGCTTGGGATAACTCCAATCCCTGTGAGCATGGAAAATAGTATGGTATGGTACATTATAAAACTACTCCTGTAATGCTTAGATTTGAAACAAGTGAAACACATAACGAAGCAATTATATAAGCAAGTATGTATAATTTAGTGTCTTAATTAGTAAGCACAATCATAAAAACTGTTTTCCTAAATACTACTATATGCTATAAGAGTAAAATGCATTTAGGGTCAAAATTTTAATTTAAGAAATGGTATATTCAGAAATAGTATATTTTTAAAAATGTGCCATCATTCCCATAAGAGAAAAATATTGACAAACTAATGATGGAGAAAATATATAAATCTCTATATATAAAATCTTTCCTCCATGCAACCATAAACATGGAAAGAAATACTTCAGAGGTATGTTCCTTAAACCCAGTAGCACATGTCAAGAAATGAAAAGCTTCCAATTCGTTGATTATTTCAGGTGCTTTACTGCCTGTGCATTGAAGGAAAGATTACCTTTCTTCATGATGACACTGGTGCTCAAGCCACTGCAGCGCTGGGAGCCTGTGATTGCCCTGTTAACCAATAAACTGTCTTCCACAGACACTGTGATCACGCTTCGGGATGCTCTTCAGCGTGTCGTCCTGTTGGAGGGAGTCCCAAAACAGTTTAGAAACCTTATACTACACATTTACATCTCCTTTCAGTTCCTTCTACCAGATTAAAGACACGTGGGGATCACACATTTCAAGCCACTGTCTTTGATATCAGCAGAATGTATTGAACTGTTTAATTGTCAGTTTAAGACACATCTGTTCAGAACCTGAAATAAAGGCTGCCTTCCACTCCTCACTCTTTTAAATTCTAATTAGATTATGAGCAAAATGTCTAGTGAAGGTTGTGGATTGTGTATTTAATTTAAGAGGAATGTAATTAACGAAAGTGGGTATTTCATTTTAATGGCAGTCTTTTTCAGTTCCCTTTAATCAATACAGACATGTAAAGATCCATCCTTTGTCAAAGCAAAGAAAAAGTTGGTAGTGACCACTTCCAAGCCACTTCAGGACACAATCATGTATATAATCGCTCCTTAGATAATGATATCTCTGGTAAAAGCTCAATTGCATAGTCGTAATGTCTGTAATGTGGCCATTCCTGTTACCTAAATATGCAGATTAATGTATATACTGTAGTAACCTGCAAATTACTAAGAATCGGGTTTCAGTGTTGAAGAAATGGAGCAATCTTTACTACAATGTCAAATGGTTTACAATTTGTTCCTGTTTCACTAGTAGAGCATTCTTTCGCAGAACCTATTTTGTTGTTTAATTGTCCCATAAAATTATATAAGAGGATTTATGACCTATAGATTAGCCTTGTCAAACTCATTTGGTTTTTGGTAGGGTGGAACTTTCCTGGATACAACCAAGTAATGTCTAATTTTTAAATTTGTTAGTGGTTATGTGATTCAATAGGATAACCCAGAACTCCTTGCTTTTGATTTATATGTTCTGCATTGTCATTTTTCTATAAGAGACAATTCAGAAACTAAATGGATATATTAATTGTGTCTAAGGAGAAAGGGTACTGTCAGTGGCACACATAATAGCGTGCTATGATTTTGTAATATTCTTTAAGGTAACTTATATTAAGATCATAAATGTTTTTACAAGAAAAGACCATTCAGTCCAACCTACCATGTCAATCTCTATTTAACGAACATCTTAAAAAACACTATGAAGTCGAGATTTGAAGGTCCTCACAGTATTACTGTCTGCTAATACTGCTTGGCAAGTTAATCCATTTACCCTTAACCAAGTTCCATCTGTGCATTTGTGTTCTTTTCTTAAAGACCTCATTTTGAAGTAACAGCTGATGTATACTACTACAAAAACTTTTCTATCTATGTATTTTACTTAAACTAAAGAGATTTGCTTTATTCATCTCTTCTCCTTATAGCTCTTACCTTGCAATCACATAATAAATTTAATAGACTGTCTCGAGTAATTCTCTAGTATCAATGAAATGTGCATACCGTATTGCAGTTGATCTCTAATTGAAATGTAGAGCTCAAGCATATCTCCTTTTATTTGGCATGATGTGCCATGTAAGTTTTTTTTTTGTTTTTTTTTTTTGGATTTTATTGATTTTAATAATAACATTCCGTACAAATAAGTTTTACAAAACTTGGTTCAAAACAAATCATCCCTCACCCATAAGAAAGAGAGCTAGGCCAGCAGAGTACAACTTTAAACTAATAAAAATAAGTAAACAGATAAATTAACAAAGAATTTAAAATAAAGAAAAAAAAAAAAAAATATATATATATATATATATATATATATATATATATATATATATATATATATAAAGAGGGGAGAGAATCTGCTTCCTTAATTAAAATGCTTATTCTAAAATGTTATTGATTAGTTCCTGCCAGGTTTTGAAAAAGTTTTGTACAGATCCTCTATTTCAAAAAAGTTTTGCAGAGATCCCTCTAAGTGAGAATTTGATTTTTTCCAATTTCAAATAGTATATAACATCAGTTACCCACTGACTTAAAATAGGAGAGTTAGGATTCTTCCAGTTGAGCAAGGTAAGTCTATGTGCCAATATTGAAGTAAAGGTAATTACAGTTTGTTAGTCCTTCTCCACTTTAAGCCCATCTGGAAGTACACCAAACACACCTGTTAATGGGTTAGGAGGGATTGTGACCCCAGGGCTATTTGAAAAGCATTTAAAAATTTTGATCCAGAATGATGTTAATTTGGTGCAGACCCAAAACATATGGTCCAGTGAGGCTGGAACTTTGATTGCAGCGTTTGCAGGTTGGATCTTGCCCTGGAAACATTTTGGACAATTTTAAACGCGACAGATGCGCTCGATATATAATTTTAAGTTGAATAATTGTATGCTTTGTGCATATGGAGCTCGAGTGAATTCTGTGCATTGCTACCTTCCACAACTTCTCTGAGATGTTGAGTGAGAGATCCTTTTCCCAGTGCTACGTAACTTAACATAGGTGAAGACTTCAGAAAAATAAGAATGGAGAATATGTGCCCTTTTTCTGTAAATTCTGTTTCTCCCTTGCTACACTTAATGAACTTTGCCTTCCTTTTGACTGTTGTTTTGATGCTGAAAACAAAAATTTAGATGCCTTTAAGGTTATATCCATCTCCAGCTGCCTTTTAGCATTTATACCTTTTATTTTCAGTATTGCTCAAATGTATTAATATGCCATTCAGTTAGTGTTTCCTACAAATAGAAAGTTGAAGGCAAGGGATGGGTGCTTCATCTGCTAAGAAATATATATAAATAATGAAAATTCATAACCATTTCCCACACCACACATAATGCTTTTCAAAATTTCAATACCAGATGTCTGTCTGGTTGCTAGGCAAATTATCGTTGCACTCCTTTATACAGTTGAAGAAGCATATATTTGCAGAGTTGTATCAATAGTATGGAACTTTTAGAGATGTGGATAGAAAAAGCAAATAGCAATTGCAGAGGGCTATGTACATATGTAGAACTGAAATAAAGAATTCAATAGTTAATTAGCTAGGTATGTTGAACCGAGTGTCTGAATTTAAGTGTAAAGTTTATTCCATGAAGAATGTGGATACACTAATTACAAACCACAATATCTCTAACCTTAATCTCTGCTAAAACTGTATTGTTGGTTCTGTCCCCAAACTGCACTGAGCTCAAGGAGACTTTCACACTAAGCCCTAACCACACTAACCTGTACCTTTAAATTCCATCTCTAACTGCAGTCTCAAAACTGTTCTGATGTTGTGTACCACACTAATTCCTAACCTTATCTTCCCTCCTAAAACTGTTCTGACTTTAGCTCCTAAAAATGAACTATTATTATACAATTGGCCTTCACGCTAACCAGTGAATAAGCAGTTAAGTGACACTTGCACTGATGCTGCTCCCCATGTTTTGATTTATTCAGAGAAATATAGTTTGTCATTTAGTGCCAAGGCACAGTGACTGTTAAAAATAAAAGCCGTGCATCTTAAAATATTTTACAAAGAAAAGGACATTCCAGCATTGAAGAGTATCACAGAAACAAAAGTATAGTTTTATTTAATTCATTAATTAGCATATACTGAGAAGGCTATTTTTATGCAATTAATTTATTAGAATGTTGAGTTCAGTGACCCAGAGTTACCCCAGCTGGTATCTCCCACAGATGTATGATTCCTGGAAGCAGACTTTGTGCATACAAGACTTGTACTGTGTTCACATAAACTGGCGATGGTATATGCTGCTTTTCAGCACTATAAATACATTTCCTGTGAAATTTTTAGATGTGATATCATTTAAGAAAACTAATTTTCAGCACCATCAATACTGTATACTGCCAGTAAAGTCTGTAAACATGAAATCATTTTGATAAAAATGAGAAAAACACAGGCTAACCTTAAATAAATGTCAATTTATTCATTCACACTGTCCATCATATGCCACTTCAAATATACTTGATACAAAGCTTTATTTTGGAGTATTTGTGATGTTTATTTAGCTTTTCATATTATTATTCCTTCAGAAGAGATTAAGTCACATTTTAGAATGAGAATAAAGAAAATAATTCTAAACCGCACCCTATGTAAGCACTGTACATAACTTATTACAATTATTATAATTAATATTATTACGTCAAGTTAACATTTCACATAACTTATTTAAGATCCCTGATATATAACTATACAATTCATATAAGATTCAGGTCCTAATTTCAGTTAAATCAACATTTCAGTTGTGAATGACAATAGTTACTAATTAATATGTCAAGGTATAAATACTCATCACTGCACAAAAGCAGATGACATCTGTTAATGCTGCTAGAAAAGATAAACCACATTACACTAACAGATGATAAAGTTTATCAAATTATTAAAAATACATTTACTAGATCCTAAATCTATTCACACCTAATTCTTCACAGCTGCACACATTCTAATTTGGGTGACAAGACATCATTCTTAAGAGTACATCCAAAGAAGTTCTACTAGTCAATGAAAAATGACCATACTTAATGGAAGTGTACCGGCACCTGCTGTTAGAGATGTACCTATACAGTGGAGTTTGGTTGCAACTCTAATCAACATGACTAGTGTTGGAGGTAATGTGTTAAAAATAACCAGGGTTACGTAGTCAAGTTACTTTTTAACGTATGAGTAATGTAACACAGTGCTTATTATTATATTGGAGTAAAAATAACTTTGTTGCTTCTAAAGCTTATTCCCAACACTTGAATAAAAAATAAATACTACGTTATTTTGCAAACGTATTATGCTTATTCTGTAATATATTCTGCACACATGTTCTTCGGCCATCTGGTGACAGCTAGCAAAGAGGAAGGTACACATTTGTAGAAAGCAAGCAAGTGAAAAGAACAGAACAAAAGTTTCAGGTATACATTTAATCCTCCCTGTGCTGAGGGGTCAGAGTAAGCCAGTGGTTGTCACATCACCACTGGATCCAATGCAAGAAGCAAACAGGGTGGATGGCACACCAGTCCTTTGCAGGGCTCAGTCACACAGCCAAGTATAAAAGAGTATGCTGCCTGCAATTCATTAACATAAAGCTATTAATAAAGTGTCAGTTTAGTTTTCACCCAACCATTTGCTGTACTGTGTAGATATGTCTGCAAATATGCAAATGTTCTGGGGCATGTGAAAAACGGGGTGGATGTTTTTTATTTCACGGCACATGAAGAACTAAATGTATTTATAAAGTAAAATAAATTCGGCAAATTTAGCTGTGTTTCTGGTCAGTTTCATTAAGGTTTACCTATGGGCATAAGATTTAATAACAGTGAAATGTGCAGTATTTCATACAAAAGAAGAAAAAGTAATACACTGTAATTCATTATATTTTATAATAAGTAACTATATAACATTTAGTGACTGTTTTTTGTAAGTAATCAATAATTGAACTAATTTACTTATAAAAGCAACATTCCCAAACACTTAACACAGTCCAGCTAATCACGTTCTTCACTGGCATTTGTGTTAAAGGTATGAAACTGATGAAGATTTACTCAGCTAGTAGTTACAACTGAAGGAGCAGTAGGCAACCAATTTTCAATTACCATTTCTATCAGAATATCTTCCATCAAAATAACACTGTTTTTGACCTACATTAGCAATAATTTAAAGATTGTATGTGCTTGGATTCAAAAGGATGTAACACACTTTATTTTAAATGAAGAAAATAACATGGCATACAATCAAGTCAAATTTATACAACAAATGATTTCACAGTGAGCACACAAACACAACAAAACTAAAACTAGAAAAACTAAAATTAAAAGAAAAATATCAGAAATTTAAAGAAAAGGAGAGCAACAAAAACAAATTCAGTACTCACCTGTGAGAAAAAATAGAGCCAACAGCATGAGCAAAATTAGTTAGAAAAAAAAGCGAATGTTTTGATTCCTCCCCACCCCCACCCCCCCAAGTTTGAAAAAGTATAGAATATTGGTTACCCACTGACTTATTAAAGTTAGGTTTGGATTCTTCCAGTTAAGCAGAATTAGTCTACATGCTGGTAGTGTGGTATAGGCAATTACAATCAATTTGTCCTTCTCCACTTTAAGCTCATCTGGGAGCACACCAAACACAGCTGTTAGAGGGTTACGAGTGATTATGACACCAATGCTGTCTGATAAGCATTCAAAGATTTTTGTCCAGAATTATGTTAATGTAGTACACTCCCAAAACATGTGGCCCAGTGAGGCTGGAGCTAGATTGCAATCTCACTGGTTGGAACTTGCCCTGGATTCATTTTGGATAATGTTAAATGACATGTGTCATCAATGAAAGATTTTAAGTCAAACAATTGTAATAATTTGTGCATATTGAGGTAGATTATATTCTATACTTGGCTGCCTTCCACTCCTTTTCTGAGATATTAATTGAAGTATTCATTTTCTACCATACCATTGGATCTTTAAAATGATGATGTTTTTAAATATTGTTGAGATGCTGTCTGAGTCTTCAGGACTGATCAGTATTAGGTAGGTTTCTTTTAGCAAAGTTTCTGCTTTGAAAGTAGTGGAAAAATTGTGTTTTTGGGAAGTTAAGTTTGAACCATTATTGTTCATATGATGCAAAAACATTATCTATATACAGTTCTCTAAGTGTTTTAATCTCAGATATTTTCCAAAGATTAAATGTTTAAGAAGGATGAAAAAGGTGATTATCATGTAGATGAGAAACAGATAAAAGCTTCTGTGCCTTGAAATGCATCCTGCATTGGTTCCATATTCTAAGTGATTGATGGACAATTCAATTATTGTGTAATAATTAGTATTTACTGGGGCACAAAGCAGGTCACATAAAGAAGTACAGCAAGATTTTATTTAAAGTGCAGACCAGACTTGTGTATATTCATCACTTTGTGTCAATTTCCAGGTTTTTATAGCTTGTATAATTGCCCCCCATCAATAAAATTGAAAGTTAGGTAGTGCCATGCCACCATCTGCTTTCAGTCTTTGTAGAGTTGTCTTTCGAATGCGTGGATGTCTCAAGTCCAGATAAATGAGGTTATAATTGAGTCTAATTCCTTAAAGAATGTTTTGTTAATGTATATAGGGATGCTATAAGAATGATGTTCATTTTGACAGCATTGATTCTCCCTGCTAATGTGAGATGGAGGGAAGGCCATCTGTTCACATTCTTGTTTAATTTTTTTCATGAAATTATAACCTCATTTATCTGGAATAGTGTAACTAACTTAGTTGAAAATTATGTATAAAATTCCACTAGGTAGCCATCAGGCCCTGCTGTTTTCCCAGTTTCAAGTGAGGTTATAGTATCTAGTAGTTCTTAGAGTGTCAGAGGTTTGTCCAGTGCCACTGCACTAAGAGTATCAACCTGTGGTATTTAGTAATATGGTAAATCCTGTTCAATTTTCAATTGTGTGAGTAAGGGTGTTGTATCAACCTCTCTGTTTATCTTTAATGCTGTGTCTTGTCTCGTTATACCCTGTCTCCGTTTTTTAAATATCCTCCAGTGTCTCTGGTACCTCAATCCAGCTAGACTACATATGATCTATTACGTACTTGATTCATTACTATTCCAGGAATCTACTGTATGTGTTTTGATGTCTTAGTCTGGGCTCTAACTCTTTTTCCTTCCTTTAGCTTACTGAGATCTCTCATTCCTCTGTTGTAATAATGAGCTTTTCCAGACTGATTATCTTTCACCACTTGGTCTGCGTTCATCACTGCTGGTTGTAATAGACTCCTGCATATTGGTAGCAGTGTTTTGGCCCTTCTGCTCTAGAGGTTCTGTGCTGGACTGGTCATAAACCCTTCTGAAGGAATGTTTCTGTGTTCTAAGATAGGAAGATAGGGATCTCATCTTGCTTGCTTTGCTTTTGCCATTGGATGTTTTGCAGTTTTGACAGCAGATTCTGCTTTGCCATTGCTTTGTGGATAAACAGGAGATGATGTCTCGTGCTCAAAGTTCCAATCCTTGCTAAACTGCTTGTATACCTGGGAGGAGTACTGTCTTCCATTATCAGACAGTACAACATCTGGGGTGCTGTGACATGCAAAACGACTAACTTATGAACAACAGTAATTGATCTAGTATCTGGAAGGTAGTCAGTTTCCAGAAGTTATTGAATTGTTGAATTAAAAATATGTCTGTTATGACTTTTGCCGAAGTCTGCCTGCAATTTTATGTGGACACATTGCCTCTTTTTATTGCAGTGTAAACGTCTGCACACTTTCCTATGTAGGTTTTCAGGGCTTTGTATATACTCAGTTAGTACATGCATTCTCTGGGCTTTACGAAGATAGCCCTTGATACCTAGGTGTGCATGAGTTCTCTCCATAATTTCTGATCACCTAACCAAAACATGGTGTTCCTTCTGTAGATGTGTGTCAGGGCTAACCAAGCAGACTGGTACAATGTTGCAGCTGACCCCACAGTCCAGTTGGAATTTTACTAGCCTCTCTTCTATAATCATTATTGCGAAAAGTTGCTCCTTTGTGTACTGTCACCTTCCTGTTGTGAAATGAGGTGAAGTATCAGTGAAACTGTTAATTTCCAGTTTCTGTCACACTCTTGACTTCTTTTTTGTAAAAGTGTTTGGTCTTACATTCTGCTGCAAAATGATTTAATGTGCCATGTTTTTGCATTGTTTTCCATACGTTGGGCAGATTCCTGTTCTCATTCTTGTGGGTTTCCACAAAATTTACATATTTTAATCTGGGTCTTATAAGCTTTCTTAACTGCATTAACTTCTTTAAACTCCTCTCTTTCTGTTGTCTAGCATACTCTTTTGACAGTTCAGCAGCTCTGCATATTTGCAAACATTTTTCTAGTGTCAAATTTGTGTTTTTTTAAAGGCATTCTCTTAAGTGTTAGCTCTAAATGTCACATACTTTTATATATCTTATTATTAACTCTCTTATTGTTCCAAAGTTGCACGTCACTGCTTCCTGACTTCTATCAAATATTTGAAAACTTTTACCTTCGCTTTCTCTGCTTCGTTAAAGGTTATGCCGATGTACAGTGAAAATTAGTCTTTCCATAACTTCCATGCCTTGGACAGAATTGGCTGTTTTGAATTTAAAGCTTGGGGTGGTTTCAAATGCGGCATTAATTTTTTTCCTGCACGGTCTCAAAAAAAATTTGGTTTGGGTTTCTTCATCTTCCTTAAGTTTTTTTTTTGACTCAGTTTTCTTCAATGCTATAATCACCACTGCCACCATGTTTTATAGCAATAGTTATATTAAATAACTCACATGAACCTACCATCTTAGTTCTCTCCAACTTTACTTACAACACTCTCCAAGCAACATCTGAACATCTACATGCCTCTCACAAAGGCTCAGTACTCCAACATTGACTTCCCCTTGTTATAGTATAGATCAAATAAGACTTTCGCACAATGGAGACTCAGTTTTTGGGATCAGCACACTGGCTTATTAAATGTCTGTCCTGCATCATTGACTCGGATATGTGCATATGGTTTCTCCTTGTGTATATGCTGTTGCTTTTTTTTCTAATAGCTTGTTATAGTGTAAGCATTGAACCTTTGTTCACTTTTTACCATGCAGAAAAGTGAATGGGAGCCTGGATGTGGCAATGCTGTCTTAGTATTTTCTGGAGTCAATGGAGGGGCATATTCAATCTGTGAATTTTAACATGGCAGTGCTATCTTTACAGGCTTTTGTGGAGTCACTGGAATTGCTACACAGTTATAATCTATTTTGTGTATTTACAGACAAAGTGAATTGTTCATATGGCTGGGTTAGAAGTAGGTCAAAATGCTTAAGCTTATAAACTATTTATTACTGTGCCTGTACACCCACAGGGCAGGCTGGGTATTTTAGTCCCAGGAGATAGCCTTGTGGGGTCTGCTAGGGGGAGCTGCAGGGACTGGGATTCCTTACTCAATGGGATTTCAGCCTCACCTGGAAGTGCTAGAGAACCACAGCTTTATATCACCAGAATCACTGCCAAGGTAGGATAAAAGGAGCAGCCTCACTTCATTCTGGGAGCCAGAGTCAATTGAGCCAGCTTAGGGCTACAGAAATAAATTAGTGTCTTCTCCAGAGATGCTAATTCTTCTCCTTTCAGCAAAGCTCGCCACACTGAACAAACCTAAATTCCTCTACTGTAAAAAATTTCTAAGCTTAATATTTAATTTTGTATGCAGCACTTTCACTATTTATGCAGTACACCTGTTTTGTCTTACAGGAAATATATGCCAGAAGTATAATAGCGTAAAAAAAACAAACTTTTGGCTTGTCCAATAAAAATATTTCTATTGTGTGGGCTAAACATTTAACTCCACCCAGATTTAGCCACACCCCATTCTTCATAATAAAAATGTAAAAAAAAAAATTGGCTTTTGGCTCCACTGATGAAAATATGGTTACTGGGTTGGGCTAAACGGTTTAGACACACTCTGTTCCGAATGCTGCAGTGAGGTCCTTCTCCAAATATTCCCAAGCAGCATATACGGTAAATTGAAAGGTGTGCAATGCATTTTATTATTACATAAATTACAAAATTCATTCCAATAGGTGTTGTATCTGAAATGTTACCGCCAAATATAGCCAACTGAGCATAACTGCAAGAAGGACAAAAATTGGCTTATACTGTAATAATAATGAATAATTTTATTTATTACACAATTTCGTTAACCTAAATGGCATCAAGGAATAATTAAAAAAGAAGAATGCAAAATGTAAACTAAGTAGTAAATGACAATATGAAAAACAATATACAATAAAATATTCAAACAAAGCAGGATAATAAAACGCAGTAATACAACTTAAAATTATGCAAATATAATACAAGTAAAAGAAAAGCAAAAAGGAAGTGAAAAGGAATAAGAAGCGCAAGTGTGTTGGACTTCACAAACAGTAGAGGACCTTGTCTGTCAAATGTCTTCTGTTTTACATACCAAATCAGAATGAAAGTAAAGACAAAAAGGGCAGAGATTGTTTCTGAACACACCACAGCTGTTAACCCTTGATACAGTAAGGGCTCCGTCAAGCAGCACACTACTGGCTGTCACAAAAAGGGGCAAGCACGACTATGCTTGAAGAGTAGCACTGAGTTGGTAAATGTTACATGACCAGTGATCGATTTTCAGGCATTTAAATTGACATGGTCCGCCAACACAAGCTGCAAATCTGATATGCCCTATGAAAAGAAGTTGTGTAATGTGAGAAACGAGTAGATTATGAATATGCAGCACAACTGAAAAAGAGATACACTGATTTTTCAGATGTTAATTTGTCATGGAAAAATAACTGTCCGAGAGCAGTGGACAAATGGGAACAACTGAACATTAATTTCGGAAGTGTAGTTGGGCAGAAAATGTGAGCCAATCTTTGTGGCGGAAGAAGGCCGCCTGCTCTGCAGAGCCGGGTCCATAGAAGGTGAAAGGGGCGGACGCATAGCTGATTAGCCACGTGGTCGCGGGAAGGTAAACAGACAGCCCTTAAAGTGCCGGCAGGACAGAAGCAGGCAGGCAGACACAATGATTTAATCAACAAGGTTTATGAAAAAATAAAATGAAATAACTATATACATACAATAAATAGAAATCAAACAATCATCCAAGGTTTATGAAAAAAGAACATGAAATAACTATATGCATACAATAAATAAAAATCAAACAACAATTTTTGCAATAAAAAAATAACTGTCAGTGCCATAACCTGCAGATGAAGCCCAAAATTAAAAAAGAAAATTGGGAGGAGGAGGAGACCTGCCAACATATAACGTGCCAGTCATTTGCAAAGATTGCAAAAAAAAAAAAAAAAAAAAGTAAAAACCGCTTTAAAAAAGGAAGGAGACCTCGTTGACAACATATAAAATGCCAGTCATTTGCAAAGATTGCCAAAAAAAAAGTAGAAACAGCTTGAAAAAGGAAGGAGGCCTCCCTTTCTGCCAACATACAAAGTTACACAGATTAACAAAAAAAAAAAAAGAAGCAATGTATGGGCCCATCTACAAATTGATTACTGAGAAAAACGCTATATAAATGTAATGCATTATTATTATTATTATAATTAATAAATAAATAAAAAAATTTTAAAATTCTTTAATGGCCATCCCCCCAGCACGATTTTTTTTCTCCCTCCTCTTTAACTCCAGCCACTTCTGGACAGTTCTGCCAGCTGAGGTGGAGCAAAAGAATTCCCCCTCCCCAAAGCAGCTGTGGCCGAACTCCTTTGTTTTAGGATGGCCACAGCGCTGGCAAACATAGGCCTCTACCTTCTTCCTTTGTTTGGGGGGGGGGATCCTTGTTGTCGCGCCAGCTCATCCGCCTCCTGCTTTTTCTTGCGCCGCAAGGCAGTGGTGCGAGGTATTGAAGGTCCTGGCAGTGGCGGTGGAAGTGGAGGAACTGCAGTGTCAGCCAGCGGGGGGAGTGGCTGGGTGGCGGGTGCTTTATGTGGCACGGGGGGGTGCCCAACGATGGCTGGTGCCACATCCATGGGGCCCCAAGGTCAGGCAGGTCACGGAACTGGAACTGTTGCGCAGCGGACTGCTCGGGGCCCATGGGCTGTGGCCGTACGGCAGGGGTGGGCTCTGAAGCAAGGGCCAAGCTGCTTGGTAACGACACGGCCATCTCCAGAGCCCGCCGTACCAGCTCCCTGGTGCGAGCATAATGCCTACAGGGACACAAAGCAAAGGAAATCAGGGTGGGAGGGAGGAGAGGGGCATGGTGGACCCCACTTGTCCAGTGTGTACTTACCAATGTGCCAGGGTGCGCTGATTGAGGGGGAATAACTGGATACGTGTCTGGGCCACAAGTATCGGGTTTGTAAGGATGTTTTTCTGAATGTAGATATAATCACGCATTACAGTTGCCCAGCGGTTCACCCTCACGCCGCAGATGGTGGTTCCTTCGGGGTGAATCCTGGGCAGCTCTACACAAACGGTCTCCACAAGGCGGCTGATGTTTGGCATCTGTGCGGCTTGGCCACCTTGGCCGACCATACACCTACAAAATTCAGGGGGTGGGTTTGAGACTGAGAGAGAGAGAGAGTCAGTCCTGCCATCGATATCCAATCAAAAGGAAAGAGGCCACGCCAAAGAGGTTGAGCACCTACTGTTGCAAGCTCTCCATTCCCGGTGTGACACTGGTCTGAGAGTGCTTGTGTCGGAACCTCCCCTTCACCAGTCTTTCCTGGTGGCGTGGAGGGAAGTGAACTGGGGCCTTGTCGCCCTCTGGCAATCGTTCCAAGAGGGTGACGATCTCCGCCACTTGCTGCTGTGTCACGTAGGCATGGTGACGCAGCTTCAAGAGACTGCAGGCCAGGTTGACCACGTGCTCGTAACCCAGGCCAGTGTCAGGTCCAAGGCTATTCTGTTGGGGGAAGAGAGTGAAAGTGAGAAAGGGGAGTACTCATCAGATATTCCACAGGTATATCTCGACTCGTCGGGAGAGACTTACCAGCTCGTGGGACACCCTTTGAATGGCCTCGTCTCCAGGGCAGGTCTCCTGGTCGACTGGCCCAGACTGTGAGGCGCCGATGGCAGGGCGCGACTGGGACTTGTCAGACGGCAAGGGTTTGGATGTTTGTCGGGCGAAGTCATCCTCAAGGCTGAAGAGGGTCTGGTCCAGAGGTTCCTCTACCGACCCCTCGTCCTCTTGGAAGCCCTCATTGACACTGTCATCGTCTGTAATGGTCCCATCCGGAGTGTCGGTATCCCTGCCCATCACTTCCTCCAGCACTCGACCGGTCTGCGAAAATAGATACTGGATGCCAATGAGCTCACCTGTGAAAAAGAGGGAACTGGTTTAAAATGAAAAGGTGGGAGGGAGGGAGAGAGAGAGAGAGAGAGAGACAGACAGACAGACAGACAGACAGACAAGGGCTGGATGCCCGCCTCACCAGTGTACTTCACAGGCCGGGTGTAATCCTCAACCAGCTTCATGTGATACACAAGTTCGCTCAGCTCATTGAGGGAGTGCTGGAGTTGGCCAATGTAGCAGACGGTATCACGGTCTGCTGCCTCCACTGCTTGTGCCGCACGGTCCTCGTTCCACCGCGCCAGGCCTTCCAGGAGATAGGCCTGAAAGTGGGCCGCGCTGTCTGAAGTGCCTGAAAGACACTGTGAGAGAGAGAAACCAAACTACAATGCCATCCACTCCCTCACGCCACACAGGTCACAAAGAACAGGTTTCTGGGCACCCTTACCAAGTATGAAGCGGTCCAGATGCAGGTGGAACGACTCCAACGAAGTTGAACCTTGCGCACACCTGAACACCGGCAGCATGATCCCCCCTTTGACCAGCCACCCGGTCTGCATGTACAGGTGCACGCCGGGTGGGTCCTGGATGCAGTGGAGGTGGCATCTCCGAGTCTTCCAAATGTCCCGGATCTTGTCGCGCTCTAAAAGCGGGATACCCATGGTGTCAGTGGCATCCCCGAAGGCCTCCAGCATCTCGTCAATGAGCCGGCCAGTCTCCTCCGCCCCACGCATGCAGCGGCAGCAGTGGCGGGCCAGCTCCTTTAATGGGATGTTTCCGGAGCCTCAGGGACCCTTCCCCGCCTCACCAGCCTTGGCCTTTTGCAGCCGGGTGACGTCTCCCTGGTCCCACTCAAAAATGCAGAACGAGAGATGCGCCATGAAGAGGCTGTATAGTAGGTGGCTCTCCGTGGTGACACCCGCTGCGAAGCGTCGCATCAGGTGCCACATGTTGAGCCGCACCACTAGCTGATCCCACTGGTGGAATAAGAGGAACACCTTGGATGGTCTCCCGTGGGAACAGCAGTCTCGGTCTACATAGAGGACCAGAGGCGGGAACACACTGGCATCACGGTATCGCTGCATCAGCCCGGTGGCCATGGGGTGCAGGCCAGCGCCCTCGGCTGCAATGAGGACGCTGATCAAGACCTGGCCGTGCTCGTTCCCCACGTTGGTCACCCAGGCTGCCATACCTGCCGTGGCACCAGCGAGTTTCTTGGTCACCTGAACGATGAAAGGGAGAGTGACAGTAAGCTGGAAGGAAAGAAGGAAGGAAGAAGATGGGGATGGCAAAATTGCTTATCTTCTTGGTTGAGTCCATCTTTAAGATTGAGCCAAAGATGGAGGTGATCCGGGCCTTGGTCTCTTCTAGTCTCGAAGCCGCCTCCCTGGCGTAGGAACCACTTTGCACCGGGCACTGGGGTCATCCATGGTGGTAAAGACGGAGTCGCAGATGGCTCGGCACCTGATGTGATGAACTTGGCGACTGCGAACAGGTACTTTTTGGACTGCAACATCCAGGACCTGGTGCGCTCCTCGAGCAAATATCTGCGCCGCCGGTTGTCTCCGTTGCCCAGCGTGCGCTCACGCATCTGCCCGATGAGCTTTTTGTCTCGGATAACCTGTGTTAGACAGAACAGAGACGTTAGGACGGCCCGCGTGTGCCCGTCTACCTGTGGAGAGTTGACGCAGCCATCGGAGACTCCTTGTCTGACATGTAAGTCAGGATAGCTGGAAACTCATCCCAGTGGGTGTGGTGCAGCTGATCCAAGACATTCTGCGACCAGTCCGCCACCTTCTTCCTGCAGCGCCGGCACTCCAGGTACTTCGTGGCCATAAAGTACCATCCTTCTGTGTCCAGGACCCTCCGGACAGTCCTGTAGAGTCCGGCTCCAGACAACCTGTGGCTGCACGCTGTACAGGAGACCTTGTAGCCCCACATGTGGTACGGCATCCACAGGAAGAACGGGCGCTGAAAAAAGGTGTCGGGTGCTGGAGGTGCACGTTGTGGGGGCCGGGAGGATGCCACCAAAGGCGAAGGTTGGGGGTCAGCGCAGGCTTTCCATTCTTGCCCGTGGTGAAAAGGACCCGACTTACCCACACATGCTGTTCCTTAGGTAGTGAAGTCCTCCAGCCTTCGGGCAAAAGTAGCTGTGTGTGTGTGTGTGAGAGAGAGAGAGAGAGAGAGACAGCATGAGCAAGAGAAAAAGAAACAAAAAGAATCAGACAGGGCCTGTTCCTTTCCTGGCAATGCAATTCAAAGAAACACATCCTTTTAACTCATCACTCTCCTGGCTACAGACAGCGTTTGCGAAGGCTGCTTTCCTGGATCAGCTGTTGGTTGGGAGCACTGGGATGGTACGGGCCTTCCACTGGTTGCATATTGGGAGGTAGATGCTGGGGAAGGTTGTTTACAAATTCAAACAAATAACAGGTTAAACAGAAAAAGTGAAGGAGCCACCACCAGTTTCCATGGGTAGCGGTCATTTACCATCCTCCAACTCCATGCTGGCCGACAGCAGCATGTCATCGGGAATCTCGACGACGGAGGCTGCTGCAGAGAAAGAGGTGGTGGGGGCAACAGTGTTGGTTTTGGGAAGGGAGGAGGTTGCTGCCGCCTTCGCCTCGTCTCTCCGCCGCACATACAGATGGAGCGCATGCATCTTGGTCCCGACTTTGGTGTTCTGGCGCCAGAGCTATATGATGTAACTGCATTGGGGTACTAAAGAGGGAATGGTAACAGGTGAACAAATGGAAGTAGGGTCCCACTACCTTGCTGCGCCCTTTCCCTCAGACCCCACCCAAAAGTCTCTCACCTCTTGGCCTCCCCATCTTCTGCATCGTAAAGGGCCTAAAACATCAGGTGTCCGTGTTGGCCAAAGCCGACGAGCCTCTTGCCCTTGTCCAGGGTACTGGCCGACCCGTCTCGCTCCCGTCGACGATGGATGGCCGTCTTCACGTTGGGAAAGAGCCAGGCGTAGGACTCCAGGGCTTTCTTATTGCTTGCCAGCGGGCTATCCGACACCTGGCCATCTTCGTGCTCCCTCTGGTGGGTTGCCAACACCATGACAACATAGCCGAGGTCATGGGTCAGCGACCATTTAAAAGTTTGACCCCGGTACTGTCCAAACTGGAGCTCGCTGGGGTCACCACCTGCTGCCCGCACATGTCTCCTGGCCTGCTCCCTGACCATCTCGGCAGACTTGACCCTGGACATCACGGCGCCGCTCAGTCCATATGCCTTGGTGACCTGGATCGCCTCGGCAGAGGCCTTGACGGTCAGTTCGCAGGAGGTCTCGCGGCGGAACTGTGGCACAGGGTTCAAGCTGGATAAATTAGATAAACCAAGAGAAAGTTTTACAACACCTCTGTTTTTCTTCAAATTTAACCAGCTGGAATGCAACGAGTGACCTCAAACAGATCCGCAGGAAACTGGCAGACATTTACATTTAAAGTTTAGGTTACCAAAAACTGAAATTAAAAGAAATTTCAGAATATTACAAATTGGCCTTCAGGGAACAACTAATAGGTTACAGCCTACATATAGTCTGCACCAAGCGACGTTGCCTCCAACAGAGATAAAATAGAGTAACTGAGCATGCAAAAAGAAAAAAGGAACAAGGGAAGATCAAGACTATAAGCCGCCACCTTTTACCAAAGTCTATAAGCACCAAGCCCGATACTCCAAAAACTTTTTGAATTAACCTTTGTGTTATTTAACCTATGAATACTTATATGTTGTGGACACTTTTTCTATGGTGTCGTTTCTCGTGACTGAAGACAAAGAGATATAATTAAAGTTAGTAAAAATCTTTTATTGATACACATCAGGCAAAGGTTAAATGACAGAGAAGCACAGTAGCTAGGACACCTGCCCTTCGTCTGCCCCGAGGGGTCGGTTTTCCAAATATTTATAGGGTTTTTGTCTTATGACTTTAGTTACACAAGTATTTCAAAATATTAGCCTGAATCAGCATTACCAAACCCAAGGGTTGAGTACATTTGTTGGTCCCTTAGTTTTTGATGAGTCCACCCTTGTGGTTTTTTGTGTAGTAACCTTAAAAACAAGAAGTAGCACTTACGCCATGGGCAAGCAGAGTTTGCATGGCCCTTGTCACGCACACCAGATTGATCAAGCTCTTTTGTATTTTTCCACAATGTCAACACTGCAGGCAATGTTGGGTCTATTAAAACAATGCAATCAACCAGTACATCAATTAAAGAAAGAAACCTTTTTTTTAAGAGGAACACTGCTATTACAAACAAAGACTCACGTAGGAACACTAGTGGCAGCCATGGTAAGGGATACCAGAAAGTTAATTCTGAAAGCGTAAGGGGACATAGACACAAAATAAATAAATATAATGGTTAGTAATACTAGTGCTGACTTTTTTTAAGGCCTTTAATAATATTACAATTACCTTGTTACACTACAATTTGCTATTGTTAGCATTACTATTATTTATTATTAACAAACATAATTATAACGCAATTCTGTCCAGACTATTTACAGATATTTATATTACTGAAACCAGTTTGCTAAAAAGAAAAAAAAAGAATACTTTCATTAATATGTACAAAAGAAATAAATTCTCATTAGATTAAACTACATCTGTTTTATTTCACTTCACTATAAACCTTGTGTACTAAGTAACCGCAATAGTGCCATATTAATAGTACCAGTGGGCCCACTTTAAGATAAAACTCCAATCATGAGCTGCCACGAAGATTGGGACTCTTTAGCTGGGCTGGTTCAATCGTGGTGATGTTATTGTGGCAAAGTGCATTGTTCTACCATGCTTATGTTGGAAAAGCTATTAATTAAACTTAAGTATTTAAATTCTAATTGACAAGAAATTCTGTGAATTTTGTACTATGGTTTTGGTCTTAGAAAAATATTTTATTTAACTTTTAACCATGCAAAAGAGAATAACTAGATATAGCTATAATAAATCAATCTAAATACAGTGTATTTGTGAGAGATGTTTTTGTTTACCATGGAAGAAATCTGAAACAGACATAAAAGGGAAGTATTTTGTTAAATATATTGTGTCAAAAATGTGGGAGAATAACCTTAGCCTGCTTTTCAACTATCTTAACTATTTATTGTCTGTTATCTAACACAGTTAATCAAGTGCAGGGGCTAAAGCCAATCCTTACAACTTGCATGTCACCAGTCTATCACAGGGTTCACTCAGTTTAACTAGGCCAGTTTAGAGTTACCAATTAGCCTAACAGATGTGGCTTTGGAATGGAAGAGAAAGACCCATGCGGACATAGCAAGAATTTGCAGACTCTACACAGAGAATACCTGGGCTGTTATTTAAACCAAAGATGCTGGTGATGTTAGGCTACAATGTTAACCATTGTACCACCATTTTGCAAATTTAAATTATCTATGAGAGTAGAATTACTGCTGTTGGAGAAACAATGTTTCATTCTATGTGAACAGTTCATAATGAGATAGAAACATGACATTACATTTTAAGATTTTCTTCACATGGTTTTAAAAGATCATTGTCATACAGTATTGAATTTAAGCAAATATTACAGCTTATTATTTAAAAAAACATTTTTTGAGAAACATAATTTGTATTATTGTGTAATATGTTAGTTGTATTGTCACATGTATAGAGTTATTGTTTCATTATTCATTAAAAATTATTTTCCATGGAAGTAAGATAATTCCAAACATATGTAAAATAGTAATAGACATATAAACATAAAATAAAATTCCTTCATACAATATGCCCAGAGGACTGAGAAACACAGAAACACCATTGTTTCTATTCTGTTTTATTCTGAATATTTTTATTACATAATGAAACCATCTTTTTTATTCATTTAACTGGGTTTTTGAATTACTATTTATCACGTTTTGTTTATTGTTTACCTTTATTCCCTTATTAATCACTACTAATTTACAGATTTCAGTGTTGACTGGTGGGCCCTGGGGGTTTTGATGTTTGAGATGATGGCTGGAAGATCACCATTTGACATCATAACAGACAATCCCGACATGAACACAGAAGAATATCTCTTTCAAGGTTAGTTGTAAGCTGTGTGTTTGTTAACAATCTCACCACAGCAAACCTTCTGGAATAAAGTTTGTGCTTTTTTGCTTTTGATTGGTTATTTGTCATGCTTAAACACATTCAACGGGTTCTCACCTGACTTAACTGTGACATTAAATAGCTATTATAATAAATACATTTTTGTCATATGACAACATTCCACAGAGAATTATTAAAACAGATTTTCTTTTTATTATACTCTATTGTATCACGTTTTATAGGATTGTGACTAATTGGTTTATTTTCTTTTATACACGTGTTGGCCAATGACACTTGTTTTTCCAGATATTTTGTCACCAAGTAGCACTTTCCAAAAGTCTGACAGTAGTGCTTCACCCCTTTGCTCCTTTGTATTGTGCTGTGCATCTGTATTATTGTTATTTGTTCTTATTCTGTCATTTTGAAAAAGAAAAAAAAAAATTCAAACGTGGTCGTCATTAGGCTTTGAGCCCTAGGAACCTGAACTATTCTATAACATTTTAGTAATAATGTACTGCTCTGATGCTGATCTTTCTGATAATAAAGTACGTCATTACAATAGCAATTGACAAGAAGAATTCATAATGAATTGCAGAATATCAGTATTTGTGGGTTTCACTGGAGTGCCTCTTTCTCTGTCATGATTTAGCTCAAAAACTAATCAGCACATCATCATCTTATAACAGGCTTAAGTTTTGTGTTTGGAATTTTCTGTTGAGCAGTTTTAGCTCCAGACCATCCTCAAGAAACTGTGACACACAGACACATACCCATCATCGAGATATTGATGTTTTCGGTATCAGGGGACCCTAAAACGTTGAGATCTATCAAAGACTGAAGATCGAAATTTATGACGAATCTAATGCTTTTGCTGTTCCCCATATGGTGGGGGAGGATGCAAAGCAAAAAATGTGTATTGTTTCTGGATAGGCTCCACTCCCACAATCTTATATTAGATTAAGCGGCTTTAAAAATGTTATTCTTTGTGTGTTCCTCTTTTTTTTTTTTTTTTTTTTTTTTTTTTTTTTTTAGGACATTTAATTGCTTAGCTTTCTTTTTTAGCTTTTTTCCTTCCCCCAGATCTGCTCTTTAGTGTTATGTACTCTAGAGTACCAAATAATTCCAAAAATGCCCACTACAGGGGAAAACACCATCAAAAACCCCAACTAGTAACACAATGAGGCAAATAGAATCTTTATAAATAAAAATATTTGTCACAAGAATGGTCTGAACAAAAAGCAAGCTCAGTGGAGCAGAAAAGGGCAAAAAGGGGTTGCCTGAAACATAAAGCAATCCAAGCAAACAAAGTCCCAAGAAAGAATCCAAAAAAAAATAGTTAATAGTCACAATATTATGGGCTGCTTCTGCTTGAAGGCAGTTCCTTGTGGTGATGGGTAGGTGGCCCCACCTTTTGGGGAACCACCCACAAAACATAAAGAACATAACACATTAATGGGTAATACAGCAAATAATGAAAAGTAACTAACATACATCAACAATGAATAAAAAAAGAGAAAAGTCTGAACACCACCCGGGTAGGAATCCTGGCTGTAATACAAAACTTAGGATTCTAAAGATTTTCTGTGGATTTTAATTAGTGCTCAGAAGATATGGACTTTTTAAAGCGATAACGGTATTGATATGTGGGCAGCAATAATGGCTAATTGCCAATGCTTATTGCACCAATACAATACAGTCAATGTGTTTATGTATTAGTTTTCCCTAAAAAAATGAATGAAAAGAAAAATATTAAATGCATGATATTTTTACACAAAATGTTTTCATTTATTATTTAAACAGGTTAAATAACAGTTACAAATGACACCCATTACAAAAACTGCAGTGTTCTTTAGAAAAACAGTTTAGAAACACTGAACATTGGCATGCACTTTACTGAACCATATTCAATATGGTTGCTTAACCTATTCCTTCTCAGTCTTCCACTTTCTGAAAGGAGGAGATACCCTTTGTTTACACATACTGTTAGACAATTCAAAGTCTCAATATATTTTTAGTTTACCAGTGATAGGTTGTAGTGGAGGAAACAGAGCATTAGAAAGATTTTCAGATATCTACTGAATATGTACAAACTACTGGAAAAACAGAAGTGACAACTTATTTTTTTAATTTTTAAAAAATGCACGTTTTTAAAATTAAAAATAATAAAAGCAGCTTTCAAATAGTACTATTTTTATTAAAATAGCAGAAAAACAATTGTTCATAAATAAATATAACCATGCAATTGCTAAGATAGAAAGAAAATGCAAAATCATCTCTTGAATGCAATTAGAATCATAATTCCAATTTAGAATAACTTAATTAGAATGAAGAGCAGGTAAACCTAAATAAAATACACATTGATAAGCCTGCTTAATCCAACTCAGAATCACAGGTGGTGGAACCTACCCAGCAGCCCTGAGCAAAAGGCAGAAAATAGCCCCGGGTAGAGTTCCAGTCAATTGCAGGATTCCCCCAAAACACACACACCTGCACTCAAGCTCAATTGGAATCTCTATTTACCATAACCTGAATGTCTTGGCAGATGTGGGAAGATCACTAGAGCAATCGAAGTGAAATGTAAGAAGACACACAAGAATATTTATACACAACCCATTACTGGTGTCGGCTTTGAATCCAAATTCTGTATTTTTGAAATAGCATCACTAACTACTGCACTACCTTGCTGCCCATAAGCATAAAATAACCAAATTCATTTTTTTTTTCAATTTTCTTCTCACCGAGAAAGAAGTTTTCTAACTAAAAGTCAGCCTTAAGAGGTGTAGGTAGATGAGTCGCATACTAGCTTTCCAAGTTTTCACACAGCATATAAGGGTTCAAGTAGTAACTAAATTCACTGGCGGCAAGGGTGCTCAGAAAGGCTAATGTTTTTTGCATAAAGGGATTGATTTGCTCCAGAGTAACATGTGTTGGCTCTTTTGAAAGCTGATAGACTGAGGATTTCAGTTACCTTACTGGACAAAGATGTGCCTGTCACTTTGATTTCGAAATAATGGTGGTTGTATCCTACGGTGGGCTGGTGCCCTGCCCGGGGTTTGTTTCCTGCCTTGCGCCCTGTGTTGGCTGGGATTGGCTCCAGCAGACCCCCGTGACCCTGTTGTTAGAATATAGCGGGTTGGAATATGGATGGATATGTGTCTACAGAAGGTGTAAAATACAGTGCATCCGGAAAGTATTCACAGCACATCACTTTTTCCACATTTTGTTATGTTACAGCCTTATTCCAGAATGGATTAAATTCATTTCTTTCCTCAGAATTCTACACACAACACCCCATAATGACAACGTGAAAAAAGTTTACTTGAGGATTTTGCAAATTTATTAAAAATAAAAAAATTGAGAAAGCACATGTACTTAAGTATTCACAGCCTTTGCCATGAAGCTCAAAATTGAGCTCAGGTGCATCTTATTTCCCCTGATCATCCTTGAGATGTTTCTGCAGCTTAATTGGAGTCCACCTGTGGTAAATTCAGTTGATTGGACATGATTGGAAAGGCACACACCTGTCTATATAAGGTCCCACAGTTGACAGTTCATGTCAGAGCACAAACCAAGCATGAAGTCAAAGGAATTGTCTGTAGACCTCTGAGACCTCGAGGCACAATTCTGGGGAAGGTTACAGAAAAATTTCTGCTGCTTTGAAGGTCCCAATGAGCACAGTGGCCTCCATCATCCGTAAGTGGAAGAAGTTCGAAACCACCAGGACTCTTCCTAGAGCTGGCCGGCCATCTAAACTGAGCAATCAGGGGAGAAGGGCCTTAGTCAGGGAGGTGACCAAGAACCCAATGGTCAGTCTGTCGGAGCTCCAGAGGTCCTCTGTGGAGAGAGGAGAACCTTCCAGAAGGACAACCATCTCTGCAGCAATCCACCAATCAGGCCTGTATGGTAGAGTGGCCAGACGGAAGCCACTCCTTAGTAAAAGGCACATGGCAGCCCGCCTGGAGTTTGCCATAAGGCACCTGAAGGACTCTCAGACCATGAGAAAGAAAATTCTCTGGTCTGATGAGACAAAGATTGAAGTCTTTGGTGTGAATGCCAGGTGTCACGTTTGGAGGAAACCAGGCACCGCTCATCACCAGGCCAATACCATCCCTACAGTGAAGCATGGTGGTGGTAGCATCATGCTGTGGGGATGTTTTTTAGCGGCAGGGACTGGGAGACTAGTCAGGATAAAGGGAAAGATGACTGCAGCAATGTACAGAGACATCCTGGATGAAAACCTGCTCCAGAGCGCTCTTGACCTCAGACTGGGGCGACAGTTAATCTTTCAGCAGGACAACGACCCTAAGCACACAGCCAAGATATCAAAGGAGTGGCTTCAGGACAACTCTGTGAATGTCCTTGAGTGGCCCAGCCAGATCCCAGACTTGAATCCGATTGAACATCTCTGGAGAGATCTTAAAATGGCTGTGCACCAACGCTTCCCATCCAACCTGATGGAGCTTGAGAGGTGCTGCAAAGAGGAATAGGCGAAACTGGCCAAGGATAGGTGTGCTAAGCTTGTGGCATCATATTCAACAAGACTTGAGGCTGTAATTGCTGCCAAAGGTGCATCGACAAAGTATTGAGCAAAGGCTGTGAATACTTATGTACATGTGATTTCTCAGTTTTTTTAGTTTTAATAAATTTGCAAAAACCTCAAGTAAACTTTTTTCACGCTGAGGCTGTAACATAACAAAATGTGGAAAAAGTGATGCGCTGTAACTGTAGCAGTTCTTTAGTTTATTTCACTTAATTTATTTGGTTTTACCATTTAAGTTAAATCATTTATTTTTAATAAAAAAAGAAAAGTTAAGGCAGTTTTAGTAATCCTAACTCAAATTTTATGATGAGGCCAGTGCAATGCAAGTCCTGTTAGATGTGGTACTTTCTAGGGGATGGCTTGCAGTCTTCTATGAGGGCTATATCTGCAGGAGAGGTCAGCTGATCCAGCACCTTGACCACAGGGTCGCTGAACTGGATGATGATTTGGCTGGCCTGTGTTGTAGTAGTAAATTGGCAAACCTGGCTCTGGTGTCCTTTAGAAAGATGGCGTGCACAACTAAGGTGGCACGAAAGGAGATTCCAGACCAGACAGGTAGAGGGTAGCTGAGTCATGGTCGCAAGGTGAAGGGTGCACACTCTCCCGGGGTATCAACCCCAGAATTGGAAGTGTCAAACCATTTTCAGGTCCTTGCAGAGCTGGATGGTGTCTCTGAAGTTTCTAAAGTGATATGCAGGTGTGAGGAGCCCCAAAAGGCCACCTCAAAACCAGTTCCCAGAAAAAGAGAGGTAGTGATAGTTGGGGACCTGATCGTTAGGGGGATTGAAGGGTAGCTTTGCTCCAGAGATAGTCTTGCAAGGTGTGTTGCCTTCTGGGTTATAATGTTCTATGGTCAAACTATTGTATCTGTATGTGATTCAAAAGGTGAACCAGCATTGCATAGGAAAAATATGACTTGAGTGCAAATTTTATGTGGAGAAAGTATGTTTTGAGTACCAGATATCTAACTACCTTTAGAACTAAAAGTGGTTGCATCCAGTATTGGTGAAGGGGCTGTTCTTATACACCTGTGTCTTATTTTCAAAAAAGTAAACTTGAATTGAAAAGATTTATGATGTCAAAAGCAGATATTTATTAGGTATTAACACTAGAATCCCTGAAGCCTATGAAAAAACATGTAATCTTGGGCCACCTTAAATTCTTTTGCATCTCTCTTCATCAGTATCTTTTGTTTTGCAAATGTGTCGATTAGCCCAAGCAGCAAGCAGCCTGCTATGTCTGTCAGTGACATTCACATGGTACAACGAAGTTGCCTCTCCCACTCTGAATTGATGGCATTTATCTCCATTCTTTTCACAAGAGCAGTGATGTCCACAGTTGCTGCTGTGGTTGATGCCTGATCAGAACTATTTGTTATACTGGCAATCAAAGATACAATGTTCCATGACCGCTATCAGATTATCATGTGGCATTTGCACTTTGACAACAAAGACACCTGTGAAAATGTGTGAAAAACGACAGATTTGCTGTAATTTTGGACATCTGGCATTGTTTTGTTGAGAACTTTGTTTTGAGTTACAACCAAGGACAAAGTCTTTCCGATTCTGTGGTCATAAAGCTTATAGAGACGTTTCTGGACAAAGGCAGAACCGTAACAGACATCTTCTTCACAGTGCTTTCGCTGGCTAATAGACTGCTGCTCCACAACACAACTCTCCTTGGCACCATAACTAAAATGGGACTTCCACCTTCAGCTAAAGTCACTTTAGTATCCGTGCAATTTGCCACGCTAGTGTTTGGATCTGGCAGTGCCGTGCTGACAGTGTATGCACCAAAAAAGAAAAAGCCTTTGATTGTAAAGTTTGTAAAGTTTTGCTACCTGTAAAAGATATCGCTGAAGGGATATAAGCAGACACACAAACACTGGTGAATCACGTCTTCTTGGTATCTTCTTGTCACTTGGATTTTTTGTTATTTGGTTTTATTCTTGAATAAAAGTACACTTGTTTTGTTATTATACCTTTGCGAAAGTGTTTATTTTATATTCCAGTACTCACTTGAATGAGATCAAATCTGTGCCTGTCTGTCTCGCGCATGCATGCACACATTCATACATGAAAACATCACTGTTTGAAAACGCAATGCCATTTGAACATGTTTTTTTTTTTTTTGATTTTTTCTGTACTCTGTGTTACTTGCACGCGTATTTTACATGAATCTGGAAGATTCCACCAGGTGGCAGGGCGAAAACAGGTTCAGCTTCACTGTGTTGTGAGTTGCCTGAAACACCCATTAAATTCCGAGGACACCTTGTCGCAATATCTCTGAAAAGAATGTTTAATGATTAAATCCATGAATCCAGGGATGCGCCCATTCCGGCAAGCATTGGGCGCAAGACAAACAATCCTTGGACAGACCATCAGCTCATTGCAAGGTGAACACAAGCACACACATACACTTGCGTCATTTTAGCGTCACCAAATCCCCAAACCTTCATGTCTTAGGAAGGAAACCAGAGCACACTGTGGAAACCCACCAGGAAAACATGCAAACTCTAGACAGGGAACACAAGGGGTGTGACTACCTGCGAGGCAGACCGTGCTGCCACAACATGTGTAATTATTGTCACTATTCATTATATAAATGAAGTTAACGACTTACCTGTAAAATTAAACATACATACTTTATTGCATTTCATCATGAAACTGATATCAAGTATAAATCTAAGGATTCTAAATGTGCTGGAATATCATAAATGTAACGTGTTCTGTGTGGCAATTGCTGCTGTCAGGTCAGGAGGAAACCCTAGAAGCACGTAGCGATTGTCAACTGAGTCAGTTTTAAGATGACGGTTACGAAGGTCTACTTTAATGATAAACTACGAGATTAAAGTGGACATTTTGAGATTAAAATACACCTTTTCAACATGTCCTTAATTTTTTTTCCTCTGTGGCTCAAATATGCTGCCTTACATTCTGATGCTTTGTGAAGGTGCAAAAAAAAAACCAGAACAGAAGATATTATATGAGACCTTTATGGGGAATATGTGACACTTGAATAGAAAACAACCACTGATGCATTTGTATGTTGGCATTTTTCTTCACCACATCGAATCATTCATCAAACATCAAAGCATGCACATCAATCCCGTAGGATCCTCAAAGCGGCTTTCTGTCACATATAGATAGTAAAGAGAGACTCTAACGTCACATTCCGACTTTTATTACACTGCGCACCTTGACTTTTTGCTGGTACTGCAACTTGCGCACGCATTACGTTAATTTCTGAGGACGTGTTCAGAAGACACATCAAATGGACAATGGGAAAGCGTGGCAGCCATGATGGAACTGACAGTACCGAAAATGCAGACAGACTTCCTCTTTTTACGCGCATACACTGTCAGCATGGCACTGCCAGATCTAAACAGTAGCGTGGAGGGTTGTTCACGTACTGAAGTAACTTTAGCTGGAGGTCCCATTTTACTTATGGTGCCAAGCAGAGTTGTGCAGTGCAGCAATCTATTAGCCAGTGAAAGCACTGTGAAGAAGCTGTCTGTTGTTACGGTTCTGCCTTTGTCCAGAAACGGCTCCATAAGCCTTATGACCACAGACTTGGAAAGTCTTTGCCCTGGGTTGTAGCTCAAAACACAGTTCTCAACAAAGCATTGTCAGATGTCCAAAATTGCAGCAAATCTGTCGTTTTTCACACATTCTGCACAGATGTCTTTGCTGTCATAGCGCAAAGGCTACATGATAATCTGATATTGGTCACAAGACATCATATCTTTGATTGCCGGTACAAAAAATAGTTCTGAGCAGGCATCAACCACCGTACCAACTGTGGTCATCACTGCTCTTGTGAAAAGAATGGAGATAAATGCCACCAACTCAGAGTGGGAGAGGCAAGTTCATTGTACCATGTGAACATCACTGACGGAATAAAACTGAATAATTAAAAAAAAAAAATTTAAAAAGTGCTAACTTTTACAAGTAGCCCAAATTTACACCGGATGTTACAAAATCAAATGGATGCGGCGGCCCTTCAGAAAACCCCTCTTAAACCGTTTTTCAATGGGAAACAAACTCACTATTACAGCTCCTCTTTTTGGGATCAGCTGCCGACTTGCCGCACGTCATGCTCTTCGCACGGGGCTACGAACATTTAAAAGACCAAGCGACGTCCATCCTGAGGTCTCTCATTCTCCTGTCTCTCTTCCCCCAGACTTCTACCGCTCCGGCCGCTGCTACCGGCCCGCTGGATGCCCTTGGGCCAATGTGTCAAGTTTGACAACTGTTCCTTGTGAGGCCTGATCACCTCTGTCAGAGACTTGTGTTTGTATCTGGCAGAACAGCAATAAAGTTTCTACTCCTTGGAAAACCTGCTGAACTCTGCTGTGCAATTTTGTGACCCAAGCTTGACAAGTGGTACCAGGAGTCGGGTGTTGCACGCTCCAGAGTTTGACCCTCGGTATGTTCCCCTACCTCCAGACCCAGAGGATCTGCCACCTCTTCCTGCTACTTACCCCAGAGACGTGCAGAGATGGGCCCTAAGGACGACCCTGAGGGTTTCCTCCATGGCTTTGGGTATACGGCAGTGTTGATGCACTGGGACAGACGAAACTGGGCTTGCATTGTTACCCCGTATTTATTTAGGGATGCCCTTCTGGTCTTGCGAAACCTCCCTCTTGAGAGAATTGGAGATTATGACTTCTTGAAGCAGCAAATACTACTCTGTACAGCTACAAGCTCCTTTGCCAAGGGACGTTCCGTCCGGATTTGGCAGTTTGACTCTGATCGCACTGTCTGTGCTCAGCTGCAGGACCAGCTTCATGTTATCCAAGGCTGGTTCCAAGAAGACCCCATTGGTGCATAGTAGAAAAGGTGCCATTGACGCAGTGCTGTCCGGGATAGCTGAAGAGCTCAGAGATGAGTTGCTATGGCACGTTATTGACTCGCTGAATGTCTTAGCTTGTACATTGGAAGGCGTCCAGGCTGCTTGGAAGCAGGGAGGACGCTCTTGTCTGGCTCTGAGCCCTCCTCAACTCGCCAAGCTCCTTCCTGTGGGCAACCACTGCTCCAACTACTGCAGGAGCAGCTGGCCCCTACCAGGCACCCTTCCCTTGCCCAGACTCTCAGGGCTACCGACGTTGCTGTTGAGGGCCCTCTTAACGGAATTCTGAATAGAAGACACAACTGTGGAAATTTCGGCCATGGGACTGAGCACAGATGCATCCATTGTGGCCAGATCGGACATCAGGCTATGGAATGTCATCTCTCCCATGTTCAGTCCACAGAAGTCGGATTGGCTGAGGTGTTTTCCTCCCAGGTCCCCTCTAAGTCTCTGAAGAAAGACGATTTCGGGGTGTCTGTTGTGTTGGCCAGCCATTTGATGCCCACCTTGTTGGGCTTGGGTAGTGACCTCTGTGTGATCCGTTGTGACTGGTTGAGCGGAGACTCCCTTCTCTGGCACAGAGCAAGTGATCATACGCTGTATTCATGGTAATGCTAAGGACTACGAGTCTGTGTTGCTTCCTTTGAAATATAAGGGACAAAACTTATTTTTTTCAGAATTTTTTCAAAACCTGGCAGGATCTAATCAATATTATTTAGAATAAGAGAAATAACTATTACCGCATTTATTTCCCTTCTCCATTTTTTTATTTACCTATATAGATTTCTTCCTTTCTTTTATTTATTTATTGTTGCCTTATTAAAAAAGCCCTTAGCAATTCTCCTTTGGCTAAACTCTCCTTCTCAGGGGTGAGGTTTGATTTGTCTTCATTTTTTTTTTTGTTATAAATTGATCTATTTGTATGGAATGATTACAATAAAATTAATAAATAAAATTAAAAAAAAAAAAAAAAAAATTACAAAAAAACAATGGCTGGAAGCCGTCCTTTTAAAAACAAAGCCCAGTGCCTTCTTTCTACTGGTGACTCCCCTGCTTCTCCCGTCCAGGCTGTGTACCAGGGGAGCCACCCTACCTGCAGCTGACCTTCTCTCTGCTTTCATCTGCAGGTTTGTTTGCCTTTCCGACCCCTGGCTCCGTTGGGCATCATCAGACCTTGACTTGGCCTCCCCAGCGACCAGGGTGCTCACACTGGGGCTTTCACTTTCCAAGTCCCGACTCCCGCTGCCTTCATCCTCCTTCGGGTCACTCCCGCTCCTCACTAATACTCGGTGGGAGCGACCACTACCGACTGTCTCTGGGTGCCAGCCAAACACTCTACGAGGGCTCACTGTCCAGCTGCCAACTGCTCTATACAGTGACCGAGCATTTGCTCAATCACGCACCGGCTTTCTCCTCCCTGCTTCCTATCTTCTTCTTCTCCTCCTGTAACCTCCCTTCATGTTTTTCCTCCCTGCTTCCTCCCTTCATCCGCCTCGCACTTCTATTTATTATGGGGACGTGGATCAGATGTGGCAATTAGCAGCTACCAGCATCAATTACGGATGCAGACAACTCCTCACCTGTGCATTTAAGTGAGAACCACCCACATCACAAATTCACCCGGGAACCTGCTCCGGACACACTACCATGCCCCCTCTCTAAGCCGCAAGTGTGGCGACTATTTATTTAAAAAGTGGCCTTTTTGACTTGAGCTTATTAGTATAACATGGAAAAGGTTTTTGTTTTAGGTATTTGTTCAGCATTTCTTGCCTTGTATTCGTACACTTAACCCACAGCTGATATCTTAACTCCCGAAGATGAAAACTCTATAGCATTCTTTTCCAATCATAATAATTATTTTTTAGACCAATGTATCCTCAGAAGTTTCTATAGGAACACCCTAGAAAACAATGAAGGCTTTGTAAGTGGACATATTATTTCATATCTCTCTCATAAAAACAAACTTGAGATTAGGAAGACATCAGAACTAATTACAGAGATTTCCAGAATAGATCATGAGTATGCCAGATCCCCTATTGAGGTTCTCTATAGGCTAAGAATGGCTAAACAACTTATTTTTAAATTTCAACATTATTTTTATTAAAACACAGAGGGAAGGCTTATAAGATTGTAGTTCAACAATCCACAACCAGAAAGTTTGCAGTACAATACTAATACAACTGAAAAAAAAAATCAGGGATCTTGCAGAGATAACTGACACATTTAAGGAGTATTATAAGTCCATATGTTCATCTCAGTGTAAAGAAGAGACACAAGCTAAGCACTTTTAGTACCACAGTTCAATATTCTGAGTGAAGAAGAATTTGCTATAAATACAAAATGCCATAAACTCGCTTCATAGTGGGATAGCTACCATCACAAATGGCTAACTATTTGAAATTTAGCAAAAATGTTCATCTAAATTGGCTTCTTTATTGTTAATGTTTTTAGAAGCTAAACATAGTAAAGTCTACATTAAACATTCTGCCAAGGATTAATAGTTTCTTTAAGGAAAATAAAGACCTATTACAATGTGAATTATATAAACCAATTTGACTCCTGAATAATGATGTTAAGATATTAGTGAAAGTTTTAGCTATGACTAAGAAAGTGCTTCCTTCTGCTATATCATAAGTCCAAACTACATTTAATGAAGGCAGACACTCAGCCTCGAACCTTCAGCTCCTGTATAATGTAATATGCTTGCCCACAAAATGAAGTCAGAAATCTTACTATCTTTGGATGCAGAAAAGGCCTTTGATGAATGAAATTATCTATTTTAATACACTGCACAGATTTAGGTTTAGCCTCAGTATATCTGCATGGATCAAACTGCCTAATACTGAACCAGAAGCCTCAGTCTTTAGTAATAATACAAACTCTGATCACTTTCCTTGACTGTTTATCTCCAGAAGAAACCCTAGCTAAAGGGGATTATAAGAGAAGAACTTGAACAGAAAATATCACTATATTCAGATGATATAATGCTTTATATCAGATCCATAATTATCTCTGTATACATATTTAAGCACAACATTCTTTAAGAAATTAAACTAAGTTATAGCATCATTTTTCTGAGATTTGAAACAGACACTTAATCAAAAGGCAAATCTACAAAGATTTAAAGCAAAAGGTGATGTAGCTTTACCTAACTTTCAGTTTCATTAGTGGGCAGCAAATATACCGACAATAAAATCTTGGAAATTGTTGGAATTCATGAATTCATATCAGTCAGGGGCGGCACGGTGGTGCAGTGGGTAGCGCTGCTGCCTCGCAGTTAGGAGACCCGGGTTCGCTTCCCGGGTCCTCCCTGCGTGGAGTTTGCATGTTCTCCCCGTGTCTGCGTGGGTTTCCTCCGGGTGCTCTGGTTTCCTCCCACAGTCCAAAGACGTGCAGGTTAGGTGGATTGGCGATTCTAAATTGGCCCTAGTGTGTGCTTGGTGTCTGGGTGTGTGTGGGTTGGCGCCCTGCCCGGGATTGGTTCCCGCCTTGTGCCCTGTGTTGGCTGGGATTGGCTCCAGCAGACCTCCGCGACCCTGTGTTCGGATTCAGCGGGTTGGAAAATGGATGGATAGATATCAGTCAGGCTTGAATTGGAAACAAATCCTATTCTAAATATTTCTTGTATGACCTGCTCTGTGCTCCAACCAATGCTAACTATCATCAGTTTATCAGAACTTCAGTCATCCACCAACTACTTAAAATAATAAAACCAAAGTAGGGCACATTTCAAGGTAAAGAAGCTCTTACCTGTTGCGTTTATACACAATAATCTCCTTTTTCCACCTTTGCACACCTATTCAATCTTTAACCTATGGAAAAATGGTAGGGATTAAAACACATTGGGGATCTTTACAGAGACAAAGTATTTGCATCTTATGAACAATTGCACTCCAGATTTAACTCCCCAGCATCACACTTTTTTCCTAAATGCACATTAGGTTTCTTTTACATTTCTACCCAACCTTTTACATCTCATGTCTATAATAATCCCAGAGGTCATACAGATGGCATTTTAACCATATAAAAATGATTTCAAAGAATCTCTCCTTCAAAGATCCTGTTGAATGGTGGGAATTGGACCTTTCAGTCTCAGAAAAGGAGTGGAACCCATACATAGAATACACCCTTGCTCTATGTGTGCCCAGCATTTTATTCTTTTAAATAATGGTCTTTTATTAATCATTTTTAAAATTGTCTAAAATGCACATAGGGCAAGACCCAACCTGAAAGTATTTTGGGAATAGATTAAACTAATATCATTTTAGACAAAAATTCTTTTATACCTCTCAGACGGCCTTAGTGTTGACTATCATTCCAAATCCAATAATGGTGATTTGTGGTGTACCCCTGAATAGGGTTAAACTGGATAGAGATAAATCGATTATAATAGCATATGCCATACTACTTTCATGCAGAGTAACTGGAAGAATTCCAACCCCTCACTCAGTGGGTAAGCAATACTCTATATTATCTCAAATCAGACAAAAATAAAATTCTCTCAGAGGATAGACCCAAAAAATTTTTAAAACATGGCAAGTGCTCATGAAATATGCTGGGTGCAAGGTTATTATAGTTTTGCCTTTTTATATTAGTTTTTATTTCTATATTTTTTCTGACCTTACTTGGAAATTGTTTAGTTTTAGTTTTCCTTCATCATGATTTTTAGTTTTAGTTTAGTTTTTATTTTACAAAGACATTTGTATTTTATTTTTATATATATTAGTTTCAGTTTTAGTTTTAGTAATTATAGTATGATTAAAGAGCTAATATGGAATTTCGTTTTTGTGTCACAATGAAACAGAACTATACACTTAACGGGTTTGGATAAAATATGAATTTAATGTTGGTGGATGCTTGCTACACTACACAACACACTTTACTATTTGGTTTTGTTTTTGTCTTACAAAAACGAGCATAATCAAAACCAGGTACTGAATATGAACAATTTTACACAATTTCATCATTTTAAAAATATTTTTATGTCATTTGTGCTGAACAAATCTGCGCTGACTGTTGGCACTTTTTTGTTTTCCTTTTATTGCCCAGAATGGGCCAATTTGTACTGAAGTTTAGGTGAATTTTAAGGTTTGAGAGTTTTTTTTACTCTAAATATCTACAGCACACAACATAGCCCGCTCCAACGACAATGTGCTTATAATGAGTGCCTTCAATATTTCATTCAAAAATCTCTAGTACTAGGGTGTTGTACCGTGTTAGCCATTATGAATGTAGAGACAAGCCAAGCAAAATGACACCTTTTATTGGCTAACTAAAAAGATTACAATATGCAAGCTTTCGAGGCAACTCAGGCCCCTTCTTCAGGCAAGATGTAATTCAAAAATCTCAAACACTGGGCTTTGTTATTTTCTACCAGCCATATTGATCTATGATTCCATCTCAGGCACAAACAATTTATAGACAGAATTTTGCACATGCAGGCCTGGAAAGATATAAAAAAAAATAAGAAAAGAGTTTCTACTGTGTTCGGACTGGTGTGACCATGAAAATCATGGGGGTTAAGGAAGAAGGAAGTGTGCAGACTCCACCTAGCTGTATTGAGGTAAACAAAGAAAAACAAGCATGTAGTGTGAAGGTTAGGGGCAGTGAGACTTGAAAAGCCCACCATAAGAACAGCAAATCCATAATGAGCACAGCAAAAGCAGGTAATAGGAGTATGGGCATGCACAAAATGACAGAGACAGCATCTGAGATTAAGAACAATATATACATTATCTAAACCTATTTATCCAGAGCAGGATCACAGGAACCTGGAGCCTAACCCAGCAGGTTTGGATGCAAGGCAGGAAAATTCCCTGGTATGCAATATGTATGATATGACAGATGTCAAGAACAAAAAGAATATGATATTTCAACTATCTGTTGAGAGAGAGAAAGAGAGAGAGAGAAACATTGAAAAAACATATTTTAAAGTATAATTCTGCTACTGGATTATTGTCACAATATCAGATATTTTGAGCTGTGAATATGAACTAAAAGATAAATTAATAAATATAGAATAAATACAAAAACAAATTAGTATGTTTAGCTTTTCACCACTTGGCAGACTCGCTTCCCCTAACCTACCTGTAGTTCAGTAGAGACATTGCCAACTCAGGGATTTTACAAGGTTTGCATTGCTTCATTGTTAAACGATGTTTTTAAAGCAAAAGTGATTGGTCAGCAACAATATGCTGATCTTGTATGACAACCTAGTCAGTCTCTCGATCAGTGCCATTTTATTTTCAAAAATCGGGAGTGGTCTCCCCTAGACTTTCTCGTGTACTCAGATATGGGGATGGATATTTGAGGAGTAAACCTCAAGACAATTATTATATTATGTACAATAAAGAACCACCAACAACAATCAAATCAAATTAATAATATATTGAATAATTATTATAAAAGTAAAGTTGAATAAATTGGACTCTGCAGTTGTATGAATAAAAAAAAATCGAGTATGCGTTCAGGTAAAGTACCAGTTCCGGTTAATGGATTTGGCCCAAAAGTTAATACAGATCTACAATTCTGGTGTAACAACCACATGCCAAATTTCACCCATCTATCTAGTTGCGTTTTTGAGATCTCGTGTTTATACGCACACACACACACAGACATAATTCTAAAAAACAGTATTTTCGGACTCGGGGAGTTCTAAAACGTCAAGATTCATCAAAATGTCAAGGTCGAATTTTTTTCATAATTAGTATATTTTCTCTATACTTTGTATACTTCGAGTGCGAAATGGCAGGTGAATTACTGTCAACAAAAAGCAGGCACCTGAGAAATAAACTGAAACGTTACTCACTCGTGATTTTTCTGTCCATACGGTAAAGTTTTTGTTGAGCAGCCCAATCCGATTTCAGGCATTTCAATTACATCTTGATATACAAGTGCAAAGAAAGGCGACACGTAAATTGCTTTCTATTCCACACGCGTATTCAGCTCGCTCTGTCACCATAAATGCTGTGTGAACACCCGACCTCCATCACCAGCCTCCGTTCACTGGATGAATACATGCGGGCTGCTCGTGGTGGATGGCTTTCAGTTTTAGAGTTATAGTTATAAGGGTTAAACACTAACAGCAAGAAAATTAATTCAAAAATGAAAACTAAAATTATGTTTAGTAAATTATTATTTTATTTCAGTTAGTCTTTCCAGCTACTTTAATAGTTTTCGTTTAGTTTTAGTTTTTCAATTCAGTTTTGTTAATTATTTTATTTCAGTTTATGAAAATGTTTTTTTTAATAATAGTTTCAGTTTTGATTTTAGTTTTCGTTAACTATAATAACCTTGGCTGGGTGTGTGACTCATTTATGATAATTTTTTTTTCCATGATTTTCTGTTGTATTTCTGTTTTTCCATTGATTTCTTTATACTCATTTTGAAGTAAATGTTTGTATCTCATGTATTATTACTGTATATGTTTGATTGAGTAGCATGCCATTGTAATGTTTTGGTTTTCATAAATAAAATCAAATATGAAAAAAAAATATTTTTTAGTTAAAGCCTTTAGTTTAATTTAGCCTTAATTTTCTTTGGATTAGAGTTTAATGGTTGAGGATATTGTTAGGAGGTATGGTTTTTGTACCTAAAACATTACCTAGGTTTTGCTTATTATTGAGACTTTCCTTTCATCATGTAAAGCACCAATGACTGGCTTTATATAATTTACATTATTTTTGCTGGACAGCTAATGTCCAAAAGTTGGACTGAAAGTCCATACAACTTTGAAGCTATGCTGTCATAATTTGCTGTTGAAAGAAGGTTGTATGTCTTTTCTTTCTTATGCACTATAATCTACATGTCATTGTTTACTAATTCACATGAAAAAAATCACAAATCATATGGTTCAAAAGTCACTGAAAATCTTGAATAAATTTAAGCAATGCTATTGTTGATTGCTTCGTCACAGGACAAAAACAAATTTCTCCCTCTCTAAAATGCATATTATTCAGTAAATGGGACATGCTTGATATTAGAACCTTGATGGATTTGCATTTTGATGATGTTTTTCCCTTTTTTCACAATATGTACACATCAAATATAACCGGTGGCAAAAATATTTCTTCTGCATTAAGGTTGGAGGCATTGAAGGCAGTACAGTTGTCTTTCTCAGACTCCTTCCTTTATGTGTTACAGACACTTAATTAGAAACGTCATTACTATGATAAAGGAAATTTGTCAAGACCACTGACTCCTAAAAGTTACATTATTACAACAGGATCTTTACAGTCATAATAATACACTATATATTCTCGCTTCATTCATGAAAGATATGGTCTCATTCAGTTCAAATTTATACATCGTATGTACAGTTGTTAAAAAATATCTTAGACCTAGTCTACACTAACTTAAAGTTGAAAATGCACCTTTTTTCTATTCATTTTGACAATTCATCCACACTGAAAGTCATTTTGACCAATAATAATAAAATGAATAATAAAACATTTTATTTATATAGCACCTGACTAGTGAAGATGAGTGGTTTTGAAAGCTGTATACATTTGAAAGTGCTGGGTCTTTCATAGCAGTGTGCTTTGGAAAAAGAGAGCTTTTCAAAATTGCCGATGTTTGGTTGTCATGTGATTGGGAACTTACTTATGATTTGTCCCATGTCATCTCATCTTTACTCTCAGGATGGTCCCTTATTAACTTCTCAGCATCAGCTGACAGGTACTGCTTCTTGAAACATTGACATATTTTTCTGTATTTATTTTTCTAGGACTCCCCGAAGGCTTTGGCAACTTTAAACCTATTTGTAACTTTTGAAAGTTGTAGTACTTCATCATCTGCTTCCAAAAAATCAGCTGTTATTTTTCTTTGTTCAGTTTACTTTGGGTTTTATCCGTAAGCAAACATCACTCTTGGCCCATGCCCAAGTAGAAAGATTTAAGTGTTCTTGGTGTTTGAGTGGCAGATAACCTTTCAGAAAACAGTCTGAACAGTCTAGTGTGGAAGGCAAATATTTAAATCATTTGTCAAATGTATCCATGTTAGCGCAGACTAAGCTATGGCAGTGAAAAATCAACTCTGTATTAGATCACACTAAGTGTTTTGTTTATATGCATTGTTTTGTTTTACTCCTTACACTTATTTTGTATTCTGCTTTCTCATGCTGCATATTTTGCATATTTTTTCCAAGCAACCCAAAAATAATTTTTTTTTCTTACATGTATAGGTACTGTACTGTGAATTCCAGTTTTCATGTAAAATGTCCACATCTCTTGTGTTTTACTGATTCCTGTTTCCTGTTAACTTTTGGTCAAAATCAGCAGATGTGAATTTTATCTCATTGAATGTCATTGAGTTATTCTTTTCAGTGGTTTGTTATTCAAGTAAATTATACTTTATTAATGTTGTAATATTTTCTCTTTCAATAGTTATTCTAGAGAAACCTATTCGGATTCCAAGGTCCCTCTCTGTCAAGGCTGCCAGTGTCCTGAAAGGCTTTTTAAATAAGGTAATCAGTAATTTTTGGCAAGGTTAATTTATTTAAGGAATGTAATGGCCTTGCACAAGGCTTTAATCATACTAATTAATAATTTATGTACTTTAGAGTGAAGTGAGTAATCTCTGCTGGTTTGGTGCCCTCAAATAATGGGCATATTCCCAATGGCCTAATGGCCTTAAAAGGTCATGTTGTTTAATGGTTTAAACCAGAATGCATAAGAATTTTATTCCTATTGACTGTGCGCTGTTAATTGAGTAGTAGAGAACTGATAGAATGGACCATAAACATCTTATTTCTTACATCATTAGATTAACCTTTTTCATAGTAAAAGTATTTATTTTTTGTTTCTGAAAAAAAAAATGTCAGATCATAGTAAAAGTGAGAAAACTAGACCAATGATTTTAACAAAGATAAAATTTTAAGATAAGAGAATAATAAATGAGAAGTCATATTGTTATTATCCACAGAATTTATACCATTTCCCAACTTTAGCATCAGAGATTATGTAGACAGATTTTTAAATTATGGCATAATAGTAGTACTGGATCTTTTTCAACAAATAACCAAATTTCACATTTCACTGTTCTGGCTATTTACTACAGTACTAGCCTTTAGTTTTTTTTCTATAGCAACAGCAGAAAAATGATCTGTATTGACAGGAATTATATCTTGCCGTTCTGCTTCCAAGTACAAGATATCCAAGGCAATTGTAGTGGTCTGGTGGTTTGAATAGTCACTAAAGGTGCCTCCTGTTCTGAGAAAGTCTACATTTGGTACAGTGTCCATAGTTTTCTTTCACATAAGCTACCATTTTTGGACAAAAGTCTCTGAATCGGACCAAGTCAAGGATGCACTTACATCCCAGTTGTCCTATGTGATCACGGAGACAGTTAAGTAGTTTTCAGATTCTCTGGTGACAAAAGCTAATAAACTGATCTCCATTTTGATGTTTCCTAAAAAGTAGTCATTCTTTTTATTCTAGATGCTTCCTCTGTTCATACGTTAAATGCAGTGTCAGACAGCTGACCTTCAAATTGCATTTCAATTATTTCCCAGCTCCCTTGTGTGTAGTAAATTTACAGATAATCATGTCAGCTCTCTGTTGCTACATTATTTCAGTTTTACTGTGTCAGAACTATTGTGTTTATCGTACAGTTAACTTCCCATCAGAAATGTTAGGGGCTCCTATGGATATACCACCAAAGACTCAACTAGGTCTAGAGAAGGAAAATCTATGGGTGTATGATATAGGTGGTGTCACTGACATAAAATTATAATGGTTATCAGCTGACAGGTTTCTTTAAGGCATCATCGGAATTTTGAAGATTGTGTAATGTAAACTGCTTAACTTAATCACTCTGTGTTTCCAAAATCTGCCACTACTGGACTGCATCTAGATTTTCTTTTCCAGCATAATACTTGATGCAAAATGAAAAGGTTAACAAAACAGCTAACAAACAGTATCCTGTTGTGTCTGACTTTGCGGATTTTAATTTACAGGTAAGCAGGTATTGTCTGTTGCCACCAAAAATGTATTGCCATATGGATAATCATGGAACTTTTAAACAACTGTCCACTTTGAAGCAAACAATTCCAATGTACGTACTGGATATGTAGACTTGCTGAATAACAGACTATGACTTGCAAAGTCAATTATATCAGTCTTCCCATCTTGCACCCAGTAATAACACAACTCCAATTCTGGTATCATTATGGTATATATAAGGTAACTTGGGAAAAGCAAAGCCTTAGACTGGAATAGTTATCAACTGTTAGCTGTTAAAGGACCTTTCACAAAAATTTGTTCTATTTTCATTATTGACACACAGTTGACTGTATACCTTTACAGACTTTTATTATCTGACCCCTTTAGAAGACCATTGATAATCCATCAAGAGCAGTCTTCACAGCATAAGGACCTTCAACTCTACTGTGTATGACCCACCATGACTCCATGGCTTTAGGAACATATGTACCTATTAACAAGCCCACGTCTGCTTCTATCTGAGGTGGATGCACATCTTTGAGATAAGACCATCTTGCGATATCCTTGTGCTGTGCAATATTTTCTTTTTTCACCAAGATGAAGTTCAGTGTGTAAACCTTTGACAATTCAATGCATACATTTTCTTCAGCTCCACTTACTCGTAATTCTGAAAGGACAGAACATTTTGCTAGTTTCTGTTTATTAATCTTATCCATTTCTAAAGCACTGATATAGATCTGAGTTCTTCTTCCTTTGAAGATTTCTGTATACCTTTTACTCATTTTAGACTTGACCATGACTAAGACCACAGCTAACACACACTCTCCTTACCGGCTCTGGCAACAGTGGGTGTCTCTCTACTTATATGCAAGAGGTTTGGATGTATCTGAGAACATATTTGACATTTACTTATTTCTACACATTCTTTTCTACAGTGTCCCTGCTGTGGTAGAAATTTAACATGTTATTAAGGAAAAGAAATATCCTCTAACAGGACAAATCAGTAACCAGGCAGTTACTGTTTACAAAAAAAGGGTTTGAAACAAATCAACCCTCACCCCTGAGAAAGAGAGCTAGGCCAGGAGAGTAAAATGTTAAGCTAGTAAAAGTAACTAAATTAATAAATGAATAAAGATAAATGGAGTAAAAGAGGGGAGAGAACCTGCTTCCTCAATTAAAATGCTTATTCTAAAATGTTGTTGATTAGATCCTGCCAGGTTTTGGAAAAGTTTTGTGCAGATCCTCTAAGTTCAAATTTGATTTTTTCCAGTTTCAAATAGTATATAATATCAGTTACCTATTGACTTAGAATAGGAGAGTTAGGATTCTTCCAGTTGAGCAAGATAAGTCTATGTGCCAATAGTGTAGTAAAGGTGATCACAGTTTGTTTGTCTTTCTCCACTTTAAGCCCATCTGGAAGTACACCAAACACAGCTGTTAGTGGATTAGGAGGGATTGTGACCCCCAGGATGTCTGAAAGGCATTTAAAAATTTTGGTCCAGAATGATGTTAATTTGGTGCAGGCCCAAAACATGTGGCCCAGTGAGGCCAGAACTTGATTGCAACATTCACAGGTTGGATCTTGCCCTCGAAACATTTTGGACTATTTTAAATGAGGCAGATGCGCTCGATATATAATTTTAAGTTCAATAATTCTATGCTTTGCGCATACTGAGCTCAAGTGAATTCTGTGCATTGCTACTTTCTACTGCTTTTCTGAGATATTGAGTGAGAGATCCTTTTCCCACTGTACTCTTGGATCTTTGAAAGGGAGGGACTGTAAAATGGTTTTATATAATACGGAAATTCTGTCCGAGTCCTCAAAACTGATCAATATTTTTTCCGGCATAGAGATAGGTGGGAGGTGAGGAAAATTGGGCAAATTCTGTTAAACAAAGTTTCTAATTTGAAGATAGTGAAAGAAATGTGTTGCTGGAAAGTTAAATTTGGAGTGTAATTGTTTGTAGGATGCAAAGACGTTGTCTATGTACAGATCTCTACATGATTAAATCACCGAAAGTTTCTCAGATATTAAAAACTGCATACGTTTGAGAGGGTGGAAAGAGGTGGTTCTCTTGCAGAGGTGACACAGATAAAAGTTTCTCTATCTTGAAATACTTCCTACATTGGTTCAATATTCTGATTGAGTGAAGCACAATTGGGTTGTTAGTACATTGGCAATAACTTGTATTTATTAGGGTTCAAAGCAAGGAATATAAAGAAGTACTGCAGGATTTTATTTCTATTGTGGAGCAAGCCTGTGTATGTATATCAATTTGTGTCCATATTTTTATAGCTTGTATGTATTTGCTGCCCAGTAATAAAATTGAAAGTGAGGTAGAGCCATGCCGACTTCTGCCTTAGGTCTTTGTAGGGTTGCCCTTTGGATTTGTGGATGTTTTGAATTCCAAGTAAATGAGGTTATGGTTGAATCTAATTTCTTAAAAAAAAGATCTATTGATGTACATTGGAATGTTTTGAAATAAAGAGAGAAGCTTAGGAAGTATATTCATCTTAACAATGGTACTAGGGTGTTGTACCGTGTTAGCCATTATGAATGTAGAGAAAAGCCAAGCAAAATGACACCTTATATTGGCTAACTAAAAAGATTACAATATGCAATTACATCTTGCCTGAAGAAGGGGCCTGAGTTGCCTCGAAAGCTTGCATATTGTAATCTTTTTAGTTAGCCAATAAAAGGTGTCATTTTGCTTGGCTTTTCTCTACATCGTAACAATGTTAATTCTTCCAGCTAAAGTGAGATGAAAGGTTGACCATCTATGCAAGTCTTGCTTAATTTTTTCCATACAGACGGCAACATTTTGTTGATAAAGAGCTTTACATTTACTTGTGATGTTTACCCCAAGGTATTTTAAACTGATCTGCGATCAGTCTGTTACAGCATGGTCAGAATGATCAGAGAAACAGAATAGAGGTTCATTTTATAAACTATTGAATTACATACAGTGTCAATCAATGCATACATTTTACTCTTGTTGGTTTGTTTGTTTACACCCAAATGTCTTATATAAAATAAAAGTCTGTTATGTTCTGGTTCTTCTTATACCTTTGAGTTGAGCCACCACCCATGAAATATCTGTGCATAGAACAACTGTCCATTCTGGTTGTTTTACAGGAAATATGCAGACTTCTTACATATCTCTTAGTCATCTTTCAGTACATTTTGTTGTTCACTTGACCTTTTTCTGGTTCCCTGATATACTTTCAAAGGTTTCTGACATTTATTAACCCTTTATGCTATTTCTTTAAGATGAATGCTGTGTTACCCTAAAATTGTTCCATCACACTACTTAAGGCATTTGAAGCATAAAAATTTAGATTTCAAGAAGTCAATCCCTCTTTCATTGACAGTTTCTTGATCCATTGCAAAATAGACATGGTTTCCTAAATGCCTATGAGAGTGGTGTATTGAGTCCCCTTTTCAGCAGCAATTGTAATTTTTGTAACAAAACTACTTCTCTGGGCACTTTTCAGGGGAGACTTCCCTTTGTGGGTCTTTTCATTTTCCCTTCCTAGATTTATGGCTTTGATAGGTCTTTCCATGCACAGGATGCAAAGATTTTCTAGCCTGTTGATGCAGACAGTGAACTAGTTCGGCAAGTCATCCTTTTCTGTCCTCATTTTCCCCAATATCATAAGTTATAGTTTCTGTTATGCTCTGTACTTTGGCCACTAGGTGGAGATAGTGAAGAGGGATAGAGGAGAGTGTTAAGAAAAACAAAAAAGTTCGGAGGACTAATTGTTTCCTGTTGTTGCTTGCAGTTCTTAGATTAAATCTTTAACTTTTGAGCACTGAGTCTTTTCATTTTATCCTCTGACAACTTAACAAATTCGGCGATGAGGTACTTACTTGCTTCTACTGGTCTACAATGGCTGTTGCTGCTACTCCTTTTCCTCTGCCATTTCTGCCATGTCCGGGTGAACCTGCTTTATACTGTTCGAAATGTGGCTGAAAATGTACAGTAACTACATTCTGGTTCTTGGTGCATCAGGAGATAAATGGCTGGAAGCACGCAAAAAGGCACTTCTCATTCATTAAGCTCAAGCACGTGCAGAAGGAACTCAGAGTCCAGCTCAGGGCGACGAAGGAGCTGTACAGGAGAAAGCTGGAGCAGAAGTTGCAGAATAACAGCATGAAGTAAGTGTGGAATGGGATGAAGATCATCACTGGCTGCTGCTCGAAGCGGGGTGCCACCATCGAGAGAGATGTGAAGAGAGCAATCCAAATGAACAACTTCTCTAACAGGTTTGACCACCCTAACCTACTCTCATCTCGGAGTACTACACCCTCCACCCATCCTTCTGCTGATACCAGCATAGGAGAGACATCCCCACCCACAATTACAGCAGCGCAGGTGAGCAAACAGCTGAAGAGACTTCGTGCCAGCAAAGCAACGGGTCCAGATGGAGTATCGCCATGACTGCTGAAGGTCTGTGCGCTGGAGCTGGGGAGTCCTCTACAGCGCATCTTCAACCTGAACTTGGAACAGGGGAGAGTCCCGAGGCTTTGGAAAACATCTTGTATCACCCCAGTCCCAAAGGTATCACCTCCTAGTGAGCTGAACGACTTCCGGCCTGTCGCTCTGACGTCACATGTGATGAAGACCATGGAGCGGCTGCTGCTTCACCACCTGAGGCCTCAGGTACGCCACGCCCTCGACCCTCTGCAGTTCGCATACCAGGAGAAGGTGGGAGCGGAGGATGCCATCATCTATATGCTACACCGATCCCTCTCCCACTTGGACAGAGGCAGTGGTGCTGTAAGAATTATGTTTCTAGACTTCTCTAGCGCCTTCAGCACCATCCAACCTCTGCTCCTTAGGGACAAGCTGACAGAGATAGGAGTAGATTCATACCTAGTGGCATGGATCATGGACTATCTTACAAACAGACCTCAGTATGTGCGTCTCGGGAACTGCAGGTCTGACATTGTGGTCAGCAACACAGGAGCGCCACAGGGGACTGTACTTTCTCCGGTCCTGTTCAGCCTATATACATCGGATTTCCAATACAATTCGGAGTCCTGCCACATGCAAAAGTTCACTGACGACACTGCTATCGTGGGCTGCATCAGGAGTGGGCAGAAGGAGAAGTATAGGAACCTCATCAAGGATTTTGTTAAATGGTGCGACTCAAACCCCCTACACCTGAACACCAGCAAAACCAAGGAGCTGGTGATGGATTTTAGGAGGCCCAGGCCCCTTCTGGACCCCGTGATCATCAGAGGTGACTGTGTGCAGAGGGTACAGACCTATAAATACCTGGGAGTGCAGCTGGATGATAAATTGGACTGGACTGCCAATATTGATGCTCTGTGTAAGAAAGAACAAAGCCGACTATACTTCCTTAGAAGGCTGACATCCTTCAACATCTGCAATAAGATGCTGCAGATGTTCTTTCAGATGGTTGTGGCGAGTGCCCTCTTCTACGCAGTGGTATGCTGAGGAGGCAGCATAAAGAAGAAGGACGTCTCACGCCTGGACAAACTGGTGAGGAAGGCAGGCTGTATTGTAGGCATGGAGCTGGACAGTTTGACATACGTGGCAGAGCAACGGGCGCTCAGCAGGCTCCTATCAATTATGGAGAATCCACTGCATCCACTAAACAGTGTCATCTCCAGACAGAGGAGCAGCTTCAGCGACAGACTGCTGTCACTGTCCTGCTCCACTGACAGACTGAGGAGATCATTCCTAACCCAAACTATGCGACTCTTCAATTCCGCCCGGGGGGGTAAACGTTAACATTATTCAAAGCTATTGTCTGTTTTTACCTGCATTTTTATTACTCTTTAATTTAATATTGTCAGAGATTGTTTTACACTCTTCCAAATCAAGGTATGTCAATGGAGGATGCCATTATGGCTTTACAAGCTCACTTTGCTCCATGGAGAAATGTTGTTTCTGAGCGGCATGCTTTTAGAAAATGTGCTTAGGCTGCTAATGAAACTTTCACAGTAAGTAGCTGCACTACGTGACTTGGCAGTTAAATGTGGGTTTGACACTAAACTGGATGAAATGTTACAAGGACAGTTGGTGGAACATGTGGTTAGTCATCACATACGTGAACAATTACGTTTACAAACTGACTTGACTTTGGAAAAAGCTATTACGATTGCTACACAAATTGAAGCTGCTGGTGAGCAGGCAAAGTTTATTTCGGGAGATAGACCAGTGCCGGTCCAAAGTTTACACACTAAACCTGCATCTGCTGCTGGCTGCTGCCACAACAGACCTTTCAAGCCTCCACCAGCTTCACAACCTAAATCTGCTGTGCCTCCTGCAGCCTCTGTTCATGCTTGCTATTGCTGCAGATCTGATAAGCATCTTGCAAATGATAAAAACTGTCCTGCTGCTTCTGCTAAATGTAAAAGCTGTCAAAAGATTGGTCATTTTGCACGGGTTTGCCATTCTCCGCAGACATGCTCTGTGCAATAAGTTGCCTTACCTCAGCTTCAGATCCTTTACTTAAGTGACCATTCACCAGCCGATAGAATCCGTTGCAGTGTCACAATGAAAACGTCAACTGCTACTGCACTCGTGGATCTAACTGTGGATTCTGGATCATCCGTATCCATTTTTCCTAAATGTATATATGATGCAAACTTTCAAGGAGAACCTTTACTGCCACCTTCAGTTAAACTAATGATTTATTCAAGTTCTCCACTCCCTGTACTTGGTTGCTTGCCTGTTACTGTGTCCAAAGATGATATTACATGCTCTACATCAGTCTTCATAGTGGAGTCTGGGACTGCTTTGTTGGGAACGGATTGAATAAAGGGTCTATATTTGTGCTTTAATGGCAGTACTGTCTTACCATGTGCTACCACAAACTCTATTCCTGTCATGCGTCTTTCTACAGCCCCATCACCTCCGCTTACCCTAGGTTGTGCAAAAGGCTTCATACACAAAGTTAAAGTATTAGACTCTGTTACTCCAGTATGACAAAAATTACGTCATTTACCACTGTCAGTTCGGCATGATGGCAGTGCAGAGCTAAATCGCCGCCTTTAATTAGGGATTATTGAAAGCACTGATGCCTCTCCCTGGGTCTCGCCCATTGTGGTGGTCCAAAAGTGGACTGGGGGTATCTGTATGTGCCTTGACTTGCGAGAACCAAATAAAGCTATTATTACAGACAGCTTTCCTCTTCCTCACATTGATAAAATGCTGTCATTGCTGAGAGGAGCAACAGTGTTCTCCACTATTGATTTAGAAAGTACATATTTTCAGTTTTTGCTTCATGAAGACAGCCGTGATTTGACTGCCTTTATTACTCATGAAGGACTGTTCAGGTTCTACCGGGTCCCATATGGGTTAGCATCTGCTCCATCTGTTGCAAACTACTTAGATGATATAATTTTGTGGGGACGAACACAAGCCGACCATGATCGGACACTTCAAGCAGTTCTTAAACGCATAAAAGATGCAGGATTGCAGTTAAACAAATCAAAATGTCATTTTAATCAGGCCAGTCTGTGTTTTCTGAGCCATACTGTTACAGCACAAAGGATACAACCTGATCAAGAGCACCTTGCTGCTCTTTTGCATGCTCCAACTCCAACTGATGTTACCAAGTTACGTTCATTCCTTGGATTTGCATCTTGGTATAATAAGTTAATCCCAAATTTTTCCACCATTGTAGAACCCCTACGTGCCTGCCTCCACTAAGATACGCAGTTTTCCTTGGCTGAGGAAGCTCAGCACAGCGTTATGTCAGTGAAACAGTTGCTAATCGGCAGTCCAGCTTTGGTCTTATTTGACCCTGATTTGCCTACAATAGGTGAAGTGAGAGGTGGCGAAGGCTAAAGAAAAGGCGTATGATGAGTTGTATGAGAGGTTGGACACTAAGGAGGGAGAAAAGGACCTGTACTGATTGGGTAGACAGAGGGACCGAGCTGGGAAAGATGTGCAGCAGGTTAGGGTGATAAAGGATAAAGATGGAAACGTACTCACAAGCAAGGAGAGTGTGTTGAGCAGATGGAAAGAGTACTTTGAAAGGCTGATGAATGAAGAGAACGAGACAGAGAAGAGGTTGGATGATGTGGAGATAGTGAATCAGGAAGTGCAATGGATTAGCAAGGAGAAAGTAAGGACAGCTATGAAGAGGATGAAAAATGGAAAGGCCGTTGGTCCAGATGACATACCTGTGGAAGCATGGAGGTGTTTAGGAGAGATGGCAATGGAGTTTTGAACCAGATTGTTTAATGGAATCTTGGAAAGTGAGAGGATGCCTGAGGAGTGGAGAAGAAGTGTACTGGTGCCAATATTTAAGAAAAAGGGGGATGTGCAGGACTGCAGTAACTACAGGGGAATAAAATTGATGAGCCACAGCATGAAGTTATGGGAAAGAGTAGTGGAAGCTAGGTTAAGAAGTGAGGTGATGATTAGTGAGCAGCAGTATGGTTTCATGCCAAGAAAGAGCACCACAGATGCAATGTTTGCTCAGAGGGTGTTGATGGAGAAGTATAGAGAAGGCCAGAAGGAGTTGCATTGCATCTTTGTGGACCTGGAGAAAGCATATGAAAGGGTGCCTTGAGAGGAGCTGTGGTATTGTATGAGGAAGTCAGGAGTGGCAGAGAAGTACGTAAGAGTTGTACAGGATATGTACAAGGCAAGTGTGACAGTGGTGAGGCCTGCGGTAGGAGTGATGGATGTATTCAAGTTGGAGGTGGGATTACATCAGGGATCGGCTCTGAGCCCTTTCTTATTTGCAATGGTGATGGACAGGTTGACAGGCGAGATTAGACAAGAGTCTCCGTAGACTATGATGTTTGCTGATGACATTGTGATCTGTAGCGATAGTAGAGAGCAGGATGAGGAGACCCTGGAGAGGTGGAGATATGCTCTAGAGAGGAGAGGAATGAAGGTCAGTAGGGACAAGACAGAATGCATGTGTGTAAATGAGAGAGAGGTCAGTGGAATGGTGAGGATGCAGGGAGTAGAATTGGCGAAGGTGGATGAGTTTAAATACTTGGGATCAACAGTACAGAGTAACGGGGATTGTGGAAGAGAGGTGAAAAAGAGAGTGCAGGCTGGGTGGAATGGGTAGAGAAGAGTTTCAGGAGTAATTTGTGACAGACGGGTATCAGCAAGAGTGAAAGGGAAGGTCTACAGGATGGTAGTGAGACCAGTTATGTTATATGGGTTGGAGACGGTGGCACTGACCAGAAAGCAGGAGACAGAGCTGGAGGTAGCAGAGTTAAAGATGCTAAGATTTGCACTGGGTGTGACGAGGATGGATAGGATTAGAAATTAGTACAATAGAGGGTCTGCTCAAGTTGGACGGTTGGGAGACAAAGTCAGAGAGGTGAGATTGTGTTGGTTTGAACATGTGCAGAGGAGATATGCTGTGTATATTGGGAGAAGAATGCTAAGGATAGAGCTGCCAGGGAAGAGGAAAAGAGGAAGGCCTAAGCGAAGGTTTATGGATGTGGTGAGAGAGGACATGCAGGTGATGGGTGTAACAGAGCAAGATGCAGAGGACAGAAAGATATGGAAGAAGATGATCCGCTGTGGCAACCCCTAATGGGAGCAGCGAAAGAAGAAGAGTTTCCACTGACTCATCTGATTATGGGCTTGGAGCTGGCCTAGCTCAAGTCCAACCTGACCATATGGAGCGGACTGTTACCTTTGCATCTAGGACTCTTACTGCTACTGAAAGGAAATATTCTACAGTTGCAAAAGAAGCTCTTAGATGTGTGTGGGCTGTTGAAAAATGGAGGACTTACTTGTGGGGTTGTAAAGTTATCCTCCGCACTGATCATCAAGCATTGACCACTCTACTGTCCTCAAAAGGGTCTGATCGTGCAGGCATGCGGATTGCATGCTGGGCAGCATGACTGTTGTGTTTCAACTGTACTGTTGCTTACCGTCCTGGGTCACAGAATTACATTGCTGATTGTCTCTCTCGCTTGCCCTTGCCTGCTGCTGCTGAGGACATTTATGTAACTGAACCTGAGTTTGTGGCAATGTTGTTTCCTGCTCTGACTGCCCTCTCACCTGGTGAGTTTGCTTCTGCCTCTGCCTCTTGCAGTGAGTTGTCTGCTCTGCAAAATCAGATTACCTGTGGTTGGCCTTCTTCTGTTAATGCAGTTGACACAGTTATGCTCCATATTTGTGATTACAAGATGAATTTAGTGCACAAAACGAGTTTGTGTTCCATGGTGCCCATCTCATTGCTCCTGTTTCTCTGTGCCATACCTTGGTAGTGCTTGCTCATGAAGGTCACCAAGGCATTGTGAGCACTAAACACGTCTGCGTGAGCTATACTGGTGGCCAGGTATAGATGATATGGTTGCAGTTCATGTTTAAAATTGTCAATTGTGCCAGTCATCTGACAAGACAACTAATCTTTCTGCTGCACCTTTACAACCTCTTCCATTTCCATTAGAACCCTGGCAAAAGTTGGCCATAGATATAGTGGGTCCATTTGAAACCGCTGTCTGGTATTGTCGTTATGCTCTAACCCTCATTGATTATCATAGCAAGTGGCCAAAGTTGCCTTCACTGCTTCTATCACTGCTCAGAATGTTATAGATTTCCTCACTTCAGTCTTTAGCAGATTTGGAAATCCATATTCCATAGTGTCAGATAATGGATGTGAATTCACATCAACAGACTTTGAATTTCTGAAAGAAAAAAATATACAACACATACGCACTTCAGTATACCATCCAGCTGCAAATGGTGCCATTGAAAGATTTCATTGTGTTCTCAAAGGCTGCATCCAATCTGCTATCTTACAAGCGAAACCCTGGAAACCTGCCGTCTCAGAATTCCTTCAGGTATATCGTGCAACACCACATGCTACTACAGGAGTTTCTCCTCTTGAATTGCTTCATGGCCGAAAAATGTGAACATGCCTCAATGTCCTTCCTCCTCCTATTGCCTGCAAGGCTGATGATGACACTGTTGGTAAGAGAGTTTCCTCCCTTCAACAGAAAATGAAAAACTATACAGATACCAGACGTGGTGCATGGATTCCTGTTTTTCGAAAGGGGACAAGGTGCGTATTCGGAATCCAATACATGTTCCAAAAGCACACCCAAGATTTTCACAACTTGTGGAAATTAAAAAAGAAATTGGTCCATGTACTTACCTGTTGGCAGATGGGAAAAAATGGCATTCTTCCCATTTATCTAAGTCAAATACCCCTGTGTCAAATGATGCTTCAGGGGATGCTACAGTGGTATTACCTCCCCAGGCTACATTGACGTCAATACCTGAGGTTTCTCACATTCCTCCAGCTTGTATAAGAAGATCCCCTCTTTGGCTTGAGGACTTCGTTACATAAATTTGAATGTTTGATGTAATTCAGTGATCATTAGAATGCTAGTGATGTTTAACTACCTGTACTATTCTTAAGTAAAGGGGGAATATGTTATGTTCTGTACTTTGGCCACTAGGTGGAGATAGTGAAGAGGGATAGAGGAGCGTTCGGAGGACTAATTGTTTCCTGTTGTTGCTTGCAGTTCTTGGATTAAATCTTTAATTTTTAGGCACTGAGTCTTTTCATTTTATCCTCTGACAACTTAACAGTTTCCAGTATGAATGTTTGCATTACTGTCAAAATGTTGACCACACTTCACATTGGACATATCATACCTGTAACTAATAAGAAAAGCTATACAGTCTCTTAGTGCTGCTCCATCATCCAAATTTGAGGCCACTTCATTACCTTGTCCAGGTATACATCATCTTATCTGTATGTGGTTTCCATAAAAAGTCTCAAGCAGCTTCTTGGTGTTTGTGTAACATTATTCTGTTGACAGCCTTTAATCTTATGTGGTGAACCTCTGGTATACTTCTGATGTAGCAATGATAGATTAGCCATCTAGCTTTGTTAAGAGGATTACTTTTATTCTGCCTTGTGTGTTGTATTTAACCCATTTATTGACACTGATTGCATGCATAACCTACTTGGAAGGTGGTCTGTCTCAGAATTCCACTTCTCAAGGTTTTTTCCAATTATTTTCCTAAAAGGGTTTTTTTTGAGTTTTTAGCTGTCAAAAACAGGGCCTGTTAAAGCCCATTGAGGCATTCATTGTGTGATTTTGGCTCTGTTAAAATGCCATAATGTTTCTTCTGAACTGGATTCTTAGGAGCATTATAACTATGTCACTGTGTCCTTTGCATTGTATTCTGCAACTGCTGCCTCTAATGCCAACTGATATTTTTTGGCTTTCAGCTGTGTCTCTTCCAAATGCAGAGCCTGCTACTTTTTTAAAGCTTCAGCATGAGCAGTTAGTGCTGCATACTCTGCCTCCTGCACCTTGAGTGCTCTAATGGAGGTCACTAATGAGCTAACTGTGCTCCTTGTTTTTACAAAAACATCAGAGGCACTGTCAGTAGAAGTGACATTGTCAGGAATTCTTTAAAAGTTTTACATTTACCACATTGGAAAGCACCTTTTTAATTTGAAGCACTAAAGATGCTGACGTGTTTTCCAAACCCAGTCCTTTGCATCTGTGATGAACATGTTCAGAGTCTTCAATTTAGCCTTGAAACCTTTATGGTGTTTCTTTTTTGCACTTCCTCTTCAGTTAGTAAAGACAATAACTTATCATTTAGCTCAGTACACTGTATTTTCACTGCAGAAAGCTCTATTTCAGGTATCATTTATTTTTCACCAATTATATTTATCCTTTTTGTGGTTTTTCCTTCATCGAGATGGATAGCCGATCATATATTTCCTCTATAGCTTCTTGAAACATTGTTACACTTTTGTTTGACATTAACAGATGCCCAGAAATTAACCGGGGCTGTGCTATGGTGATGGTCTCTCACGGCCGTGTCACAGTCTTCCAGGTGGCATCACTCGGACTTGCGTGTGTGGTTTCCATTTCATCCATACACTAAGATCGGCAACACTTTCTACTATCTCCTTTTAAAGCATGTAAAATCCTTTTTTCTTATTTTAGTCCATCATACAAAGGAGCAGTTTCTGTCTTTTGAAAACCTTAAATCGCCCAATGTACCCCAAAGCATGCTAGCAGCACAGTATGTTTTGTGTCAAGCCAACATCAAACTTTAAAAGGCAGTTTCAAACCTTAAAGTGTAGCTGTGTCTTTTCTAGGTTTCCAAAATCATGCAGCTACTAAGATGGCAAGGTAGAAACCTGCATGAGTCATGTGTGTAACAAATTAAATGTCACAGTCTAATAGTTTTTATTTTTAAAGTTCAGTAAAAATTTAAGGAAAAAATCACTAACATTCAGAAAAAAGTTACTACACACGCAGAATAAAAGGGAAAAGGTTTGTTTTCTTCTTCATTACAATCTTAGCTTTCTCATGTTAAACTTCAGTTGCATTTTATATTTAAGTTGTGCTACTGTTCTATGGCAAATTTACATAGGCTTCACTTCAGTACATTCTATACATATGATATGTTCAGTATGATTTGAAACTACTTACCTTCCATGCCTTACAACTACAGGGCAGCTCATAGACTGAACTAGTCTCTAGTCAGAATGACAAGAAATAATTAGAATAATCAATTTACGAGTTAGCTTGAAAGGGTTATAATAGAATCTTCCATTAACTATGCACTAGTATACAGGTAAACATAACTAGGAAATACTTATATAAATTTAACATAACCTAACAAATGGCTGCTACAGCAAGTATATATTTTACAAATTACTAAATACAGAAATAGTACAAATAAAGACAAAGATTTTTTAAAACACACAGAAAACGAAGGAAAAACTGATTAACATACTGTGACACATAGACACACTCAATGTATAAAATAACACTTTTAATGCGATAACTACAAAACGGCAGTACTCAGCTTCAGCACACCTCTTTAGTCCCAATACCCGGACTCATACAACAGGCAGTATCAGTTAGTAGTGGTAGGCAAACTCCAACCTCCCTTTTAAACTTTAATAAAACACTCCTGTTACCAAAAGCTATAACCCAACATTAAACGCTAATTATTTTAAAATACAGCATAAATTAAATCATAATTAACTGTTTAATTTTAGCTGCAGAGCCTAATGGGAAGTCAGTGCCATCCATCACTACAATACAGTACATTGAAACCAAGATTATCCGTCTATTAATTAATTGTTGAACTATGACCAGTTGACAATGAAAGAGAGGAAAACAAATGTCAGTCAGCATCATCTCAAGAGAAAATAAACCTCTGGGGTTCCACAGTTAATTATAACAGAGAAAGTATTTGAGAAAAACTTTTGAGATAAGTGTCAGGTGCTACTACAGCCAAAAGGAGACTCGGTTTTGATTAAATCTTTTGGAAAAATTATGTAGACTTCAATGTAACCTAAATAAGGGTACATTCTGACCATTTTTAACTTTTAACCATTAAAAGATGGCTGATGGGACAGATGTGGTGCACAGACATTTTTTTTCTTGTTGAAGAATCAGGATACAGTTGTAACCTGTGACCAGGTTTCAAGTAAGGCACTTTACATTCACTCCTGAAATAAAGAATTGTTCTTATTAGGAAATTTATTAAATAACTTAAGATAGACAGATAGATAGATACTTTATTAATCCCAAGGGGAAATTCACATTCTCCAGCAGCAGCATACTGATACAATAAACAATATTAAATTAAAGATTGATAATAATGCAGGAAAAAAACAGACAATAACTTTGTATAATGTTAAATGTTAACGTTTACCCCCCGGGTGGAATTGAAGAGTATATATTATACACTGTATATACTGTATATATTTATTTATACTTAAATAACACTAACCACTTAAATAATATACTGGTAACAGAGTTTTTCATTTTTCCTTATAATTCTCTAATCATAGTGTTTCTCCCATCTATCCTTCATATTCATATCTCACTGTCTCCCATATTAAGACCATCATTCTTAAAAAGAAATTACAATACTGAACACAGCTACTTCCTTTCTAGCATAACATGCAATTATAGCAGCATTATTCAATATGAGCTATACTAGCATAAAATATATCTGCAGAAGTTTAGTGATCATTTAACTGTTTTTCTTTGGTAAAATGAACATACTGCTTTTACATGGTTATATTATCTCCATGATTGGTTGTCTTTCACTGCTAATGTCCAGGACTCGGATTTCACCTTGGTATACAGGGGGAGGATCAAGCCTTTGTTTTGGACCACAGCCAAGGCACTAGGGCATAGAGAGAAGATGCTGAACATAGCCAACACTGAATCAGAAAGCAGGGGAGGTGTTGTTGATGCTGGGTTATGAATGAAGGAATACGTATTTTGCCAATGGTTTCTTAGGTGCACAAAAGTTTTAACCTTTTGGTTGATAACTAGTGTAAACAATTTTGCTTCTGAGCTGGCAAAAGTGAGTAATGCCTACTGTTCTTGCTGACCACTAACACCTGATTGTCTGGGATATTGAGGCAAGAGTTTCATTTGATTGTGATCTGTCCTGCCTTATCAGACAGAGAAAACTAGAGGTGCATAAGGAGGAGAACAGACTGTGACAATTCTATGCTGAAAGTTACAGTTTAGGTTCCCAAGGAATAGCTGTCAAATTACAGGACAGGAATTTTAGCCCTGGTCCTTGACTCTGCTCATCTGGGATCAGTTGCAACTTGATATGCTACATTTTCCCCAGCTCCATCAGCCTGAAGCTTCACTAGCAACCAAGTAAAAAGGCCATTTGAACTCAGCAGGTAGAGAAGTGATGATGACGCTACAGAGGTAGAAGTCTCTCAGGTGTCTTCCTCCCATTGCTGATGCTGCAAATGGCATTGCAGGTTCATAACTCAGTCTTGAGACTCTCCAGCAACCAGAAAGTCCATTTAGGTTCTTCACTGCACTCTGTGCTTTTCTAAATCAAACGGTAGGTCTTATTCTCATCCCTCTTCTGTGTCCAATATAGGGTAGGGCCACTGTGGTGCTCACTGGCAACAAGTGCCAGTGCAGTCTTGCTCTTTACACGACTCTCTTAGGTAGCTTGTGTTCCATGGAAGGATGGATTGCTGTTGCCATACTAGTTGGAATTAACTTAGGCAGCAGCCTTTTTACAAAACTCCATATTTAAATAAATTCAGAAAACAAAACTTATAAAAGTTACTAGTCTTATTTAAAATTAGAATTCTTTAGCTTCTGCCTTGTCACTGGTAGAAGCTACTAGAAATCGGATAAATGGATTTTAAATTTGACATACTGCAATATATGCAAACCCAGGTACCTGCCTGTCATGACTACACTTCAAACGAGCTGCAAACTTGGATGGAGTTGCGGAGAGGACCCAAAGGCTGCCTTGTGTCTGCAACACCTGAAACAGTAAGAGACAATGAAAAAACGAAAGTGGCATATATTAAACACTCCCACTTGCGTCTAAGCAGCTCAGTTACACACAAACAGCAGGAGCTGTTTGTGCACAGACGGCAAGGGCAATGTGCCAGCGCTAGAGTTAAAGCAAGGCGAAAAGGTTTTAAAACTGGTCTGTCATCTGCTAAATGGGAAATGTTTGTTTGCTGTCAAATAAGATGAATGAAATGTCTGTGCTTATAGCACACCATAGAGCATACAAGTAGAGTGGCATTTTGTGCTTTACAGAGAGCTGGCATAAACCTGATATACTGGACACTGTTTTAATGCTGGATGAATTACATCTTGTTCAAGCAGACAGAGACCCAGTCTGGTGGGGAAAAAAGACAGGAGGAGGGACTGGTCATCTGTGAATGAGGAATGGTGTAAAAGGGAGCATATCCCAGTTAAAACTACAGTTTGTAACTCAAGACATTGAAATTCTGGCTGTCGGAGTTCATCCATATTATTTGCCCAGGGAGATAAATTACATTATCCATATTAATGTTTTTATTTTTTCAGTGCAAATGGGAACCTAGCAACAGAAATGATTAATTTTGTTACCAACTCTTTGATGACTCACTCCAATCCTGCAGTTGTGGTGAGTTCAACCATATGTCTTTAAAAGGAACAATGACAGATTTCTATTGGTTTATGACCGGTTCCACTCAAGGAACTAATAACCTGAACCTACTGTATTCAAATGTTAAAAATTCCTTTAAGTGTAATCTACTGGCTCTGTTAGGCAAACCTGACCACAACTTAATTCATCTTATTCCCAGCTAAAAGCCTTTTATTAGATGGGTATCGGTTACCACCAGCATAGTGAGGAAGTTGTGTCTAGAGGCTGAAATGGCTGTGAATGACTGCTTCCAAATGACAGACTGGGAAATAATGCGAGTCACTTGGGGACAATATTAACACTCTGTCACTGCATCACTGACTACATTAACTTCTGTGTTGATACAGTGGTACACACAGAGATACTGTTTTGAAATCCAAACAACAGGCCCTGGATTACTAAGGATCTAAAAAGTCTCCTGAATGAGAAAAAGAGAGAATTCAAATACAGTGACAAAAAAGTTGCGAAGAATGTCCAGATTGTGCTAAAGTAAAAGCTGAATGATGGAAATGAAGCTTCCAAAGCAAAAACAGAAAACAAGCTCACTTAGAACAATATGAAAGATTTCTGGAATGGACTGGATATAATTACTGAACTCGAACAATCCAGGGCTCAGGTGCCAGAAGGGGATGCAGACAACGCTAACACAATGAACCAATTTTGTAATAGATTTTCACTCCCACTGTCACCTTCTTCCATTGACCAGTCACCCCACACTATTCCTACTACATCAATAACTCCTACAGCATCAACTGCAATGGCCAGTGACAAGTCCACCTCTGACCATCAGTGTGGATTGCCCATAACTGGGGACCATGTAAGGAGACAACTGTGGAAGCTACGCACAGGAAAAGCTGCAGGACCAGATGGAGTGGTTTTCGAGTTCTTAAGGCCTGTGCTGACCAACATTGTTGTGTCCGCTGTCACCTGTTCTGTCTGTCCCAAAGGCGTCAAAGTGCCACTGCTGTGGAAAGTTCCAAACAAGTAAGGCAAATCATCAACCTAATGACTACAGAAACAGTGCCACTTATGTCTCACATCATGAAGACCTTTAAGAGACTGGTCCTGCACTTTTGTGGCAGACCACCTGGACCCACTGCAGTTTGCGTATTGGACAAAGATTGGAGTGGAGGGCGCAATTATCCATCTGCTCCAAAAAATTTATTCTCCCCTGGATAAAGCTGGCAGAACTGTGAGGATAATGTTTTTTTTAAATTTCTCCAATGCCTTCAATCCCTGTTAAGGGATGAAGGTGGATGAGCCTATGATGCCCTGGATAATGGACTATCTTTGTGGGGCAGACCATAGTTTGTGAGACTCAAGAACTGTGTATCTGATATGGATGTGAGCAATACTGGAGCACCACAAGCACACCCCTATCTCCTTTTCTCTTTACTCAGTACACCTCAGACTATAAATATAACACCAGGTCATGTCACTTGCAGAAACAGATGATTCTGCAGTTATGGGGTATATTAATAAAGGGGAAGAAATAGAGTGTAGGAATCAGGTGGAAATTTTTAACATCAGCAAAACCAAGGAACTAGTTATTGACTTTTGACACACCAAAGACCCTCTATGTCTGGTCACTATGCAGGGAGTGGCTGTAGAGGTGATCCACTACTACAAGTAGTTGGGGTTTTACATTAATGACAGGCTGGACTGATCTCAGAACACAGAGAAAATATATAAGAAAGGGCAGAACAGGCTCTTTTTCCTTATGAGACTGCATTCCTTTAATGTGGGTAGCAACATCTTTCACATCTTCTGTAACTTTGGGATGGCCAGTGCGATGTTCTCTAGTCTAGTACCATCACTTTGCTGAACCCAGCAAAGTGCCAACTACTGCAAAGAGAGACCAGTTTTTTTGCTCATGTGGTCACCTTTGGAGGGATAGTTGCTAACCCTGAAAAGATTGCCACTGCATGCAATTAGCCACGGCCCAGTAATGTGCAGGATGTACACAGTTTCGTGGGTTCGATATTTTATTATTCATGGTTCATAAAACAATTTGCTGATTCAGCAGCACCACTACACCCACTGATGGCAATGAATGCTGGTGGACCTCAGCTCGTATCACTGCACCTGTTTTTAGCCTATCCAGACCTAAAGGCAATACTCTTCCTGGACACAGATGCCAGTAATCTGAGTGCTAGAGCAGTACTGTACCAGATTTAAGGAGAGACGGAAATGGTGATTGACTACTATAGCCACTGCCTAACATGATTGGAGCAGAAATACAGTGTGACACACCGGGAACTTCTAGCATTAATCCCTAGTCTGCAGCACTTCCATCCTTATCTTTCCAGATACCAGTTCACTCTTAAGGAAGGAACACACCTTACTCACCTGTCTTCTGAATTTCAAAGAGCCAGAGAGACCAGTGGCAAGGTGGATATAAGCACTGGAGGATTATGATTTTGTCATCAAGCTCAGACGATGCCTTCCCATGAAGACCTTCTTTCCTGGATAACTACAGCCACTGTGTCAAAAACAAGCTACTGTGGCTGAATGCCATGCAGAACAAGAGAAGCTTAAAAAGTTGACCATACTGCATGGAATCAGCATAACTGAATTCCAAAAATGCACAGGAGGAACAATGGATAGAAGTGGTACTCACCATGGGCTGGTGTAATAGCCTAGAGGTCCACAGTGAAGGTATACTGCTCACAATAGGACATTTTAGAGCTCCAATTTGGACTGTTTGATCAAAGATTGGAGAGCCTGCTTCCAGGATGGCAAATTTTACAACTACCGGTGCCCCAGAGTCTGTTTTACCAGGTCCATCAGGGTGTACACAGAGCAGCAAGGGCAGGATATTTTGGAACTTCTGAGACACTATGGGGGTTCCATTTGGTGGGCTGCAGGTAGAATGTTGAACTGTTTGTCCACTTCTTGTGAAAACTGCACCACATGCACCCCTCAGTCAGATGCATATCTTCAGCATCTACAGCCATGATTCCCAGTGGAGGTGGTGACTGTAGACATCCTTGGCCCCTTTCCAACCCCAGACACTAGGAATCGCTATGCCCTAGTGGTTATTAGCAGTTTTATGAAGTGGCCTCCATATCCACTTACCCGCACCACTCCGCTGCACTCTCAGACATTTCAAAATCTCCATTTTAACAGCACAGCAGCAGAGAGACTTGGACTAAAATCTATCTTCCTTACTGTGGGCTTATTGTTCTCCTGTCCACTAGTCCATCATGCAGATGTTTTGGTTTGGTAGCTTTGCATTCCTGTTACTCCAGCCATTGGGATGCCTTATGAGCCCAAAATCTGCAAAGATTTATGGCCTTAAAATACAGGAAAGCAAAGTAGTTTGAAACTGATTAACATCAATGACAACCAGTAATATATACCCATTAATTAATAGCTGAACTATGGACAGTTGACTATACATGAGAGGAAAACAAAATGTCAGTCAGCAGAATGCCTGAAGAAAATAAATCTCTGTGGGATCCACAGCCAATTATAAGAGAGAAAGTTAAAGGTTTAGTCAAAGTTGGACACATAGTCCTGGAACCCTAGGGCAAATAGCGACCCAGCATCCTGGGCATTATTTAGTAGAGTCTACACGTGGCCATCTAATCTGATGACAGATTGTTTCCAGAAGTTGGTTTTAGATTACTTTTCAATTAGCAGGAGAACAGCTTGGCAATAAATCAGTAGCAGAAAGTGCCACATCAAGATATCAAGAAGATAAACAGAACAAATGAGGGTTAGTATTGGTTTAGTTTATTGTTTAATTTTATTTTTTTTAGGAATGACTAATAAACAAAGTTGCAGTGTACACTGCTAATAAGCAGTTTTAGCCAGTGTATACTAGACTAAATTAGTGAGTTTTCAGACTGGATTTAAAAGTTGATACTAAAGGTGTATCTTTTATATAAATAGGCAGATCATTCTGCAGCTTCACCCCTATAACTAAAACCTTGTCCTGTTAGTTTCTTAATCCTTGGAATCTGAATTGGGCCCGCATCTTGAGAGATTTTAATATACACTCTTGTTTGTAAGTAATAAATTATATATATATATATATATATATATATAGGGAAATGGGGCCTTGGCCATTTAGGTTTTATATGTTAAAAGCTGGGTTTTGGAATTAGTCCTAGGCTTAACTAAGAGACAGTGTAAAGACTTGAGAACTGTAGTTATGTGGTGAAAGTTATGTGAATGACTTTATATATTCAGACTGTAATTTTCTATTGACATTTGGTACACTGTATTAATCCCCTAAGGGAAATTGTTTTTTTGAATGATTTTGGGAGGTCAGAGCACAGGGCCAGCCATTGTACAGCACCCCGGAGCAATTTTCAGATTAAGGGCATTGCTCAAGGGCCCAATAAGATCCCTTCTGTCAGTAAGGGGATTTGAACTGGCAACCTTTCAGATACCAATGCAGAATCTTTGCCACAGAGCCACCACTCCACATTTTTTTTTCTTTTTTGATATTTATATATTCAGAACTTCAATATATTTTCCTGTTTGGCACTCCATAATATATTCTCTGTCTTTTATGTACATTCCGTATATACATATATGCCTCCCGACTGTGACTCAGCTGGATGAGGCAGATCAACTCCTTTTATATAAGACCTGGGAGCATGCCCGAAGCACTTTTGGGTCATATGGAAGATCGTCAAAACAATGAAGTGATACTGACGAACCCCAGCAGGTGTCCAAACTGGGCTTCATCCTGGGGAGCACCGCCACCTCTCATGCTGAGGGTCGAATTGTTCAAAATGTCCACTCATCCCTCTCCATCCATTATTTAATCATCCTAATCCCCAGACAACAAAAACAGAGTCCCAGTTTCAAACACAAACATTTACTTTATAAACTACCTTTGACAGGTCTCTGTCTCAGTATGATATAACACAATACCAGAATGAATCTTCTTTCTTTTCTTTTCTCTTCTCCACTTCTCCCTGGTGAGTGTCATCCAGCTTCTTCTCCCAACTCCAATTCTATTGTACTGAAGTATAGCTGCTTCCTTTATCCAATACACTGGTATACTTCTGGTACCATGACACTGTCCTTCAGAAGCACACAACAGGGGTGCCCCACAGGATTACAGTTCCTAATACGCCCTTGTTGGTAGCTCCTGTAGATGTACCATAACCCAAGGACACTACCATCTAGCATTTCAAGGCAATAAATAGCCCAAGTAAGTTGCCTCTACGAGACCCTCCATTGTACTGGCATCCCAGCCGGTTAAGGACCCTTTATCAAGTCCTTCTGGGATTCCTGCATATCCATTCCTGTTCTATTCCCTGGCTATGCCAGGGACCACCCTGGTGCATCAGCCTTCCGTCCAAGTAAGGAATCCTGAGCCGTCGTGGCTGTAGTTGCTCTACCTAGAAGTGGGGTCCCAGCATAGATGCCTCAAAAGGTACAGTGTAGAAAGCACAATGAAATAAAAAAGAACCCTAGAATAACAGCTAAAGGCTTGAAGGGATCACTGGAAAAAGTTATCTGTTTATGAATCTACCATACCTGACACTGAACAACACCAGGGTCTGCTTTTGTAGAGGCCCACTACTGGAAAATTAATTTGTGGACTGATGAAACTAAGGTTGCATTTTTGGGAAGAATATGCAGCACTTCATGTACACTTCATATACCAACATGAAAATATCATCCCAGTGATGAAATGCAGTGGAGGTGCTAATGAATTTCCAGGTTTATCAAGGTATCCTACTGGATAATGTCTGTGTGGCTGCCAGGCTGCCGAAGCTCAGTAGAAGTTGGGTGATGCAGCAGGACAATGACCCAAGTCTTCGAAGAAAATGTACTACATAATGGCTTCAAAAAAGAAAGTCTGCCTTTTGGAGTGGCCCAGACCTTAAGCCAATAGAGATGTTGTGGAATGACCTTAGGAAAGTTATTCATCCTAAGAATATGGCTGAGATGACACTTGTCTGAGGATATTGCTGCCAAAAGAAGTTGGACCAGTTATTAAATCCAAGTGTTCAGTTACCTTTTCCACAGCACACTTTAAATGTTTGATGGGTTTGTTCAATAAAGACACAGAAGATTACAGTTCTTTTTGAGTTACTAGCACACGCATATTGTGCTTGTCTATATTTCTGACTTACGTGAAGACCAGATCATACCTTTATGATCAGTTAATGCAGAAAAATGGGTAATTCTAAGGCGTTCACATACTTTTTATTGCAATTGTATAATGTCTTCAGAAAGTATTCAGTTCCCTTCACTTTTTGCACATTTTGTTATGTTACAGCCTTGTGCTAAAATTTTTTAATTATTTCCCCCTTCATCAAGCAACATTCAGTGCCACAGAATGACAAAATGAAAGCAAGTATTTAGAAATTTTTGCAAGTTTATTAAAAATAAAAACTGAAATATTACATTGACAGATGTATTTGTACACTTTGCTACAAACTTTAAATCTGGCTCAGGTTCATCCCATTCTAATTATCATCATTGAGATGTTTCCACAAGTTGTTTGGAGCTCACCCACGGTCAGTTCAGTTGATTAGATCTAACTGAGACAGGCCCATACCTGGAGAATCCACTGCATCCACTAAACAGTATCATCTCCTGACAAAGGAGCAGCTTCAGTGACAGACTGCTGTGACTGTCCTGCTCCACTGACAGACTGAGGAGATTGTTCCTCCCCCAAACTATGCGACTCTTCAATTCCACCCGGGGGAGTAAACGTTAACATTATTCAAAGTTGTTGTCTGTTTTTACCTACATTTTTATTACTGTTTAATTTAATTTTTTTTTTTTTTTGTATCAGTATGCTGCTGCTGTATGATGTGAATTTCTCCTTGGGATTGATAAAGTATCCTATCTATCTATCTATCTATCTATCTATCTATCTATCTATCTATCTATCTATCTATCTATCTATCTATCTATCTATCTATCTATCTATCTATCTATCTATCTAATTGGGAGGCCGCTGCTGGTTCACATACTTTATATACAGCCAGAGTCACACCTGAAGTTCAGCCTTCAGAGGTGCTGCCACCAACCAGATCAATAGCTAAAGGGACAAAAATGCTACAGCTGGTGAAAGAAGTAACCAAGAAGTAGGGTTCTCCCTCTGAAATTATAATGCGTGCAGAAAGGCCAGTACAAAGTCTGTTTTGGGCTGTGAGCTATTGGCCATGACTTAAACTAAATCTGCGTGGTCTTCAATTGTGGGTAATAGTGGGTAGGGCCTCCATAACTTATTACAAATTAGTCATGTGAAAACTGAAGCTCTTTAAAAACATACACAATTATACAGAGGCAAGTAAATAGTTAAAAACATACACACACCTCTGTGTGGAAGTGCTATAGATTCTATAATTTTTAAAAAAATATTCTTTGAATGATCCTGTATGCCAGCTTACTACACTTACAAGTGCCAACTGAAGCATCATCCTGATGAGGACTGAAATATTTGATGTTTCAGTGAGGAGCCTGTGGGCCGCTTGCCCCCGTGCCCTACAGTTAACATCATTTTGCCTTCCTGTATACTAGTGTATGGCTGAAATGACTATAAAGGAAAACTTGAAGCAAATACCCGTTACATATACACTCAGTCACTTTATTAGGTACACCTGTTCAACTGCTTGTTAACGCAACTATCTAATCGGTCAATCACATGGCAGCAATTCAGTGCATTTCAGCATGTAGACATTGTCAAGGCGACCTGCTGAATTTCAAACTGAGTATGAGAATGGAGAAGAAAGGTGATTTAAGTGACTTTGAATGTGGCATGGTTGTTGGTGCCGGACGGGCTGGTCTGAGTATTTCATAAACTGCTGATTTACTGGGATCTACCATCTGTAGAATTTACAGAGAATGGTCTGAAAAAAGGAAAATTTCCAGTGAGTGGCTGTTGTCTGAACAAAAATGCCTTATCGATGCCAGAGATCAGATGAGAATGGCCAGACTGGTTTGAGCTGATAGAAAGGCAACAGCAACTCAAATAACCACTCATTACAACCGAGGTATGCAGAAGAGCATCTCTGAAAACACAACACTTTGAACCTTGAAGCAGATGGGCTACAGCAGCACGAGACCACACCGGATAATACTCGTCAGCTAAGAACAGGCAACCAAGGCTACAATGGTTAAAAAGCTTTTGCAGTGTCGGACACAAAATTAAACAATATGTACTATGGCATATTGTAGAATGAATGGGATGGATGGAAGGACAGGTGACTAAAGCTGGCCAGAACCAGAAGTTTAGTTTTTGTGGAACATTGTTAGCTGCACTGTTTGCTTTCTTCTCCTCTTTGATCAACTGTTCATATTTTCTTTTAATTTACATTCTTCTGTGTAGCTTATACTTGCATCTATTTACAAAACTGCAAATAGTTTTTGTTCATTTAATAGTCTTTACTTCTTTAACCAAAATCTGATATTAGACAAGGGGAGCCTGAGTAAAAAATTGCCTAATGAACAAAGCTTTCAAAAGCTGATGGGGACTATGTGAAAAAAGTAATTGCCCCTTAGTTAAATGGCCCAATAAGAAAGGATATTTAGAGTTACCGTATACACTTGCGTTTAAGTTCTCCCACGTATAAGTCGGAGCTTGATATTACCGTATAATTTCTGGAATGCGGAAAACTCACACAATTGGTCCAGGAGATTATGATATGCTAACGCCCACCTGAGAGTAACCACGGAGCACACTGCCCTTTTTTTCCTATGTATTGTGCCTACGTGACCACACGGTAATACCCAAAACTATTCCAAAGCGATGTTAGCACTGTTTTGTGTATCTCACACCCTCATACACCTTTATCATAAAAGCATCCCTTATCTATAATGGAGCGTTCGATCAGAAGAAAATATGAAGCTGGTTTTAAATTAAAAGTCGATGAAGTGGCGAAAGAAATTGGTAACTGCGCTGCTGCAATAAAATTTGATTTGTCTGAAAAACTGGTGCGAGATTGGAGGAAGCAAGAAGATGTTAAAAAAAAGTCGTATTTTTGAACGGGCGTAATGGTCGGGGGTCTGATTTTATGATCGATTTTTCAGGTTTCAAGACCGACTTATGAGCGAGTATATACCGGTAAGTGGATGAACATAACCAAGCTTGATTATATACAGCCCTGCTCAATATGAACCGCACTAGTTTTTGTGATTAGTTCAATTTGTCATCCCAATGATTGAACAAGTACATAATGCCGTATCTGTTCCCCCATTTGGAGATTGTGGTTTTCACTGTGGCACAGTGGAGTCCAGGAGGCTTTGTAACTCTTTCCATGTTGATATGTATGAAACATTCTGTTTTTGATGTTTTCAGGAATTGAAGACAATAAGTCTTCTTTGAAAACACGGCAAAGAAATTAGAATCCCTAGATAGGAACCAGTGGGTATCTGTCAATTGAACGCCCTACTTATGCATTCACACAGTGTTTCTTTTACACTGGGCCAATTTACATATGTCAATTAAAGGATAAGTTTAGTATTTTTCAAGTCAAACTGATTTATTCATACTCATATACTGTATATTACTATTCTGAAGCATTCTTGGGGGAAGTTTTCTTGCTACTATTTTCCTGAGTTAATGATATGTTCCCTGTTCAATTTTCTTCTCAGATTGGCTATTGTGCATGGGGATTTAGATTTTACTCGGGTGCACCACCACTCTGCTTATTGTAACTTCAGGCTGTATAGTGTCCTTTTTGTCTCTCCAGTTGTATTTCATCATTTACAGAAATCACTCAAAAGGTGCTTTAACTCCTTAACATTTTCCCTTTTGCCTCAATCTTGGTTGCAGCTAACTCAGATTAACACTTCATGTAGAGGTAAACCTTAGATGATCAAGACAGGACTAAACCATTCACCAAGTACATGTGTACATGTACCAAGTACTCATAGGAAAAAAATGATGTGGTCAGTTATTTATTCTACACAGATGAATGAAACTTAGTGAACAATGAAAAAAAAACAAATTAAAATTTCATACTCGAGAACTAACCAAAATAAAGCAAAAATGAAACCCTTTCTAAATATTTGTGAGGGTAAAGACAACTTAGGAACGATATTACCCGTATTTTACATTTTTGATTTATTTACAACACAAGGTAGCCTTTTGTACCTATGAGTTATCCATCCATCCATCCATTTTCCAACCCGCTGAATCCGAACACAGGGTCACGGGGGTCTGCTGGAGCCAATCCCAGCCAACACAGGGCACAAGGCAGGAAACAATCCTGGGCAGGGTGCCAACCCACCGCAGGACACACACAAACACACCCACACACCAAGCACACACTAGGGCCAATTTAGAATCGCCAATCCACCTAACCTGCATGTCTTTGGACTGTGGGAGGAAACCGGAGTGCCCGGAGGAAACCCACGCAGACACGGGGAGAACATGCAAACTCCACGCAGGGAGGACCCGGGAAGCGAACCCGGGTCCCCAGGTCACCCAACTGCGAGGCAGCAGCGCTACCCACTGCGCCACCGTGCCGCCCTACCTATGAGTTATTATGTCATAAATACAAGATAACATTACATACAAAATAAGAAAAAGCTTGGTTCAGGGTCAGTTAATTAGGTGATCAGTAAAACTTTGAACTCCATTTCATCGTCAATTTTGTCCTAATTGATTCATTAAGGAAGTGTTCAGGGCTGCATTTCCAGAAAACAAAGAACCTTAGTGATTAACTTTAAGATACATGTATGTAACATACGAGCCACTTTTTTTTGTCTGCATTTCCCAAAACCCTCTTCAGCAGCCTCTTTATGAGTGACTATTAAGTACTTATTAAATGCATCGCCTGAAGACACCTTCAAAAAAATACCACAAGTCAATCATAAAGCAGTCAGTTGATGAAAATATCTGGTACATACTGTCCCTAAGACAAATGCAAAAGAAATGACTGGCATCCCAAAAATGAAAAGTACACGTTTCTTTAGATGACAGCACAACGGTGTTGCCATTGTTTATTAGACACACAGCAGTCTTTTGAACAACAAGAAAAACAAAAATGGAGCAATCCAATGAAGAGAGTAAGTCTACACATCACAGCCTATATTACTGTCTTTCAGACACACCTCCTGAACAGGTGAAATGTAGTTAATAAATGCCCTTAAGCATTAAAAATTCCCACACTCCTTTGGACAGTGCTCGGTTTGTTTATAAGAAATGCTCAAATATACAGAAAATATTCTATTCCATTCCATATAGGGATCCCACACAAAAATAGCTTAAGTACATTTTTTTATATGGCCATGGCTATACCTTGCTTTACTCCTTGCTGTGGGATTGTTGATGTGCTAGGTTGTATTGATCTCCTGCCCCCGCCTAAGGGTTAGTCAAAGGTGTCAAGAGGTGTACAAGGGAGATTCTCACTGTCATCCAGTAGCTGTCCATGTTTCTTGTTTATTGACACACTGGAGCTATATACAATTATCAAATTCAAATGTTAACAGTTCCCACACATCCAAGGACCGTCCTTCCTACATATACGACATGTGTACCTGTTGTAATGTACACACCTCTCTATGCTGTGGTTCCTGTTACACTGAAGGAGCACATGACACTGAACTTTCTTTATTGGGGGAAGCGGAGGTCTTGGAACATAAGCTTGTCGACATTGCATCCTCTTTTCTTTTTCCATTGTCTTTTTTTATAAGAAATGACGGCGATGCTCCTCTGCAAGGTGAGCCATGAACACTCTTATTTTCTCAGTAGGAAGGACAGTCCTTGAATTTGGTGATTGTATATAGCGCAGAACTGACCTCTCTGTACTATTCTGTCCTCTGCATCTTCTGGAGTACGAAAGAAACACCACCATGCACCAAAATGTGGAGATTGGGCAAGATGGGGAAAAAAAAAAAAACGTGGTCACTGACTACAACCACATGAAGGTTTGCGAATGAATATAATGTTGCATTAGTGCAACAATGTTTTCCGATATGTACAGGTCATAAAATGACTTACTCCAAATGCCATATATACCTATGTCTCTCTTTTTTATCAGTGCTTTTTCTTTGGTTATATTCTTGAATAAAAGTGCACTTGTTTTGTTATACTTGTACCTTTTGTGAAAGTGTTTATTTGATAATTGGACTTCAGGCTTCACACATTATAAACTTCATGTCTACATTTTGTCAATTATTAGTAAAACATGAAAAACGTTTCTGTTTTAATAATGTGTTTACACAGATTATTATAGAAATGGAACACACATGAAATGTAGGTATTCCAAATGACAATGTATTATTTACCCTGTACAGCTCCAGGTACTTCACTCCAAGATAATCCATCCTTTATCCAACCCACTATATCCTAACTACAGGGCCACGGGGGTCTGCTGGAGCCAATCCCAGCCAACACAGGGCACAAGGCAGGAAACAAACCCCGGGCTGGGCGCCAGCCCACCACAGGGTGTGCACACACACACGCAAACCCACATACTAGGGACAATTTAGAATCGCCAATGCACCTAACCTGCATGTCTTTGGACTGTGGGAGGAAACCCACGCAGACACATAGGGAAGAACATGCAAACTCAACGCAGGGAGGACCCGGGAAGCAAACCCGGGTCTCCTAACTGCGAGGCAGCAGCGCTACCCACTGAGCCACCATGCCATCCTCCAAGATAATCCTTCTTTGTGAATTGAACTGTGGTGGTGGGCGGGGGGATGGGATACCAGGCTGCTTGCTTGTGCTGATCGACACGTTTACAACATAAAAGACGCTGGTGGAGACGTGCAAACAGATTTAAAGTGGGCTGGGATTACAAGTTTTTTCGTAGAGTTTGGTAATTCTGGTGTTAATTTTTACATGAACCATATTTCTAATGGTGTTGCCCAACAAAGTCATTTTGCATAAAACCCCAAATGAGCCATCAGTCCAAGACACACTCGGCTCCTATGCAGAAACCTGATCCTGACCATGATACTTCTTCGACCAGTTTGCCAACCAATCTCTTATAGGCATCCCCCTAATTGCCACTGCAATATGTATGCCATGACTATTGTTTCCCACACCATACAAATGATGAATCAACAATCGACTAATTACCATTCAATCTTGATTTATTTCTCGGGCCACTAATCAACTTATACTACCACTAAACACTACTGCACATAAACGAGTCTTCATTTTAATTGCACTCCTATTCCTAATGACACTTGACCTTCTTGGCCTAATACCCTACACATTTACACAAACAACTCAACTATCCATAAACATTGCACTCACTATACCCCTCTAGCTAATCACTGTACTAATTGGAATACGAAATCAACCAACACACTCCATCACCCACCTCTTACCTGAAGGCACTCCAACCCCCTTGATCCCAATCCTAATTATTATTGAAACAATTAGCCTATTCATTCACCCCCTTGCCCTAGGAGTGTGAC